>NC_137202.1:4508122-4713122 GCF_960531495.2 Zeus faber | reverse complement strand
GACCCACCACGTTTGGCAGCATTTTACTTTTGGCCGTGCGTGAAAAACATCGGAAATTCCTTTTTTAGTCCAAAATGGGATTGTAGCAGGTTTACGCTCCTCAAGTTGTGTCCTACCTCGCAACGTATTTTCAAAACTGATCTTGATTTCTAAATATGAGATCAATACTGAAAAGTTGAGGCTACATGATCCATCAGCATAAGTTGACTTACTCACCAACAAGTTGTTGAAAACATGGCAATCTTGCCTTGCAAACATGCAGATCTAGATAATCCTTCGGTATACCGAGTGATGTGAAGTCAGAGTGTGAAAGTGTTTCGATCAAATAAGGTTCTAAAGTGTATCGAATCGTGAATGAAACACCGGGTCCGCCTCGTGTGACGAAAAAAATGTTGCTTTGACGCCGCCTCAAGGGACGGGAAGAAGAAGAGCTGACGTCACTTCCGTCAGCAATGTTTTAACCAAACAACAAATAACCAGGGGCAAGAAATTTCACTTCTCCGTGTTGTTATGGATTCTGAGAAGAGCGTGGCAGAAGCTCTCAGATATATCGCCAAACTGACAACGGGAGGCAGCGCAGCGGGGTGCTCCCAGGAAACAGCAATTCTCAGAATGCAATTGGCTGGGAGGACTACGCCATTTGCATTCTAGGAATTGTAGTCCCCCCCCCCCGTGATCTGAAAAGTGCCACTTTCTTAAATATATCATTGTTATAAAACAATAAATGCAGGAAATTGGGATGTTTAGAAGTTGCAAAATATAAAAGGTGTCATGCAACTATAGTGAACATGAACTTAGAATGAAAAAAAAAGCTTTGTAACTTGAACTTAAAATTAAAGGATTAGCTTGAATTATGAATTTTCCAATATTTTTATAAATGAATGATTCAAACATTATTTCATAATAACACGTTCAACATGATCTCATTGAAGGAGTACAGCACTATCCAAATGTAACCATTTAAAGTGCAAATTGTGTTTCTAAATGTGTCTTTTGTGCTGTAAAAGGCTTCAAGAAATTGAAAGCCAGATTTCTGAGAACTTCGGTTTCCAAAACCTTAATCTTTAATAATTCATTGCTTCCAAAATACTTGCTTGATTCCCACAAGTGACACTTTGTTCTATTATACACTTTCATATTATGTGAAAAAACAAAAATGTCAAATTTTGAAATGTGAACCTGTGCAGTAGGTCACATATGACCAATATTTATGCACAAGTGAAAAGTCGAAGACATCCTTCTTACACCGATGTATTACTGGACTTGGCGATGCGATTACAATCATGAAAAACTATGAAAATTAAATGCAAATATATTGAATTCACCTTACAAAGTTTTTGAAAGTTCTTCTTCTGATCAATTGAAGTGTTTGCTTTTTTTGAGCGACCACAGCTCGCTACGCCGCATTATTAAATTCACCGTGGCTTCCCGATCAGTGAGTCCCTGTCGTGAAAGGCGGCGGACCCCGCCACCAACAATGGAAACAGCAGCATTTGGAAGAGCAAATACACAACACAAATACATTGAACAATGTATTGAACGGCTGTTTCTTATAAAGCATTTTTTTAACAAATTAATGTCATGGATTACCACTTTAATATTAATATATATTTTTTCCATTATTGTCATCTCAATGCCAAATCGCTGTAATAGGTCAATGTAACTAGGCTGTTTTTTGTCTGAATTAGGTCCTTTAAACTGTATCTGGTTGTTCAGGTATCAGTGACACCATTTGCTTTCAATATCAGATCATTCGTACTGTTACCGTGAAACAGACAAACATTAATGTTGATAAGATGCCGGTAGACGCTGCACGTGAGTGAGAAGCACTGGGTTCTATGGACACAGCGAGGCGTGCACACTTCTACTCGCCTCCGCCCCTCACAGATGATGAAACACCGCCCTCTGACCCAGTGGGCAAGGAGAGTGACACAGGGAGTGACACGGATCCAGAGCGGCCTCTAGTTTACGGCTCTCCTCCTCTCGGCCGTGGGTTCCTCCTGTCTGATAGCACCTTATCTCCCATCTGCCATCTTCCCCACCACGCTGCATCCTGATCCGCTGCAAAGACCAGGACAAAGACAAATATACAGAGAAAAAAATCCATAGTTTCCCATCTCCTGTCCTCTTCACCCCCCTCTCATTCCACTCCTCTGCAAGGCTGCCTCTGCTCACTATGATTGAGTGAAGCAAAATGGAGAAGGGCCTCAGATTGGTCTTTGCCTGGGGCCTCCAAATCACGAAAAGTGCATGTGTGTGTGTGTGTGTGTGTGTGTGTGTGTGTGTGTGTGTGTGGAGTGAGAGGCTCTGCTAGTGCTATAGCTAATCAGCAGGTGGATATAAATAGCTGCCCAGCTGTGGAAGAGCATGCAGGGAGTAAATGGTACACTGCCCACAGTGCTGTAGTCCTATGGGAAACCCTGACATGGAGAGATAGACAGAAGAGTGGATAGGAAGATAAATAGTTTGACAGACAGACAGATAGGCAGATGGATAGACATCTATAGATAAATAGAAGAGTGTATAGGTGGATAAAGCACTCGACACAGGCAGATGGATGGGTTTTTCTATTTGCTTTTTGCTTTTCTTCCTGAAACAAAAGAATCCTGCAACCTCCATCCTGATTGTAGTGTCGTGTCCTCCTCTTGTCGTTCACCGTCCTGGGTCTGCTTCCTTCTCTCACCAGTCATGGAACCCGCTGTGCCGGAGAGGTGTCGGCCGCAGCGAACAACAACATCTGCGGAGTGGGAGTCGCCTACAACTCCAAGGTGGCAGGTGTGTGTCACAACCACATCCAGAGGAGAAGCTGTGTGTTATGTACAGGATACTGTAACACACGTAAATGGTGCATATTGGCTCCAACACAAACATTCTAAAATGGTGTACCTTTACAGTTTCACAGAGTTGCAATACGTTTTAAATTGTATTACATTTTATTATAATCGTTATTAATAACACTATTCATGTTTTTGTATTAATTCAAATGTTATCCAAACTAACAGAATCCAAGCAAGCATGTGAACGATATTCATAGACGACTAATGCACATAAAGATAGCACCTGACATTAAATGTATGAAATTTTTATTTATACATTTATATTTATACATATACATTACATTACATACATAACAGAACATTCTCGGTCAATATCAACTTAAGTAAAATTGTTATTATTATTATCTTTTTTTTTTCCCCAATTTTTTCTTCTAGTCTAATATTGCTCTAATAAATCTTAAATATCCATAGATCTTATGAAACTACTAAACTACTTATTATATTAATAGTCAAGTCAAGTCAAACTTTATTTATAAGGCACATTTCATACCAGGACAACACAATGCTCTCTACAGAGAAATACAATCAAATAAATATATATATAATGTCTGTGCAACTATAAGAAAAGTCAGTGCAGAATAAACAAATCTCACAACATACAGAACACACACACACACACACACACAGACACAGACACACACGCACGCACGCACACATGCACGCACGCACACACACACTCGGTCATAGACTGTAGTGAACAGCAAGGATTTTAACCTGCTTTTAAAAGTGTTCAGTGTGGGGGCCTCTTTCAGGTCCTCAGGCCTGATCCTTTTTTCCTTTTTCAAATGTTTTTTTTACCTGTGCTGTCAGCATGCTAGGAATACAACACAGAGTATTTGTATGCCATTGCGTAGTGGAGTTCAACTTCTCAACCTGCAATGCAACTCTTAATTCATTGTTTAATCATCAAGAACTTCTGCAATAACTCTGTCCTGTGGACGACCTGTGGGATGACAAGAGCACAGTTTTTTGTTACACAGAACCACCATCAACCCCCCTCTTTGGTGAACTATTTTAACATGTTTGGGTCTATAAACAACTAATCACTACTTCAACATGTATACGGAAAAACACAAACATCAGATGACAACATGTATTGAAAAACAGAGTTAACCATGTCCAGGAAAACTGGAACAGCAATTGGGCACGTGGCCTCTTCCTGTCATAGTTATGGCAGTAAATGAGGGAGGAAAGGAGAGGAATGCAACCAGAAGGGTGCTGGGGTGCGTTCAAAGCAGGTACTGGCGGCTTGAAACCATCTGTGATGAGACGCCTGTGTGTGTGTGTGTGTGTGTGTGTGTGTGTGTGTGTGTGTGTGTGTGTGTGTGTGTGTGTGTGTGTGTGTGTGTGTGTGTGTGTGTGTGTGTGTGTGTGTGTGTGTGCATGTGTGAAGTGTCCACCGGGCGTGTACAGGACTCATCCCAATTGGTTCCTGTGTATGAGGTCAGTATTATTAAGATTTAGCTGGACAAGCTTGAGCTCATCTTTTATTGTCACACTCACATCACAACACATGCCGCAAAGGCCGACAGCCCCCCCCACACCCCAACCCACACCCACAACAGCACTGGCACCCCAGGGGCCCCGGAAGACACCCGGCGGCACTCTCCTCAGCCCCACCAGGTCGCAGCACACCATAAACCACCAGGCACAAGCCGCCAGTATTTGAGCCCAGCCGGCCACCACACCCCCACACCAACCAACCAGTGACCTGCCACCCTCGAAAACCCCAGTACTCAATGTGTCCTGTTGGTAAATGCAGTTAAAATTGCGGGATGTAGGGGTGTGAGTCCTCCAAGCAAGTCGAACCCAAATCACTCGGACACCTCCTGCCCCACAGACCCTGATCTGGTGGAGTGTTGTTTGGAGTAGGATTCGTGTGCGAGTGTATGTGTTCCAGGTTAATATGAGTGGGATTAAAATTTCGAGCGGCCACACAGACCCGCAGACCAAGCAGCCCCGGCACGATGGACTACTAACCTTTTAGTCCTAGTGAGAACGCGTGCAGCTGTATTTTGGATTACCTGTAGCCGCTGCACAGCTGATTTCGGGAGGCCGATGAATAAGCCATTACAGTAGTCCAATCTACTCGTTATGAATGTATGGATTAATTTTTCACAGTCTGCTTTTGACAGGAAACCTCTTGATTTTGAAATATTATTTAGATGGTAGAAAGATGATTTTGTGGTGTGATTGATATGGCTCTTAAAATTTAGATCGCAGTCTAATACACTGAGTGAGGGAGTGTATAGGGTGTGGGTCATCAGGAGAAACGGATATGTACAGTTGCAAATCATCTGCATAATTATGGTAATTTATTTTATGTTTCTTTATAATAAGTGCAAGTGGGAGCATGTAGAGCTTAAACAATAATGGTCCAAGAATCGAACCTTGGGGCACTCCACATACAGTATACCAATACATAATAATAATATCCACTTTGTCCTGGACAAAATCTCCAATGGACACAAAGTCCTGTAGGAAGGTTGTGAAGCAGTTAAGAACTCGGCCCAATAGGCCGACCCATTTTTGTAATCTCTCCAATAAAATATGATGGTCAAAGGCAGCACTGAGATCAAGGAGCAGAAGAACAGATCATTATTTAGAATCAGTGTTTATATGCAGATCATTCACAACTCTAATAAGTGCTGTTTCTGTGCTATGGTGAGGAAACCAGATTGATAAGTGTCTAAAAGGCTGTTTGATGTTAGATGGTTGTTGAGCTAAAGGTAAACTGTTTTTTCAAGTATTTTGCTGAGGAACTGTAGGTTGGAAATGGGCCTGTAGTTGCCAATAATTGTTGCATCAAAATTGCTGTTCTTTAGGAGTGGTTTAATGACAGGTGTTTTAAATGCTCTAGGAAATATACCTGATTGAAGAGAGTCGTTTAAAATTTCTAATACCTCATGTGCTCGGAAGTTTAAAACAGTTTTAAAGAAATGTAGTAGGGAGGGGGTCCAAGCAGCAGGTGGGGGACCTGAGCTGACCAACAATATCATCCATTTTTTTTATGTCTGAAGGGACAAAGTGAGATATGGCAACAGTCATATTACTGTAGAACTGGAAGGTAGGTTCATTTCTGGATGTTGAGGCACTAATATTCTGTCTGATAGCTATAATTTTGTTACTGAAGAATGGAGCGAACTCTTCACATTTTTCAGTGGAGAGCATCTCTGATTGTAGATGGTGGATTACTAAGTCGATCAACAGTGAAGAAGAGCACTTTACTATTGTTGATATTTTCATTAATGATTTTAGAGAAGAAAGACTACCTGGCCTGTTTAATTTATTTGTTGTACTGATTGAGTCTATCCTTGAAGTTTTGTCTTCTCCACTTTTGTTCTGCCTGACAACACTCTCTCACAGGTTTCAATGGTATTATTGTAAATTATACGTTATTTTGTTGTTTTGTAACCCCTCTGTTGTACAGGAAAAGCAGGCACATCAAAAAAATATGCAGCAGTGATCTGAAATAGGAACATCCATGACAGGGTACAGTGATATTAAATCCTTTTAATATGACCGAGTCCAGAGTATGCCCTTTATTGTGGGTGGGTCCAGAAACGTGCTGAGTGAGGTCAAATGCCTCTAATAGGTTAATGTAGTGCATCTGGGTCTGTTTGATTGTCAACATGAATATTAAAATCACCTGAGATAATAACACAATCATTCGGTGGAGACCTTGGACAGTAGGTCAGAGAATTTGTCAAGAAAGCCACATTTCGTTTTTTGTGGACGATAGACAGTGATGATTAAAATCGGGGCACTGCAGTGTATAGATATAGCAAGGTGTTCAAAAGACGTGAGTACTCCAAGGGGGATTACCTTGCATGTAAAGATCCAGATAAGACAGCAGCTATTCCACCGCCTCTCTTATCAATTCTTGTGGTTTGGATGAATGAGGAGGTGTTGTCTAACTGAGTGCGACCGTACCATTTACTGTATATCCAGCCTGGTCTCAGTCAGTAGAGTGAAATCCAGGTTATGGGTACCTTTAAGCTCATTCACTAAAAATGACTTATTCGTTAGCAACCTGATGTTTAATAAAGACATTTTTATTTTTCTAGGTGCATGGCTTTGTGGGGGACTGATAGTCAAAGTCCGAACTAGTAATAAATTGTTTTGATTCCTGTATGTCACAGAGAAGTTTCGTGATTTGGGTCTATGGTTAATTACTACAGGAATTTGTAAAGCAGAGTGACAGTCATTAATGTCAGTAGAATAGATCGGACTCATCAAACATCAGTCATATTCAATTTTGAATTGAATTTCAGTACACATCAGATTAATTTTATTATAATGTAATGATTTCAATACATAAAGCATTTAGAATAAATTCATGTAATTTACTTTTGCAAAGCTAACACCAAAAAATTGCATTCAAGGTAAGAAGGTGAGAGTGAGAAATAAAAATGGACTTGGAATGCCCCTTGTATTTGAAGTTCATGTTGGAAAGATTGAATTGTGCTTTTTCTTAACCTGGGTTGGAAAACGGCAACATTATCATTACAGTACGCACCAGGTATGCTCCAGTTCTCCATTTCATATAGATTTTTTTTACCATGGAATTTGAGAATGGAATAGAAATAACAAATTATCCATCAACTGCTTGAAATCTTTGCTCCAATGCTGTCCTAGAGTGTGTTTGTCTAAGAGTCTGATAGTTTATTGTAGTGGGTATACTGTGATGTTTCCCTCCCAGCCTCGTACACCGCTGTCCCGGGGCGACACCCCATAAGCACCGCCACACTCACTAACGCATACCATACATGCATCCACACAAAATTCAGAGCATTTTGAAAGACTGGGTATGTGTTATCAACAATTTATTATAAGTAGCACACAACTTTATTAGCCAATGACATTTACAGTTGGGGAGATTACACGCTTTGGACTGATTTTCTACTGTTTTAGTGTTAATCACCGTCCCTTGTGATTTCACATGGCTTCAAAGAGGAAATGAGAAGAATTAAAACAGTATGTTCACTTATCTTCCAAACCAACTTGTCCAATTGAGGCTATGTATCCGAATAAATGCAGGGGAAAGCATCCAAGTCCACTGCAAGACAAAAAAAGCTTTGGAGACAGAACTTGTTGATAAACAAAGGCAGAAAAGGCACTTATCAACATCATTAAATTATGCATACTGGGTTCACTGTGTTTTAGCCCACAAACCCTGGAAAAAGTATGGAACACTTACAGACAGCCAAGCCCCTATTCCACTTAGTCCAGTTGCTTCTGTTTGCTGGGAGTGTCCTTGGGTTGCGGTAAAGGGGGAAGTACACTTCAAAAGAAGTAGAAGATTTGGACCAAAAAGACGTCCTCAGAATAGGATAAGAACAAATTGACACTGTGATATGGGTTCTTGCAGTGTTCTTGGTACAAGCCCCCAAGGCAAACTGTCTTTTGTCTATTTGGCACTCTGAGAGCTCCCCTGGTCGCGTCTGGTCCAAATGCCTTTGAGTCATGGCAGGGGATGAGCTTCAGCCTCTCTTTCCACGTCACTCAGTCTTCGACAAGCTTGTTTTTTCTGGAGCCGCAACATTCGGAGCATGTTTTATAGATACCGTATCTCCTCAAATATAAACCGGTAAAAAAGGCGGAATCGGAATCAGTGTGTGGCACGTATTCCGGTTGTCCTGTGTTTGTTTTTATTGTAGATCTATTTGTTTTCATTAGTTTCTACTTGTGTGAAACAAATATTTTAAACCAAGGGACCTTGGATCAGGACAGTGGACTGCGTAATGGAGAGAGAGCGATCGCTGGTCCACTGTGTGTCCTGTGCCTCAGAACAAAAAATATAATGCAAGAGTATTTTAGATGTATTTATTTTTGAGGAGCACAGCACCCAGAGGGCAGTTGAGGTACATTAATGCTCTCACCATTTCCTCACTATTTGAGGAAATACGGCTACTGTCAATAAATATCATTGAGTTTGATTTCACAAACCACAGCCACATCCTCTCACTGTCGAGTTTGTGCTTCATCACCGCAGAGTTCTTAATGAGTTCTTATTGAGTTCTTATTGAGTTCTTATTGAGTATTCTGCTGAACGTGTGCTGGGACATGTTCTTCGGTGGTTCTTAAGTCTTTTGTTTATCATGTCTTTTTAATTGTGTCTCCTGCTTAAGAAGGGGAGGCGTGGGATTGCTACAGAGTAGCAGCATAGTGTCTGCAGGGGTGAGGTAAGAAGGGAAGGGGTGGGGTCGCTACAGAGCAGTAGCATAATGTTTGTGGGAGTTGGGGTGGGGGTGGGGGGGGGTAAGAAGGGGTGGGTGGGGTAACTACGGTTCTACAAAGCTTTACAAATGTATGTTTGTACTGGGGCATCTGAGGTGTGCTTTTCTTGCTTGCGTGGCAGAGCGATGGCTTCTTAACCATCTTGTTGTGACAGACGTCCTTGGCTCGAAAAGACTTACAGGGGGCCCATTGATGCTGATCATGATCAAATTATTTAAATTGGACAGCAACATTGTAGATCTCTTGTCCATGTCTACTTTGTTCATCAGACTGAAACCTGTTCCAGACTTGGCCGCACTGTAAGGGATGGTCGGCATGCATCGTATGAGCGGTTTTAGACTTTCAAGCTCACTGAGTGGGTGCTCAAGGAAATCTCTTATATGATTAACTGCTTGGTCTTCACAAAGATTGAACTACATGCAGTCATTTCACTTGTGACTCACCATGTTGTATGCCAGGTGTTAGTGGCCAGTTGCTTGTGTCCAGAATGCCGAGATCACAAAGTATTTAATCTTCAAATGAGAGGCGCTTCTCCATGTTGTTTATCAGACTTTGTAGGAACTGCTTTGCATTGATTGGTGTGGGCTTTGCATTTCACTCCAGGGAAAAAGGATCCAAAATGTCCCGAAGCCTGCGCTTTCCATGCCTCCTCTGACTCTCCTGGAAAGTCTTGGAATGAACACAAGCCGTTGGATGCTACGCTTTAGAAGCTGTTCTGCTCTGAAAAGTGTGATTGAATTGGCCTGGTGTTGCTGAGACAGTTTTGCAAGTTCAGATAGTGCACCATACATGAGGTCACACAGAAATTCCTTGCTTTGCATAAGATGTGCCAGGCCTCTGTAAGTTTGCCTCTCGTTGCCGTTTCTTGTTTGGTCTCATTTTCAAAGTGTCTGTTGAGTGCTTCACATGACCTCCAACCTTTACAGCATGGAAGCTGCTGGCCACCCATCTTGTATTTAAAACTCTGCCAATTTTCAGGACTTGTGAACCCACTTCTTGTGCTGCTTCCAGAAGTTTGGTGAATTTTGAATTTTTATTGGCCTGACTGTAGAGCATGTGGATCTTCTCCGTGAGTGGTTTGAAGTGGTTGATGGACTGAACCTCATCCAAAGAATCAGATACAGCCAGTTCCAAACGATAAGGTACCTTGCAGTCAGCCAAATTGCAACAACAGAGTTCTTGCCTAACATGACACTTGTTCTATCAGAAACAAATGAGACCCAGTTCTTTTGAAGCCACTCTTCACTGAAGCCTGCAGTCTCTAAGCAGTTCAATAGAGCGTCCGCAATACCCTCTGTCCTTTGGCTTTCCAGCTGAACCAGCTCCAGAAGCACAAATTCAGGAGTAGCTCCACCTAGAGGCTTGACACTCCTTAGATATGGAGAGACATGTGAAGAAAAAAACAAGTCCTTTTTATCCAAGTCACAAGTAAGTCTCAAGTCATTTGGGACAAGTTTCAAGCAAGTCCCAAGTAATTTTTCCCTGGGCAAGTCATACCCTTCGTGAAGGCAAGTCACATCCCAAGTCAAGTAATTTTCTTCCCCCAAGATGCTGCAGTCTTACCGGCAGTAGTTGTCTTTTTAACGGGAAAGACAAGATATAAGGACCTGTTTAATAAGGATATTATTGGCGAATCTATCTAGCCTGTTCAAAATGACAATTCATTGAATTTGTATCATAATTATTGATATTAAGTGAAATAAATGTAGTCAAACAAAAAACAAACAACTTTATAAAAGCTTATATATTTCTTAATTTCTTCTCAGTCAAAAAAAATATTCCCTCCCCATAACTTTTAAACGGTGAAATACTGACAGCCAGACTAAACAGCGAACGTTGTCACATTGTGCCCCTGTCGGTCTGTTTGCCGAATACCTCAAAAAGTTATGAACAGATTTGCACAAATTGATTTGATTGAATGAAAATGATTGAATGAAATGTTGAATCCCACGGTGAGGACTGTTGGCACAGTCGCGGCTGCCATAATAATATGATCTGATCATACTGTGTGTGTGTAACCAGTCGGGAGGGTGATGAGTGCTTCCCGTTTAAAAAAACGTCAGGGAGCGAGGATCTGGACTGACAGGGTAATCATCAATGTCAAGTGTGCGCTCGCATACTGGGTAACATTACACTGACACTTGTAATGTGAACATTGACAACGTTGAACATTTTAATATTTAATATTTAATATTAGGGCTGTGTGTTATATGACCATATATATCGTAAGACGATATTGTATTGTTTGTATTGTATCGATTTTGAAGAGTCCTAGCCCACCCGTTACCCATATTTTGACGGATATTTTGGCAATGATTGCTGAATTTTTAAATCAATTTGAAAAACGTATATTTTATCAAGGTTTCTATATTTGAGAACATTTCACTTATAACCAAACAAATAAATAAAAATAAACGCAAAGAACTTTTTGATGGATGAACATTTTTATAAGATATTAAATAAAAACACTTTTCCAAAGTTCCGATGAACGCATCACGTCCGTAACGATTTAGTTTAATGGGTTTCCCATGAATGCAGCATGGCACACTGCTTGGTGAGCCGTGTCCAAGTCGAAACGTGAGTGTGAACAAACATGGATGGATTATTATGCTTGTTCGGACTTCTGCGCTTATTTTGGTGAGTAACTTAAAAGTAATGTAAAACAGACAAGTACAGGATAATTAATCAATGTTTTTTTGTTTATTGTAAAAAAATATTTTAAAAAGTTTATTTAAAAATCGGGGCACATCGGCTGCATAACTGTTGATTCCGATGTAGCTATAAAAGTCAAGAAATCACAGATTCCGGTCGGGATTGAATACTTTCTATCACTATGTCGCAAATTAACGGCAGAACTGCTTTACGGCAATAAGTGACATCATTTGTAGTCACCGTGCTTTACGTTATCTGCACGTGGGCCCGAATGTAAACAAACATGGAGGAGTGTGGCACTTAGCTGACCAATCACAGCGCACAGAGGATAGAAGATAGAATAAACACCCTCCCGTTTCCGTCCCGCCCCACTTTCTAAACACCAACTTGTGTTTCATAAGGAAATCTAAAATTGCAGAGTGGCACCATTCATGGATTACTACAACATCTCTCCATCTGCCGCGACAACATCAGGTGAGGCGGACTGAGACCAACTGAAGTACCTTTTTGTTTGCAGACCGCATTTGAGTTCAAGGTTTCAGCGAATAAAAATGAACACAAACAAGTTGTTCGAGTCATCATGTCTCACGTCAGGAGTCTTTAACTTCCAAGTCAAGGTCGAGTCTCAAGTCATTTATTTTCTGTCAAGTCAAGTTGCAAATCATCAAAACAGTGACTGGAGTCCACATCTCTGGATATTGACATGTTTCTTTTCTGTGAGGATGCCAGTTGATTTCATGGTGCTGCAAATGACACAACCTGGAAACAAAAACATGACTAATTAACATCATCATACAAGTTGTCCTTTTTTTGTATCTATATGAGCAGCAGCACCTAGTGCTGAACAAAGCCAAAATATACTCAAATGTATTTAATGAACTGTTTACAATCGTCACACTATGGCTAACCAATGGGTGAAAAGCAGACGAAAGAAGGAAAGAAGTTATCCACTCTTTCAATAGCTCTTATTATCTGACAACTATTGATGTCCAACATACCATATAGTATACCAAATATAAATATATATACCATATACAATTGAATCGTGTAAAAAGTCTGAAATTACTTCACCTTTAAGATGACCATGAATGAACTATACTCTTATTTGCATATGAATTATGAATTTAAATTGTTTATACCGCAGCTTTGCATGTTGGCTGATATTTACCTAACTTTCGGTCCCTCCACTCTAACCAACGACGCCTGCTTTTAAATTCCCTAGCCTGACTCTCAGTCCACAAGGCTGGCCAGGAGTTCTCATCTAAAAGGAACAAGGAGATATGCAGTGGGATCCTGAAATGTGTTTCAATCACACTAGATATGGCCGTATATATAATTCAATACGCATACCAAAAATCCCCTGATGTTATAGTAATATCTGCTTACTTGTATGCAACTTTCACTTACCAGGTGTAACATCAGCATCAGGCTCCTTTTCTGTAGTTTCTGAAGAGTCATCTGCAGTGTCATCCGAAGTGGCAGTAGCTTCAGGGTTACGAAAACAAACAAGTGTGTAGTTTGCTTTCATTTCATATCTCCTTTGGTAGGATATGCTACAATCCTATCCAGTTGAATAGTGATTCTACATTAACGTTAGCTCATTTTAAACTTACAAGGCTACAGAGCTGTTGTCGAGCCGGGGAAATTACGTCAAGCAACTGTGTTCATTGGGACGCGATGTCAGGTCTTGATCACGGCCAAACTCAAAGCCCCTCCTATATGGGAAGCCACCATGCTAACACAGACAAAGTGTGCACAGGGTAAAATTCATGAATAGAGGTGGATGAAGGAGATGCCTTCCCCTGCAAAACGTATTGTATTGCAGTTATACTGTACCCTGTATTTGCAAACAAAATCACTGAAGTTAAAGTTCTGTTACAAACTATATTGTTACGTATCCTATAAATTTCAAGTGGATATACGGAAATCCTGGAGCTTTCTTAGTGGGTATGCGGCGTATACCTGTGTATAATGTAGACTACATCACTGTGTATAACCATATATCCCAAACGTAGCAATACAATTTTTTTTTATACATTTCTAAATAACACAGTTTCTACTTTAGAGTATTAGCCAATGGGAAAATAAAAACATAACCTTTAACTCCACTCCACTGTCTCTCAGGTATCAGGATGCTGGACCAGCCCTTCATGACGGACATCATAGAGGCATCATCCATCAGTCACATGCCGCAGGTTATTGACATCTACAGCGCCAGCTGGGGACCCACTGATGATGGAAAGACTGTGGACGGGCCCCGAGAGCTCACGCTACAGGCCATGGCTGATGGAGTCAACAAGGTAATGCAGCCTCAATTGAATATGTTTGGAAGTTAAAAGGGGTTTTGATGATCTCAATTAGTATACGTGTGATGGGCGAAGATAGAGATTCAGGTGTACAAGGGATGCTCAGGTTCTAGAGATACATTTTAATGACAATGTTAACTTGTGAAAATGTATCTTTGAAGATTTATTTCAGCAAATTATGGCTTGATGATTTTGTCGTACTTTATCACTTCTGAGAGAAACTGAGAAATTTTCTTTTCACCTTGGCCACTTACAGGAAAATCAAAGCTCAAAATTATGTTCATAGAGCTAATACACACAGATAAATGAACATACTTACAAACTTAAAGGTGTTCAGTGTGGTTGAGGTCAGTGCTCTGTGTAGGCCAGTGGTGCCCACTCTTTTTTGGCTTGCGACCTACTTTTAAAATGACCAGGTCAAAATGATCTACCTTCATTAAAAAATACTAAATATATTTATTTATATCTATATACTGAGAATACTTCATATATACAATATATGTTGGTGTACCTTGCATCCCTGCATGAACCCTTACGGCAAAATAGCATTAAATACATTTATGGTCACTACCTTACCCTGATGACTTGTACTGAATGTAGCTGGCCAGGGTTGCATAGTCCGGACAGAAGCTGCTGATAGCCAGCCTCATGCAGGCTTCCAAATGATCATCCGTCATGGTGGAACGCTATTTTAACTCAATAATCTTCATGTGGGAAAAGGCTGACTCACATAAATAAGTAGAGCCGAATAATGCAGTTGAGGAGGTAGCACATTTCCTCATGTTTGGGTAATTTAGCTCTGTGAGTAAGTTCCAAAACGGTCCATGAGCCCTGGACTTGAGCTGAATGTCAGCCTGTAGTGTCAACATCTCATCCTCCACTGCAGACCAGTTCAGGTGAAACAGTGTTGCAATTTTTGATGCGAGTGAATCAACCTCAATATCTTCCCTAAATGGGAAGCACATAAATGTAGCGATTGGCTCGAGTAAAGCCCCTTGAAACCGTTTGTCCATGTCTGACAGACAGTTTTCAATCTGCTCTGTGTAGCGCGCACTGTCGGGGCGCTCCTCGCACCCCTCCCCTCCCCGCCTTCCCTTGGGTCTCCAGCTTTGATGCAAGGTTTTGAAAGTTCCCCAAATCATGGCGCTGCAGCTTTGAGGACAGAAGTTGCACTACTGAACTGAACTGATCATATTGACCACGGTTTTGTCTTTTCCTTGCAATTTTTTTTTTTGAATGGCGTGCGATCTACCCGCACTACCTTCGCGATCTACCGGTCGATCGCGATCAACGTATTGGGCACCCCTGGTGTAGGCCATTCATATTCTCTCACTCTGATCTTGACAAACAGTTTCTGTATTGACCTTGCTTAGTGCAAGGGGGTATGCTAATACAGGAAAGAGCCTTTGGCGAACTGTTCCCACAAAGTTGGAAGTACAGAACCATCTAGAATGGCAAGATTTCAATTCCGTTGAACTAAACTATTTTTATTTATCTACCAAACTTTACAGATTTACACTTTACACTTTTCACATTCACCCACCACCACCAGACTGCCAGATGGTGAAGCGTGATCCATAACTCCATACAACACATTTCCATCGCTCCATTGTAAAATGGCAGAGAGCTTTACACCGCTCCACCTGACAATTGGCTTCTTGGCCAAGGAAATCAATTTCATGAAGCTCCCAATACACGTTATTTTTACTGATGCAGTTAGGAACTTGTTAGTGAGTGTTGCAGCTCAGGACAGATATTGTCTACGCTCTTTGCCCTTCAGCACTCTCCTCTGGTTCTCATTGTGTGACACACAACTGAGCTGTTGTTGCTCCTACAGTAGATATTTCCACTTCATGATGGTAGCAGCTACAGTTGACCAGAAAAACTGTCCATGATAGAAATAGGACAAACTGCCTTTTTGGCAAGGTGTCATCCTATGATGTTACCACATCAAAAGTTACTGAGCTCTTCATTGAAACCCACTTTTGCCCATTGTAGTGTCAATCTGGTATGGCCGAGCAAGTTCCTCAAGTGCTCTGCTTATGTTCATATTATAAACGTATGCTCCATGTACCAGTTCCGAAGCACAAGGACTTGGCTCTATGACATGCGTTAGTGGAAAATCCTCTGGAGTTCTGAAATAGTCTGTCCTTCTCAGGAGCGAGCGCCTTACCCAAGTTTGGCATTTTATACACTCCCTGCCACCCTGTGTGGGTGACTAACAACAGAATCAACTGTAATAATCACATTGTGCAGAAGCAGTGGTATGAGGCGTAGCAATGGAAACGCATCTAGGAGAGTGTTCAGCTGTGTGCATCAGGGCGTCATTCCCCGAGAAGGCTCATCCTAGGGTCTGAGAGAGTGTATGCTCTTCTTGGTGGCGAACAAATCCATGTAACCAAATCCATCCATCCATCTCCTTTGTCAGACACTCCCCTTAACATGAGATCCATTCTTCTGTTCTCTGCTCCTGGGGTGTAAACTCTCAGTTTATGTGGTTTAGAATGCACCCATAACCAAAGGACAAAAGCACCCAGAACTAAAGGCCTAAAGTAGAAGCAAAGGTACCCGGAACCAGAAGCCTGTGCAAATTTCTTGCACAGGGTCGTGAATATGTCCAGTCTGTCAATATAAACTGTGGCCATCCATTTCTTATCCCAGCTGCTAAGTAGCAAAGCAAAGAGTTAGAGAAGGAGCAACACCACTAACAACTCCAACAGGTCAATGATGAACTTAGTCTCTGACTAAGTTCACATGACTCTCATCACCTGTCTGTACCCTCTCTAGTCTTCAATGTACACATCTGTGGACACAGGTGAATGACGTTATGCTGTGCACAACAATTTGTTTGTTGTTTCAAAAAGACAATTTTTTTTGGCCCTGAGGGACAGAGGGATGACCCAGTGTCTCTTGTGATCTACTCTCAGTCCCTGGAACTATCTGTATCGTCAACTCATGTGCAGCAAACCCAACATAAATTACTGGGTGTAGAAGGCATCAGTCCCAGGAGGAGCATGGCAGACAACATCTCCTGCTAGTAGGGAGCGATGAATGCATTTAGGGTCCAGGAGTGAGGCCAGACACAATCCTTCTGGTTTCCTGAATTCACAACCTTTCTGTAATTTTAAGGAAATTGAGTAACATATGCCTACTGTCCACAACCTGTGTCATATCTGGCAGTTTATGCCCCCCCATTTCCTTCCATTGCTAGCTGTGGGCTAGTTTAGTTCAGATCAATGTCCTTGGGCAACCAAAATGGCAAAAAAGGCAATGGCAGTTAAGGCATGGACCTTGAAGCAGCACTGGTAAATATTACATCACTCCATGGCCACTTAAAAGTTGAGGAAGAACTGCCATAACTTATTGTGTAACAATCTTTTTTTGTGACAAATCTTCTAGTGCTGAAAGAAATTGGAGCTGAGGTGAAGGCAGCTTCAGCGGCCTTATGCTGATTTGCTGATGCATGCATTTAAAGGCCATTTTATGAAATGTCTATTTGGTAGGTTAATGGCAAACACCGGTTTCAGAACCAAACTGTATCGTACTTGCCTGCGTTACGGTCTATTGTTTTTGATGACATCATTCCAAGTAAGACATTTGAGACCCAGTAAAATAGACTCAAACCTTTGATCATTTAAATACAACTAATCAGGCAACCACTCTGCACTCAGCCTCTTAGACTCTAATGATCACTTACATTGGCTGCACATGATGCATGCCGTACAAGCACATAAAATTAAGAAACAGTTGTTTTTCTTCAAGCCCAAGTGGAGAATTAGACAATTAGAGCTTTTCCATTAGGGCACAAAGCACGAATGTTTTGTTGAATCTTTGCCCACTCTTCGGTAGCCCCTTCCCGACCAATCCTGCTTCTCGATCACTTCAGTCTAAACAAGTTACTTAGTTTGCATCTTGAGTGTGACAGCTTGATTTTGTAAATTACTGTGGATAATGGACACAAATCACCCAGCACGCTCTGGGAGCATTTTAAATAAATGAGAATGCGTCACTTAGTGTGCAAGAGAAAGAGGGCCGCAAGCGCATGGCTGATCTCACCACTTCACAACCCTCCCCCATTTGAAATTTAAATTTCGAGACATAAATAGCCAAGGGGCGCTGCTCTGCCTACACTTTGTCAATTGTTATACGGTTAAAATGGGAGGACTGGAAGTTTTGTGAAGAACAGGTGCGATGTTAGGTATCCAGCAGAGCCTCAAGCAGGGTTGCCAGACTTGTATAATGTTAGTTTTACAGATGTGCTGGTAGGCGTGTAATGGCAGATTGTGGCACGAAATCGAGATATCAACTAAATGTACTATTTCCTTACAAAGGGCAGAATCGCCATTAAAACTTTGCTTCTTTGGCGATGATGTTGGCAACATAGATAAAGAAACCAAAATCATAGGTTGACACTGAAGTTCATTCTGGACCGGCGTGAACTTTTATCAAGACAAGCATCTCCTTTTTAAAGCTGATTCAATACATAAGTGATTTTATTTATTAAAGCTATATAACAAATACTAATAGAATAAACTTAGGAATAAAGAATGAATCTTCTCCAGTCATAATTTGTTTCCATTCAAACTTTGTTAAAAATATGATTGTATCGACCTGTGAACCCTGTACCATGTATTGTACCAAACCGTGTGCTGAGTGTAATTTTACTCCTCTAGTGACTGACAGTTTTTACAACCTTAAAAGCTTGATTATTAAGATTAAACACTCACCCTCTCTCCAGTGAGCTGCCTTGAACTTGATAAATTCATTTAGTAACAGTCTGAGCTAAATTTTTTGATTAGCAGACATTTAGGCCCATCTATGGTTTTGTCTTTGTGATGAACCACAGCCTTCATGCATGAAAGGGACCAATTGTGTTGAGCTATCAGTTTTTTGAAAAAATGAATCGTCAAAATTTCCACTATTTCCAAAGCCCCTTTTCGACAGTCAGGCAAACGGTTCTCAGTGTTATTGGTAACAGTTACTGTTGAAGTTCCACTATGCACGTTTTGGCATGGAACAGTTGTGTACCGTTCCCATTCCTACATCCAACGGTGCCATTGCAACAAGACTCACTTCGTATGAGACAAGCTTGACAGCATTTACCTGTTTTCCACCCATTTTCACGTGTCGTGATGTGAATATTGAAAAAATATTTTTTTTCCAATGGTAGAACATGTTTATTGATATGTCAACGACACAATAATAATAATAATAATAATAATAATTATAATATTAATACGATTAAATATCGCTGCAGACAGCAATGCACAGTGACCAGGTTAGTCGTGTTAGATACGAATTACAGTTTGACATTTATACCGATTATAGTTTTCGGGGGTTTTGTGATACGCAGCATGACTTTTGAGAGACGAAGCTTGGACTTATATAACTTTGGAAGATGATGTCACAAAGCGACCCGCTCCTCAAACTAATCAAGTCGCGCCAACATTCTTCAACTTCTGGTAAATTTGCAATAGTTTTTCACAAATGTCTGCTCCAAATCTACATCAATATTGATCGAACTCGAACAACAAGACGTCTGAAATGTCCGGTTCCAACAAGACCCCAACCATGTCTGTTGCTCATAATTATAATAATAAAACCAGAGAAGGATGAGAGACGGCTACAAAGCTGTATTGCCACTTAACTTTCAAGAAGGTTTAAAGAAATTAGATAGGTGTGAGCTTGTGGAGCTAGTTCTGTCAAGACAACTTGACGGCACCACATGCTTCCACGCCCTTATTTGGCCGTCTGCTTTGCTGCCTGCACTCCCTCTACCTCCCCTGCATCCACCTGTTGGGCTCTGCTCTTCGATCCAATAGTGGGATTCAAGCTAATCCCTCCTTTATATTACTGTTGGATTGACTGTTGGACGATGGGAATAATTATAAATGCTAAACACCAAAGATTAATTTAAAACTGTTACCGTATTTGATTAGCTTGTGAAAACATATTCTCACAAACCAACCGTGAATACTTTATAAAGGGCTTTTTATGACCTTTAACCACCATCACCACCATAAGCAGCAGTTTTTGACTCTTGCCATCGCCTCATTTTTCAATATGTTAATATATCCTTGATAAGCATTTTCCAATCATTAATACACACATTTTTGTAAATATTAAATTATTATCTATAGCTGGGATTTTGACATTATGCATGTGTAACATTTTCCGTTTCAGGGTCGTGGGGGGAAAGGCAGCATTTACGTCTGGGCGTCCGGAGACGGCGGTAGCTATGACGACTGTAATTGTGACGGTTATGCCTCTAGCATGTGGACTATCTCCATCAACTCGGCCATCAACGACGGACGTACCGCCCTGTATGATGAGAGCTGCTCCTCCACCCTGGCATCCACCTTCAGCAACGGACGGAAGAGGAACCCGGAGGCCGGCGTGGTGGGTAGATCTTTCTCTGTTTGTTTTTCTGTATGTGTGATAATATATGTTCAAATATCTTTCAACCATTCCAGGTTATTTATTTATACATATATATATATATTTTTTTTTTCTTCCTAAATTTGAATGTATATATCTTTATTTATAATATTAATTATTATTATTTCTTTGTGTATATTAATTCACATATATATTTTCATTATTTATAATTAAAATATAACTATACGTAATAGTATTTATTACTATATATTTATATTCATGGTTTACATATATATACAATTATGAATACATAAATTATATATATATATATACATATATTAATAATTTACATATATTCATAATTATTGATAATATTGTATATATTATAATTTATATATAATAATATATACAGTATATACAGTATGTATATACTGTATATTCAAATCTATTGAAATCTTTGATGATAGCTTACCTAATGGTTTTGACTTACTAAACCTTCTAAATCTAAATGTAACCTGAATCGTTCTGCATTGTTGCCGTTCAAGTCAAATACATAAAATAAATAGAGAGAGCACAACACATGATAAGAGATAAGATGTCCTACATGATACAAATTAGGCACATAACATAACAACAGTGCAGACCTTATGCACACTCAAGAGGCCAAGGAGGAAAAGCCATGGATCTGCAGATGGGATTTACATGTTGTATTCACGCAGCTGAATACATAATTTTATTCAGTCTTTCACAATAACAAATCTCTCCTCACACTGAGTACGGGGTGCGTCCAAGGGCATTTGCTAGATGAACCATTATAAAACCGTCACGCTGTTGCGCTATAAATGCAAATCATGGGAAATCTTGGAGCAGTCCTCAGGATGGTCTAAGATCTGGTTCTGCTGTGATTTGTTACCTGGAATTGGAACCATGGCTTCCAGGCTTTCCTTTAGATGAAGCGTTGCAATCTTTTGTGTTCATCGTGACTGCTGTGGCATAGTTTGCTGTAAATATGTTGTTCAGGTGAGAAAATAGAAAAATAACAATGACAGTACTCTAAAATGAGCTATTTTAGAGCTATTTTGCTAAAATATGGTAAAACTTGAACACATTGTTACACAGCTGTTGACATCTCACTCCTGTGTATTTGAAACATAGCACATACAGTATGTAGCTTCAATAAAAGACAATGACTGGTGGGTATTTTAGTACTTACCTTGGGAAATGTGCCATAAAAAAATTATGCCCTGGAAAATGAATAAGGCAAATATTACAATAAATAATATTTTATTCTTTCATTGTGCAAATTAACCACAATTTAGCTGTGGGGGTTCGCAGATGTGCGCAGATCAGTGCCATTCAGTCTGCTGTTCCCTCATTGACTGCCAAACTCTGTTTTGGAGGAAATGCTCCCTAACCCCCACACCTGTCAATCTCCGCTCAATCCCCTTGAACTACGCTGCTAAATTCCCAATTTGGTTCAATTTTACTTTGCTCAAGCATGGACAAACTCCTTACAAGACCCCTCAGCTATGAAAACTTGGAAGTCTCATGGAGGAGGAGCATCATGTTTGGCTATGTTGCTGTAGTTCCCATGGCTTCCTATGGGGGGGGGGGGTCACTATTTATCGTGTCCAATTTTACTCATTGTGACTTTGAAGAGGGGTGTGTTATTGTTCTTCCTTATAAAGTGGAGAAAGCTGATAATTGGCTAGGGGCTCCCCCAAGGGCTGACCATGCAAATTATTATCTGTTATATATAAATATTATGAGATGATAAAACAAGAATATTACAATACAATAATGTCATAAATCCTCACTGATCTCCCAGTATTTAAATGTGACCCACCGCAGGTTTTAGGTACATTTGCTAACCTTTGACTTTTTTATTTTTTCACACAATTTGAAAGTGGAGAATCAGAGCTTCAAAACAATGTGTCACTTTTGTGAATCAAGTATATATGTTTTGAAGCTATGGCTTGTTAATGATGAGGGTGCGGCAAACTGTGCTTGTGTGATAATCACCCTCAAAGTTTTCCCCACACTTGGCTTCATTCAGCCAGCTCCCAGAATCCAAATGGGTTGGAGGACCAACAAAGGCACATGGCTACTTGCCACGAGGGCCACTTTTGACACCCTGCTGAATGGGGCAATCCCTGCATTGTTCTTGTGTTTATAGAGAAAGTTGAACAACGTCATCAGCACACAAAATCTTTTTTTTAAAGCTTTTATATAACAGTAAGAATATACATGTTTTATAAAAGTGGAATTTTTTAGAAGTTTAAAAGTGCGGACAACACAACAGAACACTGGTATTTGCACCTCTATAGAGTGAATGTGTGAATGTAATGTACAGGTTATCAATGAAGTAAGTATGTACAGTCTGTCAATAATATTAGTCTCTGTATATCAACCTCGGTGTGTCATTAAATATATAAATGTGTGTATACCAAATATCTTTAAAGTTCTTGGAGTTAGGCCATCCCTAAGCCATCTTTTTACGCGAGTAAAGTCAGCTTTTCTTCTTGTGGGTTACGCCCCATACACAATAATGTATCCGGGTGTGTGTAAAAAAAAGTACGATTTACAGGTTGAACTTGTTCAAAACGGTTTCACATTGTGACTTCACATCACATGGAAAAAGGAGGGATGATCTTCACCTAGATGGTCGCTTTAAAGCAAATGATCGATCGGCGTTCGCGCTGTTCAGCGTCTCGGTAAGTGGACTGTGTTTCCCTCTGTAATCTCACAGGAATATTTAACTTGATGGTTTAACATTTATCTACTATTTATAAATCAAACTCGGTTTTGAAAATATGTTGAGCGATTAAATAAAGATAAAAAGTACATGAATCTGGAAAAATCTCATTTTCCTCCAGAAAGCTTTTTTAACAAATTTGGCAGCTCTTGGAGGTTTTAGAAATGCAAGACAATTTTGGGAATCGGTGTGGTGGGACACGTATTTGTTTTAATTTATAATTTATATCTGGTCATTTCCTCATGGCATGTCATGAACCTCCATGTCCATGTCATTTCAGATCCGCCCACTCCCTTTTGCTTTGCTGTCACTCCCTTCCCTTCACCTGGTTTCCCCCGCCTGCAGTTCATTTCGTTGTTAGTCCTTCAATTAAAATACCAGTCTACTTCCCTTTGATCTCTGTCAGATTGTCTCTTGCATTTAACTGAGCTTTATCGCACTCCTACCTGTTTCCTGTACCTTCCATCCGAACCTCTGATTCCCTGGTCTCTGATTCTCTTCCCGTTTCCATGGACCCTGGTTCCTTGCCGGTTCCATGCCGAAAGGTTTGTCTTTCCTGACTGATCTCCTGGATTTGAACCCTGCCTGTTTTTAGTTTTTTTTAATAAACCTTGTGGACTTTGACTTCTTACCTGATTGTTTTGGTGTCATGCTTATGGATTCACATCCATTCGAGTCAGTGAGCGTTACAATACAATCTGGCCAGAAATGAACACAGACTCTCAGGCGAGAGATGGCGCACAGGATTGTGCTCTAAACCAACATGTGCAACAACTACCTGCCATTGCGGTGGCTCTCGAGGAATCCTCTTCATGCCAACAGGAATGTTTTGTATCCAGCGGCTCACTCTGGTCAGTCAAACAACGGCTGCTGCATAATCTAACAGTTCTCCTGCTTGTGCTGTTTCCAGTCAGGAACCTCACCTCACCTCTCCACTCCCCACTTCTCCAGAGCACCAGGCCAGTCCTTCCTCACATTCTACTTGTTAACTTTTGAGCTGCAACCACTCGTGTATCCCAACTAGAGGTCACGAGTGGCTTTCATGGTCACCCAACTTACAAGACAGGTTTGGAACTTGGGCACTGCCGAGTGAGAGAAGCAGTCGGACCTCTGCTCTTCGGTAGCCACGCTACGCCGGGCTGTGAGGCTGCCCATGGACTTTTGAACCTGGTCCAGAGGGGCCAGCCAGTTATTGACTATTCCATTGAATTTCGGACCCTCGCAGCAGAGAGCGATTAAAATTCCTCATTGCTGGCCGACGCCTTTTACCGCAGGCATTCTGATGTCGTCAAGGACAAGCTGGTGGCTCGGGACCTGTCGGCAGATTGGAACACTCTCATTGCTACGGCCATCTGCATCAACGGACGTCTCCTGGAGCGGAGGCATGAGAGGGGGCTGACCTACCTCGAGCATCCCTAGTGACTGACTTGGTGGAGCCCATGCAGCCTGGCAGAACCAGGCTGTCGTCAGCTGAAGGACAACGCCACCGGTGGGACAACTAGTGTCTGCACTGTGGCCATTACATGTCCAACTGTCTCGTTAGAGAGGCTCATTTGTCAACCAGAAGGCGCTCTTGAGCCATGCAATCGACTCAAAGATCCTCTCGTCTCCTGCTCCTTACTCAGCTGGGATTGGCCAAGCCGTCTCACATAGTGTCGGTTGTCATTGAATCTGGAGCTGATGCAAATTATTTGGACTCCCTCCTGGCAGAGCAACTGGGCATTTCCCGGGAGTCTCTGTCAAAACCCATCGACGCCAGAGCTCTCGATGGTCACCTTCTCTGCTACGTCACTCATTGTATTGTTCCTGTACATCTTGGCATATCAGGTAACAATTATGAAACTCTTACATTCCACCTGATCTGATTCCAGTCTCCTCAACTACCAGTGATCTTGGATTTCCCTTGGCTCCTGACACATAATCCACAGATTGACAGGGGAACAGGTTCCATTCTACAATGGAGTTAATATTGCAACACAATATGCATCAGATCTGCTCTGTCTCATGTCCCCAGTTCTCCTCCTGCAGAATTCCCTGTCCTCTCTGGGGTACCACCTGAGTACTTGCCACTGAAGAAGGTGTTCAACAAAGCTCAGGCCACCTCACTTCCACCTTATCGGCCCTATAACTGCAGTATTAAGCTTTTTTCTGATTCCATGCCCCCGAGGGGTGGACTATACTCCCGGTCTATCCCCAAGATGAAGGCCATGGAGGCCTACGTCCAGGAATCATTGGCGGCGGGTATTATTCGACCCTCTTCATCTCAAGCCGGAGTGGGCTTCTTCTTTGTGGGGCAGAAGAACAAGTCACTGTGACCCTGCATCGACTCTACCTTTGGTCTGAACAATATAACAGCGAAGAACAGGTACCCCCATCCACTCATATCTTCTGATTTCAGATTCCATGGTTGCCCAGGGGGCATCTCCAGCTGGAGCTGGATCTCCAGAACGCTTATCGTCTAGTCCGCGTCAAGGAGGGAGACGAATACAAAACGGCCCCCAGGGGAAATGAGTACCTGGTCTCACCAATGCTCCTGCAGTCTTCCAGGCCATGTTGAATGATGTTCTCAGAGACTTAATAAAAGTATTGGTTTTGTCTACCTGGATGATATCCTTATCTTCTCCAGATCTGAGCAGAAGCATGTCCGCCATGTCAACTGTGCTCTCCAGAGGCTTCTGGAGAACAAGCTGTTCATGAAGGCCGAGAAGTGTGAATTCCTTGTGCCCAAGATCTCCGAATGGGTGGACAGGGTCCTCCCCGGGGTCTAGAACCTGCGGACCAAGGGCGGAGGTTGGCCCTAGACCCCTTGCAGGAGATCCGTGCAAAGTTTTGGGAAGATTGCACCAGGGGAAATCTGCGGTCCGGGTTCTTCTTGGGCTTTGTGATTGCTGAAGGGAGCGTGCAGATAGACCCAACTAAGGTTGAGGCGGTCGTTGACTGACCAGTACTGGCCTCCAGGAAGAAGTTGCAGCAGTTCTTAGGGTTCGCCAACTTCTACAGAAGGTTCTTCCAGAACGAAAGTCAGGTGGCAGCACCACTCACTGCATTGACCTCCCCAAGTTCTCTCTCCTCTGGTCACCTGTGGAGGCCCTTTGGTGAGTTAAAGAGTCATTTCACCTCCTCACCCATTCTCAACCTGCCTTATCCCTCCCATCAGTTTGTTGTGGAGGTGGATACCTCAGATTTGGGAATAGGGGCTGTACTCTCCCAGAAAGCTGCTGTCGACCAAAAACTTCACACCTGTTCACAAGCCCCAGCTTGTCTCCTCCAGCCTCTGCCCATTCCCCATCATCCGTGGTCCCACGTCTCTCTGGACTTGTTCACTGGGCTCCCTGCTTCGGAAGGTAACACTACTATCCTCACTGTGGTAGAAAGGTTCTCCAAACCTGCTCAATTCATTCCCCTGCCCAAATTGCTCACGCTTTGTAGAGCCGTAGCCAAGATCATCAACCCAGCAGCTGTTCGCCTGTGTCTTCCCCGGTCTCTCCGCATCCATCCCACCTTCCACATCTCTCAACTCAAGCCGCTTAAGGAGACCCCTGCCTTTTTTATTGATTTATTTATTTATTTTTATAAACCTTGTAGACTTTGACTTCTTACCTGATCGTTTTGGTGTCGTGCTTATTGATTCACATCTGTTTTGAGTCAGTGAGCGTAACAAATATTATATGTTAATTAAAGAATACTAACTACCTTGACTGAACTGGAGAATCCCTGCAACTTACAATAGCCCTTCTAATATTCCGTGTGAGAAATATATGACCTCCACAGTCTTTTCGGTGCCACCCGAACATTGATCTTCATGCCCCCTGCATTTTAATCGAATGTGATGCTGTGGTCCGCCGTCATTATTCATTCTCCAAACCTTGGATGGTGGCAAAGACCTTTTTTCATTTGTAAAATATACCATGCTTGAGTGTAATTAGAAAAATGTCCCGGTGCACAAAGGCAGCGTTGTTTGTGCTGTGATTATGCCAATCACCCTTGGCTGTTGACAGATCCAGGGATTATCCCAAGGGGTAGCGCTGTCTAATTGCATTTCATCTCTGATTATTTCTCATTAACTCACATATAAACATAAGATGTTTACTTAATGGAAGAAAGAAAACATAGAAAAAATGAACGGTATACCAACTTTTAATTTCTATTCTCCCTGGCTTCAGTGTGGCTGAATCGCACATATCGCAACATTCAATAATGATATCGACAACATGCTATTGGAATTATAGGAAGTTTGGTACCGCAGATTGAATTACTTCCCTAACTGGTCTTCAGCCTCCCTCTCTTTCCTCCCAGCCATCAGTAGCTCAGTAGCCCGATGTGTTTCTGTGCTTGTGCTCAGGCCACCACGGACCTCTATGGGAACTGCACCCTCCGCCACTCTGGCACGTCGGCAGCGGCTCCGGAGGCAGCCGGCGTCTTCGCACTGGCCCTGGAGGCCAAGTACGTACCTCACACTACCACTTACACACCTCACGCACATCAGTGAGGGCACTGATGGGGTTTGGATTGTTTTCATATTCATATTTATAATCTCAACTCTTCTTCTCCCCACTTTCCCGAGTTGAAGCGAGTCCACATTATGTGATTGATTTAGATGGAACGAGTCGCTTAGACACAGTGACACGCTTTTGGCAGTTTCTGTTTATTGCAGAAGCTCGCTGTCACCTCTCAGCGGCACACTTTTTGCAATAAAATAATCCCAAACCACATCACTATTCTGTTAAACACTGAATCCGCCAGAAACGTGTATAACTGTGCTTATTATGAAAACCTACTAGTAGTCAGTGATGCAAGACTTGTGAACAATTTGTTCCTAGCAAACAAATCTTTTAAATGACTCAGGAGCAAGAAATTAGGTCCAAGGCCCTTAATTAAATCATCATTCATTTACACTTTCCCTTCCTCCAAAACAAATACATTTGACAGAATGCATAACACCCAACTGAATCAAACGGAAAAAAGAGTTGGACAATTAAACGACTCTTTTTACAGAGTCACTCGTCACAAAATTAATCCCAAAAAAGAGTCAAACCTTTCATCACTACAAATCGTTCTCACTTTGTGTGTTAATCTTGTTCTGTTGAACACAGAGCTGATATTCTCACTGTAATTAATGAATTAGATAAATTAGTACAGCCTTGTTATTTTCACCTTGAAACACAAAAGATTATTTCCATCGTTTTATTTCTAAGTGGAATTTGAAACATTTTCATGCATGCTTGGCAAGCTCTCTCAGCACAGTAGTGTACCACAGCACAGTGGTTGAAAACAGCCTCACTACTATCAAAGAGCAAGGTCTTTTTTAGTGCCTCCTACAGCACTTCCACCTCTTTCTCTTTGGTTTATAGCTTTGTCTTTCTTATCAATGAACTCCATATTTGAACTTCTCCAAGGCTCACTTAATTTCCATACTCTGCACAATGCCCGCTGTTTTACAGCTGCCATCAAGTTTGGTGAGATTTCCCCCACATGAAAAATCACACTTCCATGCCCGCCCGTTACCAGCTCTTGAGAAAACAAATCACATTTGGAGCTGCGTGCGCTCTTTACAGCTCATTACATGGTGGAAACGGCAGGCTTCAGAGCCGGGCTCGCTGATCACATTCGTGTTATTAATTATCACACGGCCCACGTGCGTGAAAACCACAAGTGTGGGATTATGAAAGACGACGGAGTCCACAAACATCTCAACTCGTTGGGCTGTTTGTCACTCCATTAGCGAGGAGGGAGAAGGGCTTTTATGCCTTTCTCTAAATGATCGCCACTGATATTCCTACTGCAACCATTATGATCACTTTGTGCTTTTTGATTGATGATACATATTGTTCCTATCGGTGGTGGACACGTGCTTTGTTACTGTACTTATGTACATTTCTCAAGCATTTATAGATACTGGATCTGTGTAAGTGTTATTCTGGGTTTCTCAAGTGTTACCTTTTTTTTTTTTTTCTCACACACCTCCTTACAGTAATTTCTACATCCTACCATCACTACACGGTCTCTTTCGTAGCTTTAAATAATTTCAAATAATTAAGAAAGTAAAGGGAATTTGGGTCTTGAAGACGACATTGACTTAACATTCTGGTCTATGTAGTGTATATTCAGTTTCAGAGACACTATCGACTTTTATTTCACTACATTTCAAAAATATATATCTATATTTGTATCTATGCTATATCTCAATATCTATATTTACAATACGTCTATTTTTTGTCTACTTCTTTACATACTAACATAGCTGGGTTTGTTGTTTTTATTCTTCCTTTGTAACTTTGCTTTGGTACACTTTTCAAGAATGGATATAGTATGTACGAGTATATTCAGTGTTGAAGACATTCAACTTTTACTCCACTACATAAAAAAAAACCCCAAAAAAAACCCCAAAAATAAACATCTGTATATATATATATATATATATATATATATATATATATATATATATATATATATATATATATATATATATTATCTTTTTATATTCTACTGATACAGTTTCTTTGTTGTTTTTTAGCTGGATTTATATTTGTAAATGACTATGACACCACCTATACTATTTAATTTTGTAAAATGTACAATAAAATAGTCATTAATTATTGTCAATTATTACCCAGTATCTGTATGAGCTCTCATCTGCAGAAAAAGGTACAGTACCTATTTTATGGAGTATGGAGTTATATCAGGGCACTGAATGTCTTATCTTTAATACTACAAATCCATTTTAGAGCAACTGAATTACATATACAGTCTACTTTTACTGAAGTAGAAATTTCAATGTGGTACTTCCACTCTTACTAGAGTCATTTTGCATCAGGGTATTTATACCTATTCTTAAATAAAACATTTTCTGAATACTCCTCCCCCCACTGGTTCATAATGATTTGGAGTATAAAGAAAAAGTACGCCGGTACACCATCGGAAAAACCGTCAGCATCCAGCATGTGACCCATTTAAAACCATCGTAAATCACCCCTTTCATAGCCCATTCAGCAGCTTTTTCACAGATGCTCCATTTCTCACATTAAAGGCAGGAAGGACTCTGCTGCCGCCGTTAACCATCCCCTGCTCGGGTGGTTAGGTAAAGAAACATTGTTTGCTTTGCACACACAATAATGATGTTGGTGGATGCTTGCTCTGCCTGACAGTAAATAGCCCCCAAATACTGTGTTTTTTTAACAGACAATCACACTTGAACTGTGCTTTGGCAGGAGTCAGTGAGTCACCCACAGAACAAAGCTGTCACTACACACAGCCCTGATAAGAGTGGGGTGGCACTACAAAAGAACAACTTTCATGTTCAGGCATTTCAGAGCGTGTAATCACAACGTATCCAGGTCATGTGACACACTGTGAGTCACACGGAATGATGAGAATTATAAAACAATAATACCGTCTTACCGGTGTGCTTGTGTGATTAGGTGGATTTTGCATGATTTACTGTCAAAAGTCTCAATACCTGCAGATGGGTAGGATGGATAGATGACAGAATGGAAGATAGAATGACAGACAGAACGATGGTGGATGGATAGAACAATAGATTGAGAATTAAGGGAAATGAACAATGCATTTTAATACAGATATACAGAACAAAAGGTGTGATTATTTTTCCCCACGCTCATATTTTTCTATGATTTCCTTCTTAGTTTCAATGGGAATCATTGCCCTTTTCTTTTTCCCATCATCCTTCTTCTTAGGAGTCATCATGAAGGGTGAAAATAAACAAAATACACAGCACAAATACAGTAAATATGAAGAAAATATGGATAAGTACGTACTACGTGCACACACGATGTAGGTCGCCCGCTGACTGACTGCCGACTGACTGCCGACTGACTGCCGACTGACTGCCGACTGACTGCTGACTGGTTGCCGACGCGCCAACTGCAAATTTCCACGGTCATATCTTGGAGCAGTCGGTCGCAAGTCGATACAAATTTTCGCGACTATCGTTACTCGTATCTTGGATTAGTCGTAAATAGATGCAGTCATAAGTCGCGGGTACCACTGTATCACCTTTTTAAAAATCAAATTGTAAAAAAACGAAATAATTTCACTGGGGAGACCCCTGTGGAACGTCTTGAAGGACCCTGAACCTTAATTTGAGAACTACCAGTCTAATCGCACTGATGGCCCTCTCCCCCTCCTCCCCAGCCCGGACCTGACCTGGAGGGATATGCAGCACCTGTCTGTCCTGACGTCCAAGAGGAACCAGCTCCATGACGAGGTACACCAGTGGCGGCGGAACGGCGTTGGTCTGGAGTTCAACCACCTGTTCGGCTACGGTGTGCTGGATGCCGGCGGCATGGTGAAGATGGCCAAGGAGTGGAAGACTGTGCCTGAGCGCTTTCACTGCGTGGCCGGCTCCATCCAGGAGTCCCGGTAAGAGAGCTTTTTACACTACTGGGAATGATGGGTGTGGGATGGGGAATGATGATCGGTAAACTATATGCTTGTTTCATTAGAACAGGGGTTCTCAAACCTTTTGAACCAAGGACTCCTTGTATGAGAGACAATAAACTGAGGACCCCCTCATGTATGTCCCAAAATAATCATTTGATATTAGGCCTATTTCTCTCTCTTCTGCAAATGGAAAAACTAACACAAATCAAGGGAAATGTATAAATATTTGTATTGCAGCATTTTAAATATAAAATGTTAAAATAATGTACTCAAAGGAGATGATTATATAGGTATATATTGTATAAAAATATTATTTCTAAAAATAAATAAAGATTTCACAGACCCCCTGGCTAAGGGCCACGGATGCCTGGGGGTCTGTGGACCACATTTTGAAGATCACTGCATTTGAACATTAGATAGATGGATGGAAAAGATAACACCGGAAAAAATGTATATACAAATTTGGCGATAAAATTTGCAATATACAATATACCTAAAAATTAACTACAAGATAGAAAAAATGAAAATATACAGTAAATCTGAAAAGACTCCAATAAAAATAAACCCAACTGAAAACAATAAATGCTTCTGACATGCTTCTGTGTCACAAAAGCAGAGAATGAAACTGCATTTCTTTAATATTTGACTAACCCTATTCCCAAATACAATACCTTATCTTAGCCTGGTATCAGACTGATATCAAACACCAGCGATGGTATGAGTGTATTCCTAGCTCCACTTGATTTCTATTGATATTCGACATATTGCCTTGTCTCAAACTTTGAGGCCATGACAACATATTATGGACACCAAACAGAATTAAAACTAAAAACATGGGATTTTATCGAAAGCAACCATACTCGAAGAAGTCAGGAGGTCTGGCCAAACAGAACAAACGGTTCCATCTTCAAAAGCAAGGGAGTAACACCCTTCCAGCACATTTGTATCGCAACAGAGATGTATACATCTTAGTCCTGCTCTTAAAAGGCGATAAAATAAGGTTTTATTTGACGTACTATGTGTGTCTGCCCCCGGAGCTGAGCGCTGCTTTGATTACAGTTCAGCCATCTGGACGTCGCTCTGGAGGACACCCCTCTCCTCCGCCCTCGTCTGATCTCACAGCTAGATTTTGCATCCACCTTGTCCTCTTCTCCAACCTCCCTCCCTCCATCTCCATTTCCGTCTCCATCTCCATCTTCTCCTCTCATTCCTTTTTTTGTTTGATGCGTCACCTTCTTCCCTTCCGAGCCTTCTGCAGCCGCTCTGACCTTCTCCCACCGTCCACCCGCCCCAAACCCAAAGCCCTTCTTTCCACCCCTGCTTTTCACTCTTCCTCCTTGTTCTCGCCGTTCTACTTCGTTCCTCCTTCGAGGAGTCTTTGTTTTCCCTATTTCCTCGTGAAAAGAGTGTTTTCCGGCTGCTAAGCCCCTGGCGCGCTTTAATTAGACGACCTCACATTGGCATGGCACCACCAGCCGTAGCAACACCGCTGTTTAAGCTGACTGATGGCTGGGGACACAGAATATAGAGTTGTCTTTGTTTCATCGTCTGTGTGTGTGTGTGTGTGTGTGTGTGTGTGTGTGTGTGTGTGTGTGTGTGTGTGTGTGTGTGTGTGTGTGTGTGTGTGTGTGTGTGTGTGTGTGTGTGTGTGTGTGTGTGTGTGTGCTATCTATATAGACCTATGGATGGATGGATTAAAGGAAGGTTTCGAAACCGGCCGAGCCGCAACTCCTTATTCTGCTCTTTTGATAATAGGTCCACGCCATCTCACGAGACCGTGGTTCTTTTCTCTGAACCTCTGCGTGCATGTACATGTTTGTTACTTACTTAAGTTCATTTTTCAAGTATCTGTACCAACTCAAGTATGTTCAGTTTCAAAGGCTTTCGACTTTTACTCTAATATGTTTCTAAGCAAAGAAGAAGAAGAAGATGAAGGACATTTAAATACTTTTTTATTACATTTCTAATCTGCATTCAAATTAATATACATGTACTTTTGAAAATATGGATTTACAGCCATGTGCATTCTTTTAATCAGGGTTTCTATTTCAATGTTGGGAAAGTACATTTTATAATTTATTCATTACATATTACTTGTTACTTTCATTTGAAAGTAATTGGTTACTTTTCAATAATACTTTCTGTTTAAGATGCTTATTACACTACTTTTAAGTCACTCATTAAAATCAGCGCAGAAGCCCGACTAGGCATTTTAAAATGTCTTTTACATCTACTAAAACACAATCAGGAAACAAAAAGCTTCGGTTTGGCCTCACCCTATGTTGTCGCGGCGTGGTAGCAGACGGGTAAATGTATATTGTAACTATCCATCCAATGAGTCATTTTCCAAAGCGCAAGCACCTCCCTCCATGTTTGTTTCCACTCGCTCCCACGTGCAGATAAAGCAAATTATTGCTGTAAATATTTCCATAAAGCAGTTCTGTCGCTGATTTGTGATCAGCTTACGCAGTGGATTTGTCATCGATGTACAGCAGATATAACTTATGACACCATGATTTATATACGTTCATGGATGTAAATTCAAAACGATCGAACGGCAATCGTGACAAAACACAACATCCGTAATGGATAGTTTTCCTCCGAAAAATTGCCCCCCCCAATAATATTTAGTATATAACGTTATTTTTTTTGTGGCGCGTTTACACTTCATTTCGGATGATAACACTCATTACTTGACGTGGTAACTAATGATATTACCCAAATTGTATGAGTAACTCGTTTTATTACTGTGTTACTGCCAAAAAGAATGAATTACTGTAACATGTTACTTTTGTTAGTGTTAAACCCAACTCTGTTCTATTTATGCCGATCAAAAACAAGACACATCAGGATAAGCCGAGCACTCATCAGCAGAAAAAGAGGTCGTACTTTACGTCGTATTATATATATATTGCCACGTGAAAAGAGTCGTGAAGCCTGCCTGTGTCTGTTTCACCATTTCAGTATTCATTTCCTCGGCGAGGACCAGCGGGCTTCGCGGTAATTATGTCACGCTCACCTCTGATGAAAGTGTATCAGTGCAGGTACACATGGCCGCGCGCACGCACGCACGCACGCACACACACACGGTCGCTCAGCATTGATCTGATAGTTTGGATGCTGCTGCTGGGCCTCCCAGGCTGCTTTTAATCTGCACCAGCCGTGCCCTTCGGAGGCGTCCCACCTCTCTGTTCTACGACCGAATGCCGTAATTACTCTCGCACATTATCAGATGGGGATGGTGCCCCCGCTGTGCAGGGAAATGAAATCAGTTTAGGGGAATTGAATTTTTGAGTCCGTAGGAGGGACTAACACTGGGGTTCCCACAGTCGCACAACACACCAACAAAGTTATGAATCCCAAAAGCAACACTAGAAATAACAATAGTAACGATAGCAACAAAGACATTTGGTGTGCCGATGACGGTTTTGCATATCACATGGTTGTGAGATAGAAGGAAAAGATGAAGAAAAAGAAGAAAGATGATTATGAAGAAAGAGATGCAGGAGAACAACAAATATAATGGTAACGTGCCGCAAGCAGTAGAAGATCATTTTAAAGGAAGCAAGCTGGGGTTTTTTGGGGGGGGGGGGGGGGGGGGGGGGCAGGTATCCGTGGCCCTTAGCCACGTGAAATCTGAAATCTTAATTTCTTTTTAGAAATAATATTATTTTCAATTTTACCCAGATTCAGACACCAAACGATGCCAATTTCATTCCTGTGTGTCCAGTACCGAGATAGCAACGGGCCACATGCTAACTGTGGTATCTCTGCATGGCTGCAGAGGGATCAGCTACGCTAGCTCCTGTGAAATAAGCTGAAATACACCTTCCAGCATCTCTGGATAAGAGATAGATGGATGGAAGGGTGGATAGATAGATGATAGATGGGTAGATGATCGATGGATGGATAGCTGGATGATGGTGATGGATTGATAGACAGATGGATTCAAAGATAGATAGATAGATAGATAGATAGATAGATAGATAGATAGATAGATAGATAGATAGATAGATAGATAGATAGATAGACAGATAGATAGATAGATAGATAGATAGATAGATAGATAGATAGATAGATAGATAGATAGACATATACAATAAAACAGAGTTAACTGTACACAATAAAATATTTCAGGATAATAATGAAAAATGAACCTGAAAATACCCACTGTGTGTAGTTTAGTATTTTTTCTGGTAATTTTAACAGCTTTGGCGGATCAGCACAGAGTGTCTCACGACTGCAACCATGTCTTTGTGCTTAGCATTAGCATATTTAGTGCTCTATCAATCACATTTCTTACTTGTTTTCCTCCCCCACTGTCTCGAATTTCCCCGTCTCTCTCTCGCTCTCTCTCTCTCTCTCTCTCCCGCTTTCTCTCTCTCTCCTTCCATTTCCATCCCCCTGTGATAATCAGAGAAGGCAGTAATGGGCGCAGAAATGCAGCCTGCGCCTCTAACAATGTTATCATGTCGGACTCGGGCACTAACCACCGCTGCCCCGCAGTCCTCCCTCTCTCCCTCTCGCTTTCCCTCAACGAAAGCGATGAGATCACGCGGATGCCATCGCAAACCATCCAATAACCCACAAAAGAACAAGAGAATCCTGCTCTTGTTGTCGTGGTCGTGACAAAAAGCCAGACAGAGCTGTTTCATAAGGGTGACTATTTTAGAAGAGCGAAAACAGTAGGTGATCCTTCCTATTCCTTCATATGAGGTATTTGGTCTTGTTCTGTGATGAATGTCCAGGTATAACTAAGGTAATAAACACTCATCAGATAAATACTTAGTTCACCAGGACGACACGACAAAACACAGCATCGGCGCCGTCCCCACTCAGTTTCTCCAGCCTCTCCCTCGCTCGTACATCACGGTCTCGGGACCTGTTTCCGTTTGTTTTATAGGTTGCCACGGCGATCGCGATCTCATGCCGACTATTCTGGCGGGAATATTTCTCGCTGTACATGCGAGAGACAAGCAATACAAGTTTTGTCTTTAAAACGTTCCGCCATTGTTGTAGTTTGTTCATTCAGAGTCTGCTGCGGACGTGCCGGTCACGTCCTGATATACTGTCCCCGCTGGTCATCTGTTAAATTGCATGTTTCCTACGTCTAGCGTCACGTTTTGAGGACGTGCACAACCAATGCCCCAGAGGAACGCAAGATACGTCGAAAAGCCGTCTTGCATATGGGTTTGCGTAGCTAGAAGCAGATATATTTGGGCCTCAAGGCTGCGTTTACACCGCAGGTGTTAGTGCCCCATATAGTGCCTATATCCGATTTTTTTGCCACCTGTTTACACCAACTTTCCAAGAGAGCCATATGTGATTCTCGTGTTTGGACCAGATGTTTACAAAAACAAAAAACACTTAAAATCAACCCTGCATGTGCACTTCACGCATCTTCCAAATTGTATACGTTTTTTATTAAATGATATTAAATAAACCGATTTATTTTAATACATGCCTTTTATTGTAGCCAGCACTGACTCTGCATGTTACCTCGGCAACGCACCATTGTCTTGAGCCTTTAACCTCTATGACTTTACCGGCGGCCGATATATCCGATTTATTTCCACATATGAACATGGCCCAAAACGTATCAGAAAATATCCTAATCCATATGTTTTGTTTCCCTGTTTAGACGTTCATAACCCACATCCCATTTGTGTCACAACACATCAGTATTGTGTCATTTCAGCTGGCTTGGGCTGTAAACGTAGCCTAAGCGAGCGAGCGACTGCTGCACATACAGTATTACTCCAGAGACAAAAAACAATCTCTCTATCCGCCGAACCAGCATTCCCTATGTTTATTCCCGTTGATGGAAGACATAGTGTATAAACTGTTTAAATAAGGTTGACTTTTAAATATAAGCGGCACTTTTCCATTGGAAAGGCTCTGCAGAGAAACCTCAGGGCTGCAGTCCCCAACACCTCCCTTCCCCGCCCCAACATCACTGCTCAAATCTCAGGCAATTATTCGCCTCTAAATCATTCATATTTCCATAGTGGCTTTGCAAATAAATGGTTTGGAAAGATGTGAAGAAAACGTCCAGAGGGCATCGACTTTCACAAACGATGGTAATGGAGGAGTTATTGTTTTTGCATTACAAGCCTCCATGAGTGGTGCTCAAACCACGCTGTCTTTGTCTTTAAATAATGCAGGTTTAAGTTCAAATCTCAGCATAGAGGGGGCAAGGAAGTCTGCTCTACCTCTTCTCTGCTCTAGCTCTGCTATACCTCTATTATACTTCCTCTATCACCCCTCTACTCTACTTTACCTACTACCCTTATACTACACCTCTACCCCCCATCTATTCTAGCTCTACCTCCCCTCTACTCTACTTCTACTCTGCTGCCTTCTTCCTCTACTCTACCTCTACTTAGAATCTACTCTACCTCCACTTTACACCTGCTCTACCTCCCTCCACTCTACTCTATCGACTACCCTTATTCTACATCTATTCTACCTCTACCTCCCCTCTACTCCCTTCCTCTACTCTACCTCTACCTAGACTCTGCTCTATCTCTAGTCAGCTTCTACTCTCCCTCTACTCTACTCTACCTCCTTCAGCTTACTCTGCCTGTACTCTATAGGGAACTGATGTTGGAATTTTTGTCAATATTGTGACAATAGTATGCAACATGATTGTTAACTTTGTCAAAATGTCATTGATTTACATTCATCTGTTCATCTCTTATAAGGATCCTGAGACCGTGCAGCATCCTTAACCTTAATCTCCACAAATTGTTTTTCTGTTCCTCCCTCTACAGTAAGATACAGTCCGGCAACCGGCTGGTGCTGGCCATCTCAACGGACGCCTGCCAGGGCAAGGACAACTTTGTTCGCTACTTAGAGCATGTCCAGGCCGTGGTCACAGTCAACGCCAGCCGCCGGGGCGACCTCAACATCAACATGACCTCGCCCACGGGCACCAAGTCCATCCTGCTGAGCCGGCGGCCACGCGACGACGACTCCAAGGTGGGCTTCGACAAGTGGCCCTTCATGACCACGCACTCCTGGGGCGAGGACCCTCGAGGTACCTGGGTGCTGGAGGTGGGCTTCCAGGGCCAAGAGCCACAGCGGGGCGTCCTGAAGGAGTGGACCCTCATGCTGCACGGAACACAAAGTGCCCCTTACATAGACCAGATAGTGCGCGACTACCAGTCCAAACTGGCCATGTCCAAAAAGCAGGAGCTGGAGGAGGAGCTGGATGAGGCTGTGGAGCGCAGCCTGAAGAGCCTGCTGAGTAAAAACAACTAAATGCCGTCATGCATGTTTCAGGCCTCCCCTCCTTCTCTCTCTTTATCTGCCTCCCCGCCCCCGCTCTGCCTCGCAATCTCTTCTTTCTCTTCTTGTTCTCATCTATGTCTACCTCGCTTTACTCAACTCTTTCGTTTTTAAAGTGTTTTAGTTAGTCCCCCCCGCCCCACTTACAATGAATGTTTCTTGTAATCCAAACATGAAAAAAAGTGTAACCTTCAAATAATCTGTTCTATATAGAGGGGAAAAAACAAACTAACAAAACAACAAATGATATATTTGGCTTTCTGTCAGTTTTTTCTACACTCTACAGAATTGTATATAAAAATAATAAAATCCACTCTCCTGTGTTTTCTGCTTCACCCGCCCCGCTCCTCTCCTCAGTCGACTGTTGTACAGTTTGTGACTGTAGATGAACTTCTGTGTCTATTTAAAGTTTGATATCTTGCAAACAGAGCAGTGATACTTCTTTCTGTTTATATTTTTGTGACATACACTGTTTAGAGAAATGCAGAAAAGCACGTCTGATCCATTCTTGCAGTCTGTGGTCCTCTTTTATTTCATAATCTTTATTGTATACCATAATAAATCTATTTAGCTGTTTGTTAAAACAGTCGAGTGCTTTACACCACTCCTCGGCAGAACACGAAAACCAATGGAAGTCAATCACAAAGAATCAAAGCAATAAAAAAGAAACAACGAAAGAAAGAAAGAAACAGGGAGACAAGTGAGATCATGTCAACTCAGACCTTTTTTCTTGATTATTTTTGATTATTTTATAATAAAAGCCACAGTATTTCCTAAATCTTATCTCTTTTATAACAGCCAGTTAGCCATTATTTTCAACATATCAGAAAATTCATCTCATTTACCATCCTGTCTGACACTCTTTTCCTTTTCATTTTAATTATGAATATTCAAAAGCACACATTAAGCAATCGCTCACTTTCAACAGGTTTGTGGCATCTCCTCTCTGCTGCTTCCTCCGCTGTGGAGAGGAGAGTGGATTATGGAGGGCAAAGGTCACTCAAGTTTTTTTAGGTCACAATGATGAAAAATTTATGCGTTTTCTAGTTTTCTCCACAAGTCCTGCAGGACTTATGATATAAAGTAGAGCTTTAAAACAGACTGATGAGCGAGAAATAAACGACTACGGTTCCATTTACTTGTTTTGTATTCAAGTGCCAGTGGGTGATGAATATAGATGATCATAGGAAAAAATAAATGGATATATTGCATCTGAGATTAAGGAATTCCATCCTTAGTGCCCAGTCTGACTATAATTTCAAAATAAAGTAATGTATTCGGCAAGGATCATCACAAGGAGACGTTTATTGATGTCAATTTTTTTTTATTATTATTCATTTTATCAATCAAAGCAAATTGATACACAGCAAAACTGTGGCGAGGGCAGGCAGTGGCATCCAATTTTAACCAATCAACTCTTTGGGGTAAAATCTGGGATTTTTTTCTTACGTTTGGAAGGGCGGCATAACTTCTCAAAGAACTGATCGCTTTAATTCAGAATTTACTTTTTTGTCTTTTTTGTCTTTTTTTTTTGGAGGTGGCTTGGAAACGTCTCATCATTTCCTATTCTCCCAAGTTTTCAAACATTAAAGGTCTGTGGCATGAAGATGTGTGTTTAAGGCGAACAACAACGGTAGTGCTGATGGTAGCAGCGATACATGCTTGACGCGAGATCAGAGAGGGCGAGGAGGAGGGGAAAAGAGGAGGAGGAGGAATGTGCGCTGGGTCTGAGGCGTGATCGATCTCCCTTGGAGACAGAAATACAGTGGTCTCATTCAGGGAACAGTGTCATTTTAGGTGGTCTTAGATCAACAACTGTATTAGAATTTTCCTTTGGAGTCCTGGCGGTTGAGTTTTCTTTCCCCAGTCTTCAAACATCAGGTGTCCCGGTCTCAGTGTTTCTTCTTGCTGGTCTTCTCGATCATGGTCTCCACCACCATGGCTGTCTGCTCGTACCCTTTGACCTTGTGGTCGTTGGATAACTTCTCCACGGACTCCACCACCTCCACCTTCTCGTAGCTCATGGAGTCTGGGCTGAAGCTGCTGGTGCTGGTGCCGGAGCTAGAGCTGGTGCTGGCTCCACGGGGAGCGGGCTTAGGCGGGTGTCCCCTGTGGCCGTTGTCGTCCGAGTTTCCCTTGGGTCCGGACGGTTGGAGGTTGCTGGGGGAAGGAGTCGGCCCCTTGGGTCTGGGTCCGGGGCCGGGAACAGGAGGCGGAGTGGGGTGAACGACCGAGCTCGGATGGGGTTCTCCGTTCTTATACTTCCCTTTACCACCATTACCTCCTCCATCTCCACCTCCTCCTGCATCCTTTCCTCTACCTCCATTATCACTGCCCCTTTTGCCCTCTCCGTTGGAGGGCGGCGCGGGGAGAGGTGGGCGTGGAGCTGGCATTGGCTGAGGCTGGGGCTGGGGCTGGGGCGGAGGGGACGGGGTGCTGCGCCCGTACGGCTCATAGGGCGGCGTCATCCCGTCTCGGATGGTGACGAAGATGTGTCCAGCGGATGGCGAGGAGGTGTAGAAGCAGGGGTCCGGGTAGCTGCCGTCACCCGTCACCAGGACGTAGCGGCCCTTGGTGTAGAAGTCGGCGATGGGCTCGGGCTTCTTGTACTTCCTCATCCGGTCCCTGACAATGTTGCAGAGCGTGTCGAAGGCCTTGCTGATCTGGGCGCCGTCGGGCACGTCCTGCGGGGACACGCCGCCAAACACGGGCCTGTGCTCCGTCCTCGGCGCGCTCTCCTCGCGTCCCTCCGTCCCTTTCCTCTCTTCCTCCGCCGCCTCCCCGCCGGCTCCCGCGGGCCGCTCCTCCTGCCCGCTGTCCATCACGTCTTTGGGAGTGAGCTCTTTCTTCTTCAGGACCTTCTTTGCCAGATTTTTCTGCCGAGGCTTGACGCTGGTGATGTCCTGGATGGCCTGGGTGATGTCTGCGGAAAGGTAACAGGACTGTTCGAACCAAGCAAGCCCCAAAAGGAGGATCGTAATAATTAACTTCAAACCTAATTGAAACTAAACACCCCTTGAGGCTTTGGCCTGGCCATGGCGTCGCAACATTAACAATATCCAATAAAAATAACCTTAAGGCCGTAGAAATCACACAATGGAGTTACACTGACTATATTTATGTGTGTTCATGCGATGTTTGTCTACCTGCATGCAGATATTTATATTTATGTATATATTTTTAAACTATTATACTGAGGTTCATGCTTGAGACAAAACAACACTGAGCATTGAGTGGACTGCAGTTTGATGAGACTGAATTTCTGACATTTTTTACAATGATTGAGGGAGCTGTGACCTTTGAACACTTACCTCTTCCCCTGCTTGGTGCAGTGGGTGTGTGAGTGTAGTGGTAATTAGTGGTGAACAGGGTAATCGGTGTACCAATTATCGCGGAATTTAACCTGCAAAAAAGAAAAAGAAAGAAATAAAACATTATGACCGAAATAGCACAATAACATCAGGAATTCTAAACTATTTGGTGCAGCTTCCTGTGGGTTGGAATCTTAACATATCTATTGTTTTTGCAAATTAGCGCATTTTGCCAAAATAAAAGCAATTAATAATGTTGATAAAATGATAATACTAAACGTCAAACATCAAATAAACATTGACAGAACAAACCTGACAACCCCTGTGGTCAACTGCAGCAGTGCAGCACATATGAATATACTTTATGGTGAGACAGCGTCATCTCATGGTTAGAATTGTGTACTACAGGGCCTTTCCGACTCAGTTGGGCTTAAAGGCTTGTACTGTATTGTATTGGTTGAAATGGACAACCATCTGTTGGCAATATGTCTGTTCCGATTCCAATAGGGAAGGTCACTGAGAATTATAATGATGAGAAAGTATGTTTGATATCACACATTTTTGATTTGATCATGTCCTGGTATGGCTGATAAATCGAATTAAAAATGAAACATTCACTGACAGTGAACTGACAATTGACAAACAGAAGACAAGAATTATCTGACTGATAAGTAGGTCTTCCAAAAAATAACAAAATAAAAATACTCGGTTGTCGAATTTAAATTTAAGAGGTCTCTAATGTATATATATATATTTTTGTGTATTATATTTTAGAACATGTTTTTTTCGGCAGTCAGCGGTCACTTGTCTGAGATTGTTCTATTTTTAATTAGTGCAAAACATTACATCATACGATTTACATTTGAATCAACACTAAAATCATTGGAGGCCTCACGAGCCCCATGCGATCTCTGATGATTCCTTGTGGAGGCAGGCGCCACATGTTGGGAACCACAGTAGATTAAGACTTAAGTGCTAATCTTCGGTAATGCGTACATTTTCCAAGCCATATTTGAGCATTTTGAAATAATGTTGTGGCCTGTTGGGAAGGCCCTCTCCAGTGTGTCTACAGGTGGGAGAATGAGTGTGTGTGTGTCTGTGTGTGTGTGTGTGTGTGTGTGTGTGCGTGTGTGTGTGTGTATGTGTGTGCCTATGTGTGTGTGTGTGTGTGTGTGTGTTGACAACTCTCTACCTGTTGTCCTCATTCTCAATGATCCTCTTGTATCTCTCCAGCTCGTTCTCCAGGGAGGTCTGGTACATGGCCAGGTGGCGGCACTCGTTGGTGCACTTCTCCAGCGACCGCTCGGCCTCCTCGATGCCCTTCCGCAGTGCCTCGATCTGCTCATTGTACATCTGGATCTCGTCGTCGTAGCTCTCCTGTGTGCTTTTAATGGCTTGTTCCAACAATACAGTCTGCAGTTTGGAAAAAAAAATAAATATATATATATATATATATATATATATATATAATGGCACACGGTAGAACATGATTATCTAATAAATAAGCACAATAACCTAAGGGCCTAATTAGTGTGATACAGGTAGGTGGGGAGAGTAACTTATCGGAGAAAGGCTGCAGGGATGTTTATTTCGGAACTTTTTGCGAAATGGTACTGCAGACAGAAGCTTGACGCCATTGGATGAATAAAGATTATGCCAGTTTATTTTTGGAAAAACAATGGGGTCCAACCAACGGGTGTTATTTGCATAAAGATGTAAAAAATAATGAATAGAATGAATAGCAACATTTTATAAGACAGTGGAGGTAAGTCTTTTATCAAAACCTGTTGGAAAAATGAAATTCCATTATAACATCTAGCTTAGATTTTTGTTAAAGTGGTAAAGCGTGAGATTATCTTTAAAAAAAGCCAAACAAACAAAAAAAAACTATTTGATGCGTTATTTTTTTTGTACTCTTCCAGGCTTTCAATGTGTTTGCATCATGTATGTGCTTTTTCCATTCTTCGTGGCGTGATCCGCCACCCACCCCAGGAGGGAAACAAAGTTGCTTTGTCGATTTGATAAACCAGTCTATCTAATTATGGTCAGTAAACTGTAAAAATGGATGAACAATCACAAAAAAAGCGACATCCTCAGAAGAAGGAAGAAGACGAGGGTAAACCAGGATGTTAGAAAATAAATGTTGCAGTTTCCTAATGGAGTTCTGGGACTTGTAGTGTTAATCCCCCAACACAGAAAATGTTATGGATATCTACTTTAAAGAAAGTCTCTAGAGTGTCCGCTTAAAAACATACTTGAAATTTATTGAATTCCTCAACTGACCAACTTATGAAGTTAAATAAAGCTGGTTATTATCACTGAGTTGATCCTGATGAGACGGACATTGTGCAACATTAACAAAGACCTCATTGGGATGGTTTAGGGTGGGGCTAGTGCGCCATCAGAGCTCGCCAGGTGCGCCTTGAGAATTTCTCATATTCCACAAAAAAAATAAAATAATGGAAATTTACTCTTATGTTGCAAGATCAAAATTGCAAGGCTGCGTTATTACTCAAATTTACCAGTCCCAGCAAAATAGCAGCTCTGTGTTCATTAGAACACGTCAAAAGTTAAAAGTGACGACTGTACTTAGTGATGAAAGGTTCTTTCTTTTCCAATTCTCGCAATTGGACTCTTTCTTGAGATTCGGTTCTTGGCGAGTCACGCCAAGAACGCTTTCGTAAAACGAAAGGTCGTCTGATTTTTTCTTTGTCCGTTTGATTCAGTTGGTTTAACGAATGGTGAGCGAGTTAGGACTTCCTGTGAACGATCAACATGAGTGATTCGAGCCATTTGAAAGATTTGATCACTACGAATCGTTTGCGAGTAACTACTAGTGGGCCAAAACAATGATAAACACAATTCTATATATTTCTGACATTTCTAGTGATTAACACGATAGGGGTGTAGTGGGTTATTACATTGTAAAAAGTGTTTCCGCGGCAGAAAGAAGATTGGGAAACACTTGCGTATGCACATGGCTGCTGCCGTTGCCATGGCGACACTGCGACGCAGCGACCCACCTCTGTCTGGAGCCGTTGCTTCTGTCCCTGCAGCTGACAGAGGGCGCTTTTGTACTCCTCCAGCTGGCTCTGCAGCCCAGGAACCCTCCGCTGGGCCAGCAGCTTATCCTGCTCCTGAACACAATGTGACAACATGGAGGAACATGCAACATGCAATTAAATTATGTAAAAATAATTACGACATATTTTGTGCTGATATTTCACAATAATGATAATGAGTGGAGGAGTTGCTTCCTTGTGTGAGACTTCCTGTCTCAACAGTCAGTACACTCACACACACATACACACACACACACACACACACACACACACACACACACACACACACACACACACACACACACACACACACACACACACAAACACACACACAATGTGCGTGTTTGATACTTTTCTTATTCAACCGAGGTAATATAAACAAAGCAGACACAAACACACACACACACACACACACACACACACACACACATATGCACGCAACACACACAAACACACAATGTGCGTGTTTGATAGTTTGCTTATTCAACCGAGATGATATAACCAAGGCTGACACACACACACACACACACAAAGGCACACACACACACACACACATACTCACATTTAGAAGCCAGTACAAGCAGTTACAACAAAGGTGTCCTCACCTCGGATTTCCCCAGAGAGGTATTTGGGACCAGGGGAACGGTCTGGTTGATCTGCTGCAGAATGTTGACGTAGGTCTGGATCTCTGCTAAGTTCTGTGGTCAGATGGAGCGGAGGAGGAGGAAGGAGGAGAGGAAGAGGAAGATAAATAACATATTTAAAAGGAGAAGAGATTTCACTCAGTGTTCATTTCCATTGTGAGGGAGAACTAAACTAAACTTCATGTTTGTGCCTGAAGGGGTTTGACCTAATTGTCAAATAGATAATTGCCATTCATAATTTATCATTGTAATTTAAGAATTCAATTTCACAGTTATTTGGTGGAATGTACAAACTGTGGATTTTATTTGTTGTTGAAATTCAGCTCAACATTCTCCCTGAATTTGATTGGAAACCAGTATTATTAAAATTACATATACATATTACATACATACAGAGTCTAACAGTTTTACTTCGCTTACCTGAAATAACATGTGATGTCATCATTTTGACTGCTCTATTGGTTTGTATATATAGCACTGGCTCTACTTACAAAAAACACAAACAAAACAAAGTCCTCCCATTTGGTTTTCTTTTGCGATATGAGCAAGATTGCATTTTCATTTATCCCCGATGGACACCCACCACTGGGAGCCTGAGATCTCTGATATTTCTGTATGAGATGAGGGAATATTACATGTATTATAATATAGTGTAGCGTATGAGCGCCCTGTGATCTCAAGAGTCGTGCGTTTCTCCTGTCAAAAAGCACAAATCCGAAAAAGTGATAAAAGGAAGTTATTGCTCAGGTAAGACAGCCCGGGGAGACTGCCTCTATGCATTACGCAACAGTCTACCTATTGGTTTTCTAATCTCCCTCCATTTGTATTTTAGGACCTTTCTTTTAACACGTCCATCTCTCTCGACATTCATCGCTCTCCCCGTCAGCCCCTTTTGTCAAATATGATTGCCCCAGACACTCATCTCTCTCCTATATTTTATTTACATAACCATTCACGGTGCTGGTTGCCAGGGTGACAATCTACACCCACGACTAAGGAAAGTGAGTGATCCGTGCTCCGCACTTTGGAGGGTGGAGAGTGCTTCTTCTTCTTGTCATTCCCTTACCTCCAATATAAACTTTCGGGGCCGTTTTGCAGACGGGGTTTGATCTAAATCAGGACTTAAATAACCCTACTTTTATCCAGAATTTGAAGATTAGTTCTAGACGAGGAAGTCCTCGACTAAGATCATGAAGGACGAGACATGATCTTAGTCCAGATAATTCATTTCCTCCGTTGTCAAATGTCTATGTACACTAATCCAAATATTTAATTAAAACTTCACTGAGACCTAGATTAGCTCTAATAATTTTTTAAACTCAGACCAGGACAAGTCTGAGACTATTTCACACCATGACTGACAAAGGCCATTTCATTCAGTCCGGATTTAAAGTGTGATTTAGTGTCAGATAGGCCTCATCTGTGCCATAGACTATTAGCACAAAAATTCAAAGCAATATTCTTTAAGGTATTTGCTGCTTTCTTTCACTTAATCACTCTAATAAATTCACAGCAGCCTTTCCTTGTGATCGGAAGCCTGTCAAGCAGTTACTTCTCAGGGAAAAACAGAATTGATCGGGTCAGAAATACCGACTAGCGACCGTATCTTAAACGGCGAATCGACTCGCTGGGTCTTTGGAGTTTGACAGGGGGGGGTCACAAATCTTTCCACAAGAGGGATTGAATCAGTTAAAATATGCACGTACTTTATGCACGTTGTAAAAGTTCAAACGGGAGGGATCCGCCGCAAATTGTAAAAGGGCAATGTTTACTGTGATTGGATTTCCACCGACTCAATTTTTCACGGCTCTCTACAACCACGTGAACATAGATTGGATCGGGCGGACGGCCTCCCCCGCTGCAAAGCTGCTTTCCAGCAGTGAACTCGCTTCCTGCCCGACGCAGAACAAGATAACACAAGAAGGATTTTGACGCCGCGTGTGATTCGGGGGAAGGCCTTTCGGGAACATGGCCGACCTTTTTGTGCCGGTCTTTGGTGGAGTGGATGTCGTCCTGGAGGAACTGGGACTGCATCTGGTGCTCCAGGTTCCTCAGCAGAGCCGTGTCAGCCTCCTGGCGAGAGGGGGAGCAGGGGAGGAGAGGGTGAGATGGGAGAGGGGGATGAAGAGGAGGAGGGGGGGGGGACCAGGTGAAGAGAGGAGTAGAAGAGGTGATAGAAGGGAGACAAGAGGAGGAAAGAGAAGAGACGAGAAGAGAGAGGGCCAAGGCAATGGGATGAGAGATGAAGAGGATGGAGAAGCGGAGAGAATAGAGAGGAGATGAGAGGAAGAGAGTAGCAGATGATGTGAGAGAGGAGAACGATGGAGATTGGAAGCGAGAATAAGAGAGGAAACAGCAGGGTAAACAATAAAAAAAAAATAATAATAATATATATATATATACAAACAAACAAAAAAAACCCCAAATAAATAAATAAATACACACATAAATAAAAGATCATAATAATAAAATACAAAAATAAATAAATGAATAAATACATAAATAAATACACAAATACACTAATAAATAAATATATAAATAAATTCATACATACATAAAATAACAATAATAAATACTATACCTTGTTGAGCTGCTCCAGTGTGCCCCTGAGATGTTCCTGGTACTCACATTCATTCTTATATCTGAATTATTAAACAAAAACAAAATTATACAGGCACTAGAGTGGACACCTTACAACACAAGTATGAGGTCATATGTGTTTTTCGTTTCTATATTATTTATTATTATATTATATTATATTATTATTATAATTATTATTATTAATTTTGATTTCTCTTCTAATCTGTTTAATCTATCTATCTATCTATCTATCTATCTGTCTATCTATCTATCTATCTATCTATCTATCTATCTATCTATCTATCTATCTATCTATCTATCTATCTATCTATCTATCTATCTATCTATCTATCTATCTATCTATCTATCTATCTATCTATCTATGAGCAGGGTGGAAACAGGTGTAGCATAATCACGCTGTGTGAGCTGTAACATAACGGCAGAACCACTAGAAATGTTGCGAGCTACACCTGTGTTTACCCTGTTGACAATTCTGTGGAAAAGGTCCCATGAAATCGAAAGGTAACATTGTGTGTGTATGTGTGGGAGAGAGAGGGAGAGAGAGAGATGGAGAGAGAGTGAGATATAGATGGTTGTGTGTGTGTGTGTGTGTGTGTGTGTGTGTGTGTGTGTGTGTTTGTGTGTGTGTGTGTGTGTGTGTGTGTGGCCCCAAAGAGTGTGTTTGGGAACTACACAAGTTGATTATCCATCAACATTTGCATTATTTACACCCCTCCACCGAAGTCACTCACCATCCGTCTCTAACCACCAGTTCATTTAAAACACAAACCTTGTCAATATGGCTCCTATCTCCAAATTATTGTCGTGTCTCTCTCTGTCAGTTGACTTCTGACATGCAGCCAATTATTCATGCTGCCAGGTGATTACAGAGCCATGCAATATATTTTCATGTCCAATAATCTTGCATTGAGGCATGGACTCAAAGCCAAAACCTGGCGCCGAATCAAGGCGCGCAAGGAATTTAATGTCAGTGTCAAATTAAAACGTTAAAACACAGAGCACAGATTGCCTTAATAGAAATAGATATAAATCACTGTTTTATCATTGTGAAATGTCATATTTAATTATTAAGAGTCCCGGCACGTAACTGGTAGTACACTGTACAAACTGTAAGCGCAATAATTCATAATTAGAATTTAGAATTCCTATCCTATATACAATAACAATAATTTATCCTGTGCATAGAATCTTATTTGTATATTTTGTGTATTTAGAATGTTTATATCTGACTATTTCTGTCTTTATTTCTTTGGTTATCTGTATGTATTTGCCTTTTTTTTTTTTACTTCACTTTTTATCTTATTTTATTATTTTATTTTCAGTTTTTCCAGACTTTTAAGCTTTTTTTTATGCTAATCATCTGAAGGGAAACTCAGCAATCGTCACCAAGACAGATTCCTGGTATACGTCAATGTACCTGGCGGAATATAACCTTTGAATTGGGAATTGGAAATATTGTGCAATATGCAACGGCCATCTGTTTAGAAACATTTTTTGTGCAGGTTTTCTTTTCTTTCTTTTTCATATAATTGACGGTAGTTCTCACAATAACAACTTGAGTACTAACCTAACAATCAATAGCTTGGAGTGCCATTTTGCTGAGTTATTAATGTTTCACAATAGGACTGGGCAATATATCAATATAATATCAATATCGTGATGTACAGTAGATATCACGATGTACAGGCTAGATATCATCTGGGATTTTGGTGATTGAAATCGTGATATTGGGATTGTGTTTAATGTGATGTTTTTATCTTTATTTTTGTTGTTCTTATTATGCCTTTCATGACTTGCACTGTATTTTTTTTTGCTGATGAATCCTGAATCCTGAATATCCACATGGGGATTAATTAAGTCTTCTCTGATCTCATTTTATCTTAAATGCTACGACAGCACTTACATATACTTAAAACCTATACATTTAATCAGGATCTGCATTAGAGCTCATCTGCGGATATAAAACTACGGTAGCACTTTATGTTGTATCAGGTCACTGGATGTACTTGTTATGCTTTAAGTGCATTTACGAGATTTATCCACCTTTCCTATCAACGCTATACTTTGGCGAGAGTCGCTCAGTGTCATGGCGTTCTTCTCTTTCGCTTACTTGCAGGTGTAGTCGTCCAGGATGCCGCAGGCGTCCTTCAGCTCCCTCTCCAGCTTGCGGTGCTCAGAGGCCAGCTCCCTGATGCGCTGGCCGTTGACCTGGATCTGCTCGGTGAAGGCCTCCTCCAGGCCGCTCGCCTCCTCCATGCGCTGCAGCGTCTCCAGCTGCTTGCGGAAGACGGCGTTCCGCTGCTCCAGCACGCGCGCCCGGTTGATGTAGCGTGCGAAGCGGCTGTTGAGCTCCTGTAGACTCTCCCAGCCCTGGATGGCCGAGGCGCCGGCGGAGGGCTCATAGCCCTCGGGCTCTTCCTCGAACACGTCGGAGCGCTCATACTTCTCCTTGCGCACCTCGCGCAGGTAGCTGGTCTTGAACATGGTTGGTGCGTCTCTCTCCCCCCCTTGCTGCCTTTTCGGGTTCGGTGGTAATCCCCGGAGTGCTCGCTCGCCGTCGGCACCTTTAGTGTGTGAAAACTCGGGTGCTCACCCTTGGCTGTCTCATGCTAGACTAAACGCTCCCGGCGTCCGGTCGTGGGCGAAATAGACCCGAAACAAGCCCCCCAGCGTGGCCGCGGGGCTAGGGCCTTCCAGAGCCCGGGGCCTTTGTGAAGCCCAGCACAAAGGCCCCGGGGCTGTGATGACAAAGCAGAAAGACGGCAACAAAGCAAATGGCGACTGCTGTGTCACACGCTACACTGTTCTAGGTTCTCGGCGGTTGTTTTTTCTGAATCTCTGCGAGTCCGAAAGTTGGACGGCGGCCGGTAGCGTCACATGGCAGAGTGCAGACTGCACGCCGTGCACTTTACACAATTACTCTTGTGCCAAATGAAGCTCAGTGAGAATTAATCAAACCCTCTTTTTCCAAACAGTTCATTGGCAGAGGCATTCGCATCGACAAACTCATAACTGGCTCGTTGCAACGTTCCTAAAAATGCCATACAGATTTAGGATGCCTGTAATTGAGCCTATTAGGGCATATACAGGCTGTAGTTATTGGAACACTATGTCACACATATTGGAGCTCTGTTAATTTTTGTTGGTTCATTTTCCAGAACATTTTCTGTGCAGTGAGATACTGTCTTAATCTAGTATTTTTTAAGGTTTTATGAGGAATGCTATGAGTGAAGATATCCAACCAATATCACAGTAAACCAATTGAAATCCTGATTATAACACAAGCTTCAACTTCATCCAGTTTGACACATTTGTCGAGGCAGGTGTATTTGTTTCACACATTTCATACACAAGAGCATTTCAAAATGCTTTCCATGCGAAAAAAAAAAAAAAGCTTGGAAATAAAAAGCTAAAGAAAAACAAATAAAAAAAGACATATATTGATATAAAAATAAAAACAGTGCAATTTAAAACTGGCAGATTATTCAATGAAAGGCAGTTAAAAATTGAAACCCTTGTAAGTCTGGATTCTTTGAGTCTTAGATAAAATGCTTTTAGAGCTTTTTTGGATAAATTGGGCTGGGAGCTATTGACAAAATCACAATATCTATGAATTTTGAGGATATCTTGCTATTTTGGGGCTGGCGACTACTGGTGCTGCCATTTCAAGGCATTTAGAGAGAGAAACAATCATTACTTTTTGTGAATAGGGCAACCACTTTTTAAACTATATTACGACAACCAAAATCCCAGATGAGTCCTAATCTCATATCACAATATCGATTGTAATATATATCGATGGATAAGTCTGCAGAGAAACTTGGCAGATTCCTTAACTTCCTAAATTTCACATAATTCTTTTTTTTTTTGGGGTGGGGGGGTTAAGTAGAGGTATAGAGAGATAGAGAGGGAGAGCGATGCAGAGACGCTGTGGCACCGTTTCTGCTCTCTCCGGTTTAAGACGTGGAACAAGATCAGTTAAAAAATGTTCACCCGGCCAGGTCTCACAAAGCTGAAAAACAACAACAACACTAACGACACTAACGACAACAACAACAACAACAACAACAACAACAACAACAAAAATGGCTGAATAGGCCACATGACACACGGCCTTTACATCAGCATTTCAGCGTTTCTGTGGTTCTGGAAAAGCCCAGGGCCCAGCAGTGCACTGTGATGACTAAGCTGCAAAATCACGTTTTGTCTGTAGCTGGTGTATTTCTGGTAATAATTAAAAAAAAAATAATAATAATAATAATAAATAAATAATAATAATAATAATAATAATAAGAAGAAGAAGAAGAAGAAGAAGAAGGAGAAGAAGAAGAATCATCATCATCATCATCATCATCATAATAATAATAATAGTGATAATAATAATAATAATAATCATAACAATAAGTGCTTCACAGAAAGTATAATTCAAATCAGAATCAGAAACTTTTATTTTGCCAAGTACTGTATATTTGCACTTACAATCAAAGTGACTTGGTGAGGTTTGTGCATAAAAGACAAAAAGCAACATGATATAAGCAAAATATTAACAAAATATTGATGATAAATATTAACACACTGAGAAAAACTCTAAATGATTTAGTTTGTGAAAAGCTTAGAGACAATGAGAGGGCTAGAGGAAATGAAATGAGATGAGGCATGCACACTATAATAAGAATAAAGATACGTAAATAGATGTACATGTGTACATGTATGGTGTATGTATAATATATGTGTGTATATGAGATGGGGTGGAGTCCCAGAGTCAGTGAGAGGCAGGGGGCTTGTTTGTAAGCCCCACTGCCGTGTCGATAGCCAGTTGGTCAGCTTCCTTTCTGCAGGCGGACACATGCCGACTGGAGATTAATCCGATGAGGGTTGTGTCGTCCGAAAAAACTTCAGGAGTTTGACAAAAGGGTGGATAGAGTATAATTTGGTTTTATAGTTTTTGATCTCCCCTGGTCCCTTGCAGACTGATGAGGAGTCGTTGTACCAGCTTCTCAAGACCCTTTCTCACTTCCACTGAAGGCTGTAAATTTACTGGCAATGTTCGGTTTTGGCCTGATGTGGGGAGGGGAGCCGGTTTCAATGTACCGTAAAAGTCGTTCCATAAATCTCCCCACTCTCGAGGCAGTATAATTTCTGGCAAATTACCGGTACACCCGTGAATGGACCTATGTGGGAATGGAAGCAGTAACATTGCTGTTAAGTAGGTGTGGAGCCGAATCCAAATAAATGACAAATAATGTTTTTTTACAAATATTTATTTTGTATAAATATAAAAAAAAGAACATTCAAGTCTGATTCAAACCATACTTGGCTGCAACGACGAGAAACTGAAACACATCAAGTCTCCACGAAGACCGGTTTATATTCTTCAATTTGTCTTCTTAAAAATGACACTCAGATCCTGGACACATCTTTTACAGTTAGGGCTGCGGTGCGACCATGCGCTGACATCGGGGACAAGCCCTTCACTTGCCCGCCGGCTGCACTGCAGTGCAGAGCCGGAGACAGTGAGTGGACAGGGAGAGGTAGAACGGCTGGAGAAAGTTCCTTCTCCCGAGGCAGAAAGTGTAGGACAGGTTGAAATTGATAACATTGATTTTGAAACATTGGATTTAGGGTTATTGCGCCCGGGGACGGGGGCTCTGTCCCCTCTCAGTCAGCGGAGGGAATTTATATTATGTATAAATTACATAAAATTATAATTATATACAAACCCGGACTGTTCCAAAACAGGCTGTTTCAGTGTGTGTAGCTTTGATTGTGAATGAGCAGCCAAGCCCCTTTTTTAATTTTTTTATTTTTTTAAGCCCTATTTCTGAGCCAATGGGGTTTGAGCACAAGTTCCGGGTTCTGTGAGCCAATGGGGTTTGAGCTTTACTCCTGACTCCGGTAAACTTTCACTGATTTCACCTTATCAGTCCACCAAAATCTGTTTCTGTACAAATTTGAGCTGAGAAATCAACAATCCTGTTGTTGAATCTTCACTCATATTAGATCTATGGCCTAATTTAAAAGTTCGTTCCGACTTTCGTTGCTGTGCTTCAGGCTTATGGGAGACAAGAACCCGGACTCTCAAACACAGAGATTTTTTGTTTCATGTAAAAATTGGAAAATAAAATTAAAAAAATAAATACATCAACAATAAAAACACACAATTGTTCTTGGTTTTGTTTGGAGAAACGCACAGTGCATTCGAAAGAGCAGATTACCATATAGAGATATCTGTGATGAGCTGACATCACTTGTGCAGCGAGAAGAAAAAACCTTTGAAAACCGAGTGTTCAGAGCGGTCGGAAGCCTGAGTGTTTTGCTCACGGTGATTTCTTTGTCATTTGTTGACCTCATTTTTTTACACTTTGGCCACGTCTAATATGAACATCTGGCATTGTAACAATATATTTATGACAGAAAATAGGGAAACGCATAATCGGTCCCCTTTAAAGTCCCCAAGGACAATATACTAGGGCAGGGGTCTGCAACCCGCGGCTCTGGAGCTGCATGCGACTCTTTCATCCCTCCGCTGTGGCTCCCTGTGGCTTTCAGAAAATAGTGTGAATAAATAATGGCCATTTAATTTAAAGAAATTTTATTCTATTTAGTCAAATTTTTCAATGTAATAGTTATGATTCTGGAGATTTAGGTGATCTTGTAAATGAAATAAAATGTGTTCTAATATTTCGTCGATCAAAATATGCGTCACACCTTGTATGCGTCACCTGTTGCCGACAGGCTGGTGACTTATTTTGAGTTCTCGACCCCCGGTAAGCTCACCATGGATACATCCAAAAAAAGAAAAGTTTCTGAGGAAAATAGAACGTAAAAGTTAGTTTCATGGAATGCGGAGTGGAATCGAGACATGGGTGCCATTCCCGACACATATTTGAACATGAACAAGTACGCATTTGGTGTTCTGTCCGTCTTTGGATCCACATACTTGTGCGAGCAAGTGTTCTCCACCATGAACTTCATAAAAAGCAAAAATCGGTCATGACTCACTGATGACAGCTAACAGTCATGTGTGAAGCTTAAACTTACATCATACAGCCCCGGTATGGAGAAGCTCTGCAGTAAAGTTCAGGGGCAGAAATCGCATTAAGCAGGTGAGAGAAACAAGCTATTAATTTGTCAAATATAGATATATATATCGGAGCCTGAACGGATGCATTTGGGTTTTATATTCAGGTCTACGGTTGACTGTGGCACGCGACTGAGGAAATAGTCCCGGATGATGGTGCACTGAAATAGACTTAAGTCGTGATAATACATAAACTAACATTTATTTTGCACCTTTTAATTAAAGTGAATATTGCTTTTTTTCAAATCCACAAATAAGTGAAGGACCTGCATTTTGTGTTATATTTTAAAGAAAAATTATAAGTGCAGGTATTCTTTTTTTTTTTTTTTTTTGAGTTTAAAATAATTTAGTGTTTTGCTGAGTCAAACACAGAAATAAAATGACAGTCTTTATCAGTTTGTAGTTCTTTTATTTCATAAATGCAATAAACTACAGTTCTTATATACATAGCATAAGTGTAATTGAACTATATATGCCGTGTTATCTTCATTATAACGGTCAAATAGGTTTTGCGGCTCCAGGTGGGTTTCATTTGACAGGAATTGCGCCCAAATGGCTCTTTTAATGCTGAAGGTTGCCGACCCCTGAAGTACCCCTGTAGTTCCCTCTCTCCAGGCCTATCATTTGGTTGGCGAGTTGAGCCTTGTGCACATCAATAAATAATAAATGTTTATTAACATTGTGTTATACATTGTAACACAAAAAGACAATGTCAAATGTTTTAATAATTCAGCGCAACATTTGTAATGTATTACAAAAAGTAAGCCATCTAAACAAAGATAAATAAAGTAATCATTTACCTTCATGTTCATTTTTTTAACCATTTCTTCTTTTATTAATATCAGTCACCATATTGTTGTTGGTGTAGGTGACACGGAAGGAGCCACCTCTAACAAATTGTCACTGGATGGTTTAAATATCTGTGGGTAATTGTGTATTTTACCAGGTAACGGTGCATGACAGACATTGTAATAATTACTGTAACATCCACGTTAGGTTGCGCAGCATCATTTGTCATTTCTAGAGAGCCACTGATGTTGTAGCTGTTTTTGTCCTTGAGTTGGAATCTATTACAACTTTGGCAATTGTGGTCTTCATCGTCAGTGTTGAAACTTTCCTGACTTCACACTTGATGCATACATGTTTGTTTGTCAAACTAGTGGATGCAATTATGCTTAGTATGTCTAACAATTCCTCATCTGGGAATTTCAGTTCATTTTCCTTCTCTGCGACTCGTTTTTCTGGTCTTGCATATTTTTTTTGCTTTGTTCATATTCTTCTTTGGAATTAGATCTTCATTATTATTCATAGATTATTTGTATTTTATCTCCATAGTATTTCGTATATTGTTGAAGTCTACCTTTTTCTCTATATCTTTCCTTTATTTTCTGTTTTTCCGAAGTTCAGGAATTGATGTTCGTTGACAGCTCTGTCCACAGACACGATTCAGGGAGGGAGACAGAGACTTCGTGGCAGTGAGGTGCCAAACCGGCGTGGTTTTTATTATAATTAAGTAAACAAACAAAAAGGCTCGCCGGCCAAACGGGAACATAAATGATTAATCTGAGGTATTTGTGTGCGTTAGGGTCCGTTTTGTGTTCAGGCACTAAGGTCCTGCACCACGCATCCTCACTTCAAGATAAACAACACATAAGAAAACTCTGTTTGTGTGTGTGTGTGTGTGTGTGTGTGTGTGTGTGTGTGTGTGTGTGTGTGGGTGTGTGTGTACAGCTGGTGAGCTGTATGTAATATGTGGCATTCCCCTGCCAGGTGTAATATATGTAGTCTGTACATATATGTCTGATGATGTAAATATCACATCATTAGACATTCCTTACATTTTTTTTCTTTTTAAAATTGCTTTCTACAATATGAGAGCTCCTTTACAAGCTGCCACAGAAAATCATCACACACCTGCACCAGCTACCAGGCCAAGATGGCATGCTCCTACTCCTCTATATATATATATATATATATATATATATATATATATTCTATCCATGAATTCAAATTTTCATTTGACTTAAACACGATTGTTGGTTCTAGAGTTGCTCTTCTCACCTATCACCTAAAACCATTTTTTTGTATTTTTTGTATATAGTTTGTGTGAAGTTTTCAATAAATCTTTCAAAACTAAAAAAAGTTCTTACATTTCTTGCATTGCTCACTCTCCCCACTCCCACTAGCCTAGAGCCTCATTCCTTTGTCTGAGAGTTAGACAGAGAGATGGCCCAGCCCAGCCTGCTGCATCGACACCGGTAATGGCCCCCACCAGAGGGTCATGAATTCTCAGGTCATTAGCTAATGACTCCTCTCACACCTTGGGTCAACTGAAATAAAGTTGTGAACAGTTGTGATAAAACCTTGTTTTTACCTATCTAGACATTAGATTTGATCAACTTTTTTGACTTCATTACATACCCGCGACCATGATGAACAACTTTTGTATTGACAAAACAACAAAATCTATCTAAATGCTGCATAATGATACTGAGTAGGGCAATCACAGCTACATTTATATGCAATCAATAGTTTTATTGATTCCATATAAATGTAGCTGTGATTGTCCTTCAAATAGATAGATCAACCACTTTGGAGTAAGAGTGTGTTAAGTTGATTATATTTAGATAAATATTAGACCACACCAAAATCACAACGCTTGTCTGAATTCAGCTTGGACCCCGAATGACCCACCTGCCCTTTATTCCATTCTCACATCATTTTGTTCTCCCCTTGTAAATAAACCTTCTATACTTCCCCCGTGGTGTGTGCTGCGTCTGGGTCCTATCCGCCTCATTCATGACAAGTGGGGTTTGAGTCCTTATTGGGGTTGATCAAAACTGAAATGAGAGCAGTATTCATGTGCGGGGCACAGTGGAGGTTGACTTAATCTCTGTAACTATTCTGATGAATACTGGGGATATGAGTGGCCAGAGGTGATTATAGAGTTCCACTGGGTAGCCATCTGATCCAGGTGATCTTTTTTGGGGCATAAAGAAAAGAGCTTCCCTGAGTTCTTCTATAGTAAGTGGTCGATCTAATGGGGCAGCCTGCTCTCTCATATATTGTTTTATAATGTCAGATGAACACCAGGACTTGTAATTATCTCTGATTTGTGAACAGTCTAAACTTGGATCAACTACTGTGTTAAAGTCCCCTCCCAGTATAATAATTGAGTCAGAGAATTCTAAGAGTTTTGAAAAGAAATTTGGGTCGTCCTCCTTGGGACCATAAATATTACCTATGATTAATTTGATGTTTCCTAAAATTAATCATTATGTATCACCCTTCTGTAACGATAGTGTGGTTTGATTCTGATATGGGATGCTTTTATTGATCAATTTAGAAAGAACTATATTCTTTAGAATGATATGATGCAGAAAACATCTAATTAACCCGTTTAGCTTTGAGTTTGAGGTGCTCAGATGCAGTGAGTTTCTTGCAGTAGACAGAAGGTGAGGTTCATCCTGGTGAGGCGACTTAGGATTTTGCTATTTTTAGCTGGTGAGCCTATGCCCCACATTTAAACTTACTTGGAATGTGAGGGGCAAACTTAATGGATATCATTGAGGTTATTTTGGGGATGATGGATGTGAGTTGTAGTTTTCCCATGCAGCAGCACAGTGCATTCAAGGCAATAGCTATACTAGCGTTCCATGTTCTCCCCTAGATAAATCTGTTTTTCTCCTTTACGTTCCACTTTACTGTTCTAGTATTGCAGGACGCTTGTAGGGCTACATATCTACACAAAAAACTGATATATAGACAAAGATAAACATAGAACATTCCAGAGTCAGACATGCATGTTGTGAGAGAGTGAATAGAAAATGATAAGAGAAGTAGGGAGGGAGGGATAAGGAAGGTGAGATGATAGATAGTGAGCAATATTTACAATCCATACATAGATAGGATACTCCTCGCAAGATCCAACCCCCTGTGACTTGAGGGCATTATGGGAATTATGATGTATAATATTTTAACCATTTGCTATGATTATATGTGAATATATGTACACCAAGTACATCTGCCGCTTCCTGTATTTCAACTGTTTGAATTCTAAAACGATCATTTGAATGACAGATTTTACATTTTAAACAAAGTTGTTTTTGTTGATCTATAGTCAAAGAAAGGAATAGAACATTTGTATTTTCATACTCATTGACCATAATTATATCAGTTCAATTAAAATCTGTTTCATCTTTTGTGCTATCAGCAATATTTGAAGTATTAACACATTTATCTTGTGGTTTGTTAGTCATGTGTAGAACACGTGAATTTATTCTCAATTAATGTTGTTTATTGTGGTTTTTCATTACATACACAATGAGTGATTCCTTATATTCTCACATGTCTTTGGTACAGTTGCTAGCACAGAATTTGACTTATTATGTTTACCTTTTGATTGAGTGGGATGGAATTGATTGATGGAATTGAATTTTGTATATCTTTTGGCTGCTGCATGCTTCGCAATATTCACTTATTCGGCCTTCTCGTTGTGGATCAGTAGCATCTGTCTGTAGTCAAGTGTTTTGAAATATTGGTCGACTATGATGATGATGATGAATTATTAGTATTACAAAAACGACTATAGATAGATTCAATGTTGTTGTAGTAAGCTACAGAACCACTGTGTGAGTCATGCTCTTGCAGGCCAATTTTTCTCTTTGTATGGGAATCAACAATTGCATAGCATGATCCCTGCCTGATAATTGCACATGTATTACCAGAAATAGTTAATAAGCATGCATCATTATTATTTAAAAGTGATTTTTTATTTTTTTTTCCGGATAACAAAACAATTTTAATAAAGTAAAGGCTGCTAAACGGCATTAACATACAAAACTGCAACTTGCTCTGATGAGGGACAATGAGATGGTGATGGGAACATTTGGGGAAATGGAAACATATCTAATCTTCAAAGACAATGAGGAGAAGTGATAAGAAATATTTGCAACTTGCAATGTACATGGTAAGGAAAACCTAACCTTGCCTCCAGGCTATCGGATCTGTTAGCTCACACAGCTTGACAGATCCAGCTTGTTAAACCACTGCATATAATAAGTGCATAACAGGGCAATATTGTTAGAAGGGTCTGCATGAAAAATGGATAGCTCATATGCAGATCATGGTTTGTATACTTGGGATCTTTCAATTCATTCTACTGCTTTTGACAATACAAATTTACAGGAGAGACTGACTTACTAAAGGCATGCAGAGTTTAATTGTGTGCCATGAGGTACTTAGCGTTCCCTATCGGTGTGAACTGTGCCAATATATGTTGGAATAAGTGGGAAGCTCACGTGATTATGCAGAGCTCCATTTGCTTTCATCCACTTGCTGAAGAGAAAAAAAACTGGCATGATGTCATGGAAAGGTACTTTTCCATAGTCTGTCTCCTTGCACATAGGAACCCTGCTTTCTGTGACATCCATCCTACATGACCCAGGCAATGGAAACTTTCTATGCCTGGTAGAGCTGTTTGTACAGGATGACCCAGCGATGAGGGAACATGTCAGTGGTGAACAGAAATGAAACAGCTAACCATTACTTGGGAAAAAGAAAAACATACAAGTGACTAACTCTAATTGAGGGGAAGGCTCGATGCAATTACAAAGAAACTAAATCAAGCAAAGTAGTACTTGGATGTAATGGATTGCACCTCTAATGCCTCACATTTCAAAGAGGATCTCTGTGACAGTGCGTAGAGTTAAGTTAGTTACGTCCCTGTTGATACCATTGCTGCTATCCTACCAGTGTCTATGACTTTCCACCAGGGTCTTCTTAAAAAGTATGGAGAATTTAGGATTGCGTATCTGAAAATGCAGAGGGTTGTGGATGGTTTGGAGCCAAGCCTGAGCCAAGCCATGCTCTAAGCCTGATGATTGTGAATGCTGACAGAGTAACCATTGAGTCTGTGAGCTTCCTTGGACCACGGCCTCAACACGCTGCACTGGGTGTGTCATGTGTAGTGTCAAAGCCTTCTGCTATCAATTCTCTGTCACAGCCATCAAGGCTGTGCTCCATGCAAACCACCATCCCCTCACACTCTCCCCCACCGAGGTAGGTGCCGCAGAGAGCAAGATCAATACACGTAAGGCTGCTGGCCCTGATGGTATCCCTGGATGTGTGCCCAGGGCCTGAGCTAGGCAGCTGACTGAGGTGCTGACAGACATCTTCAACCTCTCACTGGCCCAAGCAGCTGTCCCTATGTGCTTCAAATCCACCATCATCATGCCAGTACCAAAAAACAGCTCTGCAGCTAGCCTAAAAGACTTAAGCCCTGTTGCTCTTATCCCCACCATCATGAAGTGCTTCGAGATGCTGGTCACTTGGTCTCACTTCAAATCGTACTACCTCCCACACTGGACTCACTCCAATTTTCCTACCGCCAGAACAGGTGCACACAGGACGCCCTCGACACAGCACTACACACTGACCTCTCCCAACTAAACAACAACAACACCTCCGTGAGAATGCTGTTCATCGACTTCAGCTAAGCATTCACCATTATCCCCTCCGGACTGGTCACCAAACTAGGTGACCTCAACATCAATCCCTCCCTCTGCAATTTGCATGTTAGATTAGGCAAGATCACCTCCTCAACCCTTACCTTGAACACTGGCGTCCCACAGGGCTTTGTACTGAGTTCTCTCTTCTACTCCCTCTTCACCCACGACTGCACTCCTGTACATGGCTCAAACACCATTATCAAGTTTGCAGATGACAACAGTGGTTGGCCTCGTCAACAACAACGATGAGAGTCTATGAAGTCTCTTCCTCCTGAGGAGACTGAGGAAAGCCCACCTGTCTCCACAGATCTTGGTAAACTTCTATTGCTGCACCATCAAGAGCATCGTCACCAACTGCCTCTCAGTCTGGTACGACAGCTGTACTAACGGAAAGGACTGCAGAGGCTGATTAAAACCGGCCAACGCATCACCGGCACTACACTCCCCATGATTGAGGCTCTTCACCACAAGCGGTGCCTGCGGAGAGCGAGCAGCATCGCCAGAGACCCCTCTCATCCCAGCCACAAGCTGTTTGCCCTCCCCTCCAGGAGGTGCTACAGAAACCTCCATTCCAGGACCAGCAGGTTCAGGAACAGCTTCTTCCCCTCAGCTGCCATCCTGCTGAACTCTACACCATGGTGATAGCCCTCTCATCCCTGGATTACCCCCCCCGCACAGATTATCCACCCACCCCATGACACACACAAACTGCACTCCAGTGACTAAACTCTTGCACACTGCACCTTAACCTACACACTCCTATTTTTTTCATATCCATTCTGTAAATACTGTTAATACTGCTTATCATTCTGCTAATACTGCTGATACTGTTTATATTTTAGTACATTCATATTTATTTTGTCTATACTGTTAATTCTGTTCATATTGTACATATTAAATATATCCATATCCACTACTTAAATATATTCATATTTTTTTCATATACCTTTATTTTATACGTACGTTTCACTTTACTGCTTCTTTGGCACTCCTGGTCAGATGCTAAACTACATTTCATGTCTCAGTACTTGTACTTTGTGCAATGACAATAAAGATGAATTTAATCTACTCTAATATCATACAGTGATTTCTTAATTGCTCTATAAATTGCCATAGCTATATTATACAATGCAGAGTCATAGTGATCTACACCAATGTAGCCAGTAAACAGTTCAGCATACATTATTTGGAATGTTGTATTAAACATGGTTTGTCTTCTTGGTAATACTGTTTTTGCAATAAGATCTCTTCCTGCAACATAATCTTTTATTCTACCAGACTCTTTTATATCTGGATATAACTGTTCCTGGAGTCTCCAAACTGTGAACCATCCTGATTAATACCGAAATGTCTGGGGAATCAACAATTATATTTAAAGGCTTTTGATCTACATTAAATTTTTCATATATATAATTTCAATATATTTTTTTATGTTTTTTTTCATCATAATCATAATAAATTCATGTAATTTCACAAACATAATTAATAAATGTTGGTTTTAATTTGTTCTTTATTGTATTTTTTCCAACAATGAACATTTGGAAAATTGTGTTAAATCGATAACTTTATTTGCTCTTTATTGTAATACAGACAACATTTATTGAACATTAACATTAATGACGCCTTTCCGTAAATTAAATTTCAGATAGGTTACACTTCCATGAAATCCGAAAAGCGTTGACATCTTTCTGTGACCTATTACAATTTTGCAGCTTTTAGTTTTCCTCGTACGTGAACGCATCACTCATTCCCACAGTTGGGGTGGACTCGACGTGGTCACGAGTTTCTGTGGATAAATGTTTTTTGTGCCCAAGTTCTCCGATAGGTTACGATTGTGACACTGATTACGTGGTTACATGCAATTTTCATGGTAATATTTTTCCAATTCGTTCCAGGTATATGAACTCACCATGGACTCGCCAATTTTGTATCTCACCACTTCCGCGAATCTGGAAAAGTAAGGAGGACCACAACGCCGCATCTAGTTTGAAGGTTTGTTGTAGGTAAGTTAAGGTAAGTTTATTTTAGGAGAATTTAAATGTATTTAATACAACACAGACAATTTATTATTTTATATAATTATAGAACCCAGAATTGCCATTGTGGCGGCGCCCCTTGCGGCCGCCTGCTGCACCTCGTGTTAAGGACATTTTAGTAGTTTTAGTATTTTTAGAGCTTATAGACCTTTTTTGAGTACAGGGTTGTATCAGAATACTATGTCTTTATTTACAAAAATACCAAAGAGATCAATCGAGCAGCCCTATAGCGATCTACCAGGTAAGACGATTCATAAACCCATACACACCCGCCTAGCTTGTTATCTCTAACCACTACAGAGCAATGGAGTCTACACCGCACACAGCTCAAATGAACATTTAGAACCATAATCTGCACATGATGATGTCACAAAGCAACCAATTCGTCTAAAGTTGTCGAGCATTGGTGAAGCACGAATCACAATATTTTGGTAAAATTTTAAAATTTTTCGATTAATTTCTGCTCCGTATGTGGATCGATTTGGATGAAACTTGAAACGCAAGATGTGTACGATGTCCCAGTTAGAAAGACACCTCAACTGTGTCTGTGTCCCACTTTTAGCCTAAAAATATGTATAATAAAAATCGGAACAATGACAATACGGGATGGAACCCTAATAATAATAATTATTATAATAGTAATAATAATAATAACAATAATAATGTCAAAATGTTATTTACAGATCACTGGAAAGTCTGGGCTTGACACCCCTTATAAATGCGCTTCAATTGCACCAGCTCTTTGCAGACGATCGCGCAGTGGAGACCTTTTTTTTAATAAAAGCACTGGTATTTGTGAATTGGACACTTTTTTCAACGAGGCTTATATTAATAATTTTATTAATTAATTTAAATATGCACAAGTGGCGGCGCAGTAGCGTTAAGTTCACCGTTTGTGATGCTTTGTCATTTAGACATTGCTTTTTCTGTTATTTGTTTCGGTTTAACAGCTGCAAAAGCCGTGCAATCATTTTGTGAATTCGCCCCAAAGTGTGGTAAATTATAAAAAATTTACATTGCATGTGCATCAAGCTTATGTTAGAAAACTCTTTTTTTATGTTAAAATGTTTTTTTATAAATAAATATTATAATATATTATGTTATAAAAATAAACCTTCAGAAACTGTAGTTAATTTATAGCTCAAAGATTATGATAATTGGGAATTATCATTCCTAATTATCAATTAAGTAAAACATGCATGCACATGCAACACAAACAGCAGCATCCTTTAAAGGTCACTGATTTCCAATGTGTTTTTTGTTTTTTTTCATTCATTATATATCAAGAATGCTCAATTTGATGTGCATTCGACCCGTTTTGAGAAGATTTAGTCTTCAGGATCCTCTAAATCTAACAAGATTATTGTGATGTGGGGATGGGATGGTTTGAGCAGCCACACCTGACCTGGATCTAGGTGATTGGGTCAGGTTGGCTGCCTACCTGTTGCTCATTGGTTAGGCTAACAAGCAACAGGTTAAAACTCTTATCCTCACACACACTCATGATTAGAGCCCTGTCATGACATGTCCTTGACTAATTCCACCTAGCATCCTCCCTACAATAAACTGGTGTCTACAACCCATCATCATCTATGGCTCTGTGAGGGAGGGTCCTGGAAACGCCACTTGGATGGCATGTGGCGGGCGGAACTGCCACAGTTATCTTTGTTAGATATTATGTGACGAATAAACATATTGAATCTTGATCTATCTCTCTCTCTCTCTCTCTCTCTCTCTCTCTCTCTCTCTATATATATATATATATATATATATATATATATATATATATAAAATGTGAATAATATATATACATGTGGCCGGGGGCGGGGCGACCGCGGCCCCCTGCAGCTGTATTTGAGTCCTGGTGGCTTGCCCCTGGTGCCAGATTGTTTCCAGACTGCTGCGACTTTCCAGGCTTTCCAGGGCCCCTTGATGGCTACTTGCCGTGGGTTGCAGTGCGGGAGGCAGCGGTCAGCCTTACTCCCGCTGTCCGGCTCATGCCTGCACATGGGGGTAGGTCGTATGTGTGAGCCTCGGCCGGTGCAGGGTCCCTTCTTGCTCTCTGGGACTGGTTTGTGTACTTTGCGTGGCTGTTGCTCTGAATACATTGTTTTTTTAATTCTGTATTTTGAAATGTTGAAATGCAAATATTTCTTCTTCCCTTGAAGGTAGTAGTGTGAGAAATAGGCCTAATAATATCCAATTATTTTTTGGAACGTACGTGAGGGGGTCAGTTTATTTTCTCTCGTATAATGGGTCCTTGTAAAAGATTTGAGAACCCCTGGGCGACACCACATTCCAGAACTAATGCTCAGTGTTATTCACGGGTTGCTCCCTCCTGAGGGCTGATGGAGAGAGGTTGTACAGTCGACACAACTGAGCATCAGGGTTTTCGTCAGTAAATTCAAATAATGCACTGACAACAAACCCGAACAAGAAATTACTATCACAGCTTTTATTCTGATTCCTTACAGCTATCTTGCACTTATATCTGGTTTAATTTGGAAACAGGTGCCCAGGCACTTACATTCAAGGGGGGCTGAAATTTACGCTGCTTAGAGCTGAACCAGTCTGACTCAGTGAAGTCTGGATCAGATGGAGATAGTGTGTGATGGATAAACCAATTAGCGGAACGCGGTTCAATACAAGATCAATGCAGAACGTGACATTTCCTTCACATACACAGAGCAAGAATTACTGATGGAACAATAATAAGAACACATAATTGAAAATGTTATCACCAACCATCTAAAGTGCATGATCTATAGTGCCATTTATACTAAATTTCCTTTCCTTAAAAAACGTTGTTTAAGAAAAAAAACTTAAATAAGAAACTGATACCAAGAATACACCAGCTTGCAACTACTATTTTTTTTAATCATGTTCTTTCTTTAAGAGAAGGATAAATTGTCACAAATAACTGTATTGCCTGTACATATTGTACATGTGCACTTTTTTTGCCAAGGTATTCAATCCCACTAATATCATAGCCAATAATATAAAATAATATCAATATACAGTATATCAAATATGTAGGCATCTACTATGTATAGCTGCACAAAATAAGATCCTAACATATTCAAAATTGGGAAAATAAATATAGCGTGCAATTGAATTTAAGACTTGTTTGATGTGCCTCACAATTTGGTGGTCCGGGAATATAAAATTAATAAATCTCCAGAAAAACTGCTGAGCATAACTGCGTATTAAATGCATTGGTGCAACAGTTTACATGTGATTGCTGCTTCATAGGCCCGCAAGTTACACAGGCTATATAGTTTATATATACCTTTCAGGCTATATACCTTTCATAAAGATGATATTCTGGGATCATAAATGGGCCTACTCCATGGAGAACACAGCTCGATCATCAATCGGCCTGTCACAGCCTTCATGTAAATAAGAAAAAGTGTAATATTGTATATATTAAAAAAACACACATTTTATATATATATATATATATATATATATATATAGACATTTAGATATATATAGATGGGTCAGAGCATCTCCAAAATGGCAGGTCTTGCGGGTATGCAGTAGTTAGTACAGACCAAAAGTGATCTAAGTAAGGACAACCAGTGAACCGGCGACAGGGTCATAGGCGGCCTTGGGCTCATTGATTCACGTGGTGAGCGAAATCAAGCCCGTGCTGTCCGATCCCACAGAAGAGATACTGTAGCATAAATTGCTGATAAAGTTAATGCTGCTATGATAGAAAGGTGTCAGAACACACACAGCTTCATCACAGCTTGCTGCGTGTGGGGCTGCGTAGTCGTAGACCGTTTAGAGTGACCATGCTGACCCCTGTCCACCACCGAAAGCACCTACAATGGCCATGTGAGCATCAGAACTGGACGATGGAGCAATAGAAGAAGGTGGCCTGGTCTGATGAATCATGTTTTTATTCTACATCATGTGGATGGGTGGGGTTAGGCCCCGATCCGATCGAGCATCTGTGGGATGTGCTGGAGCAACAAGCCCGATCCGTAGAGGCCCCACCTCACAACATACAGGACTTAGAGGATCTGCTGCTAAAGTCTTGGTGCCAGATACCACAGGACACCTTCAGAGGTCTTGTGGAGGCCATGCCTCGATGAGTCAGAGCTGTTTTGGTGGCACTAATATGTCGGGAACCTATTATGGCTCTTTCGATGATGGTATGGCTAATTATTCTGTGTCATTTTAAAGTAAAACAAGTAAGAGAAATTACAATTTTGAAAATACAATTTAAAATATAAAATATTCTGATCTTTTGTAATCTGTCGACACCAAAACTCAATTTTCATTGGATAATGCGATACGCCATGGGTCGTTGTAAGGTCAAGAAATAAACTTCCCTCCTTTTCATCAATTAGCCAGCTAATATATCTGCATCCAACCCTGAAGACCGAAAAGATGTTGAAAAGAAAAAAAGATGAGCATTACCATGGACTGAGGAATTTGCCTTTGTGGAGAGAACAGGATCTGCGGTATGTCCAATATGCAAATAGAAAATTGCATCGATGAAATGGTCAAATGTAAAGCAACGCTTCGATACACACCATGCCTCATTTGCATTGAAATATCCAGCCGGGGACAGCAGGAAAAAGGCATGCCAAGAGCTACAGCAGAGAGTGCAAGCCAGTCTGCAGCAACTCTGTGTATGGACCAAGCAAGGTGACAGGAGTTCGGCTAGCTTTGCAGGTGCTTTGGCAATAGTGAGGAATGGGAAGCCATTCACAGATGGCGAGGATGCCAAAACATTCATGCCTGATGTGGCCAATGAACTTTTTGATGACATCCCAAATAAAGACAGGATAATCAAACGAATAAAAGACATGCCTCTGTCAGCAAAAACAGTTCACGATCGTACCATCATGATGGCAAATCAAGTCGAGGAAGCACAAATGAAGGAGATAAACACAGGGACATACTTTTCTCTTGCTTTAGATGAGTCAACAGATGTTAGCCATTTATCTCAGTTTAGTATAATTGCAAGGTATGTGGCAGGTGACACACTGGGTTAGGAAAGTTTAGCTGATTTTCCAATGAAAGGGTCACCAAGAGGGAAGGATTTATTTGTCTTTCATGGAGTTTGCTAAAGAAAAAACACGAGCGATCGATAAACTTATTTCTGTGTGTAACTGATGGTGCTCCCTGTATGTTGGGGGAAAACAAAGGATTTGTAACGCATTCTTCGTGAGCATGAAAAGATTCAAGATTCAAGATTCAAGAGGTTTATTCGTCACTTACATATACATACTTTCATACATATATGCAGTGAAATGTAATGCAACGCACCCGGTGATAACACACAATATGTCCTAGGGAAAAATTTCTTTCTAATAGACCAACTAACTGATTCCTAAAATGTAATACAGTAAGTCGAATTATACTTATAGAATAAAATACAAATATATAGAATAAAATAAAATAAAATAAAATAAAATAAAATAAAATAAAATAGATAAAGGGAATATGCTTATGTATATGGAATAGGCAATTATGTATATACAGATATGTGCATTAGAGTGGCATGTGAATGATGGCAATGTTCGTGGGATAATACAGCACAGTATACAACAGTACGGCGCAGCAATACGGCATCACTGAACAACCCTGAACAATGACACAGTATGCGGTACAGTACGCTACATACAGTACAGTAAGGTAGTGGAGCCTATGTGTGTGGCTCAGTGAGGACCCCTGGTGAGGTCAGCATTGACAGTTCTTGTGGCTTGCGGGAAAAAACTCTGTCTCAGTCTCTCTGTTCTCGCTGTGTGACTGCTGAGGCGCTTGCCCGACCGCAGCAGCTGGAACAGTCCGTTGTTGGGGTGATGAGGATCCTTCATGATCCTGCGGGCTCTGCTACTACACCTGCTGGTGTATAAGTCCTGCAGGGAGGGGAGTGTAGTTCCAGTGGTACGTTCAGCTTAACGCACCACCCTCTGCAGGGCCCGCCTGTCCTGGGCAGTACAGTTCCCAAACCAGGCAGTGATGTTGCCTGTCAGGATGCTCTCCACTGCTCCACAGTAGAAGGACTTGAGGATCCTCACCGAGACCAGGAATTTCCTCAGCTGCCTGAGGTGGTAAAGACGCTGTCTCGCCTTTCTCACCAGAGTGTCTGTTGTACAGTCCATGTTAAGTCCTCTGTGATGTGGACTCCGAGGTCCCAGGAAAATAGGCCCATCCTAAGTTTTCATTGCATTCTGCACCAGGAGGCGCTTTGTGCTCAAACATGTGGCGAGCAGCTTGGTGAGGTGATGTCGCTGGTCATTGAAGTGGTCAACTTTATCGTTGCCCGAGTTTTAAATGATCACCAGTTTAAAGCACTGTTGGATGAAGTTGGGAATAATTATCCCGGTCTCCATTTACACAGCAATGTGCATTGGTTGTCAAGGGGGAAGGTGCTCAGCCGTTTTGCGGCTTGCCTGAGTGAAATCCGGACTTTTCTCGAATTGAAAGGCGTCGAGCATCCTGAGCTAGCTAACACCGCGTGGCTTCTGCAGCTTCACTATCTCGTGGACATAACTGGACATCTCAACCAACTCAATGTGAAAATGTAAGGCATTGGAATCACAGTCTTATCCCCTCAACAGGCAGTCTTTGCATTTGAAAGCAAGCTGGAACTCTTTATCAGGGACATTGAAACAGGCCATCTTCTGCACTTTGAAAAACTGCGAAAATGTTGAAATGCGTGCTTAGCAAGTGCCCCCACTCAACATTTTGATCTCCAGCAGCTAGCTGGCTTCACACCCAATCTCCTGCTGTCATTCAAAGCACGTTTTAGAGAATTTTGTGAACGCTCTATTCTTTTTAAATTCATCACTCATGCAGACGAGTGTGAAAGGGACAAAGCCAACCCTAACATGCATCCCAGAGATCTGCATCAGAGACTTTGAGCTGGAGGTTGCTGACCTGAATCCTTCAGACATGTGGGTGAGTAAGTTCAAGTCACTGAATGGAGAGTTGGAAAGACTTGCGTGACAGCGATCAGAGCTGGCAAGTGAACACAAGTGGACAGAAATGAAAAAAACTTCAACCTGAAGACCAGCTGGTTCTTAAAAGTTGAAACGAGCTTCCCGTCACATTCCACACAATGCAGCGTGTGAGTATAGCCGCATTGACCATGTTTGGCTCTACATACGCATGTGAGCATTCTTTCTCGCTTCTGAGAAACATTTAGAGCAACCTACGCTCATGTTTAACTGATGGAAGCCTCAACGCAGCATGAACCTTAACCTCACTACCTATGAACCAGACTACAAGACCATCAGCAAAACCATGCAGCACCAGAAGTTGCATTAATAGTAAAAACTATTTAATTTATTATTGGTAAGCTACAGTATTACAACAATATTATTAAGAAGAATAAAGAGATATATATTATATATAGCGCTTTTTTAAGTACTCAGAGATGTGTTTTATCTTAAAAATGTATGTCTTACTTAAATAATGCACGCGTTAAGTTGCATTCAATTTTAGTAAATATTATATGGCTCACAAGGAAATACATTTAGAAATATTTGGCTTTTATGGCTCTCCCAGCCAAAAAGGTTCCTGACCCCTGCACGAGAGGAACCAACACAATATTAGTGGTTATAGGTGTCTGTATGTATGTATGTGTGTATATACAGTATATACACTATATATGTGTGTGTGTGTGTGTGTGTGTGTGTGTATATATATATATATATATATATATATATATATGTGTGTGTGTGTATATATATATATAGACGCTATCTTTTCTCATGGGATCTTAGGAATCCTCTTATACTGGAAGTTAGTCAGACTAGCGGAATTTAGCCTCACTTTAGGTTTAAGAAACCTTCAGGGAATGCCCTCTATGTTGCTCCAATGGTCAATGTATGTTTTGATTGTTTCTAGCCTCTCATGTATGTTTTTATTCTTTTGTTCAAAGTGTCTGATCACTGAAGGTAAAATGTAAACGCAAATGTAAATCCTTTAATAACAACAAGTGACGCTGTATAAGGCTTTTTGTTTGCTTACCTGTCAGAAAGAGTTTGTGAGATGTGACTGGAAATAGGACACTGATGCCAGAATCTACCCTTTACCGTGCTGCCACACCAGATGTGCAGCATCACGGAGCAGAGCTCATTTCACAACACACACTTACACCCAGACCCACACCCACACTCTCACTCACAGTCACACCCACACGCACGCACACACGCACGCACGCACACACACACACACACACACACAGACAATAGCAATAGCAAACAAAAATAATGAGACAAAGTCAGGTGTACGTTAATCAAAATTGTGGGAATTTCTACACCTGTTTCAAATGAAAGTTATCACGGTGCACAGACGGAAAGTCCACCAACACACCTGAGTTTGACCAGAACTCCACCAGAGTTCCACCTCCACTTCCACCTCCACATTTTAAATTATTTTTTTTGTTTTCTCTTGGTGCATTGGAGAAGGACTGAAATCATAAACCACTTTTTATGATGACAAACGTTTAAAAAACTGATTTTATTGTTTGTAGTTTACATTTCTTATGTTTATTATGGTTGATATAGCTGTACTTAATATTTAGTTAGTTATACCCTAATTAATATTCATGAGCTGACCTTTGAAATTTAAGTGACAAGGTACTTGACTTGCTCACTAGCGCCAACTACAGATGAGAGTTGGAAAGGTTTGTGTAAAGTGGGTGGTTTGGGCAGGGTGTTGGTCTGTCGGCGCGGGACCTGGGTCCATGCCTGGTGTCCGCAGCGCTATTTCTTGGGGTGGGTTGTATGTGTGCACCTCAGGGTCTCCTCATGCACGTGGGGTGTCTGTACGGCTTCAGAGCCTTTTCCGCTGCTTGGAGGCGCTATGATATAATACCGACCTGATACTTCAGAGCCAATTGGGACAAGTCCCGTACACCCACTGGTGGAAACTTCACACATGCACACAAACACATACAGGCGGCTCCGTCCCAGGCACACACTGACCACCGGCACTTGCTTTGAACAGAGGATTATTATAATTGAACACATCCCCAACACCCTCCTGGTTACATCCCTCCGCCTTTTCGCCCTCATTTACTGCCATAACTATGACAGGAAGAGACCACGTGCCCAATTACTGTTCCAGTTTTCCTGGACTTAATTTACTCTGTTTTTTCAAAACATGTTGTCGTCTGATGTTTATGTTTTTCCATATATATGTTGTTGTTTGTTTCTATGTCTTTGTTTTTCTGTGTACATGTTGTTGTTTGGTTCTATGTTTATTTGTTTTGCCTGTGGTGATTCTTCCCCTCTTGGAGTAGTGATTAGTTGTTTATAGACCAAAACATGGTAAGAGTCCTCCAAAAAGGGGGATTGGTGGTGGTTCTACAGAAACTTCAGAAACAGGACTGGATGGTAGAAAATATTGGTGTTTCAATTTCGACCGACTATTAATTTAAAATCTTTTTAGTGTCACAATTGAGTACATTGACAGAACATAGTGGTTTTAAATTCTTAAAAACTAGTACGCCTACTTCAAGAGCTTCCACTTAAAACACAGCAACACAGCACAGCAACATTCTACTATTCTCAACTATTTAACTATTTGATAGCATTAGCAGGTCACAGAAACCCGGCAGATAACCCAGCGCTCAGGACGTCGGCATTCCTATGGTTGTGTCTACGTTGTTGGTGAGCTGTTTGTAGTTCTGCTGCACTGACGGCAGATGCTACCAGAAGCCTGCTGGAATGTGCAGAGAGCCCTGTATTTGTATCTGTGCTTGTTGAGGCATCAAAATTATTTTTATTATATTTTATCACACTCCTAATTTTAGGATTTTAAAGTGTAACTATTAGTGTTCTTCAATAAACTATTATAATAATTATGAACATTTTTAATCGGTTTTAATTCGGTTTCTAATCCACACTCAAATCAATAAACTAAACCATAAAATGATAATAATTGGAGGACCCTGGACAAACAGAATATAAGCAATCAAAAAAATATTTACAAATAAAAACTGGTCTCTCTGAAGTACCGTATGCCAAGAACTAAACCTCCCTCTAAGTCCAACTGCCTGGGACAGGAGCGTGAGAACACTAGAAACGAGGGAAGCTCTGGGGATTTTCCACGGTCTACCTGGTTTATGGTAAGTTCCACCCGAAAACAAGTCACTTTGAAAATATTTGTATGACATAAATATTTGACAAAAAAAACCCACTATTTGTGTTTTGCTGAATACAGGATTCGGATTTGGCTCCATCCCTACTGGCAGCACCCCCTGCATGGTGGAAATATGTACAGGGCCCAAAGCAAGCGAGCCAATCACAGCATTTGAAGCGCTGTGTTGCCCTTCGCATACTTTTTGAGATGTGATTTTTGGAGAGGCTCACATAACCACTGATGGTGGTCTCTATGTCGAAGGCAAGGACTGGAAGTATCTCCTGTGTAGCTAAGGTGGTGTTTTGATGTGTGACCACAAATCTGCCTTAAGTGGTTGCCCGTGGCTACGGTCATTATCAACAGATCTGTGGTCAGAAATAACCCACCACTGATTGCCATAATTGACCAATCTGATTTAAGTATTCCACAGAGCCTCAGTGTAATAAATATATAAATATAATGTGAGCATTACGGATAAACAGTTGTATCTTGCAACCTGAGGGGATCCCAGCCCGACAAACAGTCCTGTTTGTCGGGCTGGGATCCCCTCAGGTGGCCACAGAGTCGACAGAACTTGGGCATGTGGTTTTAATGGTTGACGAGAGAGAAAAACAGGAACCTAATGCCGTCTCTTCCCCTTTCATATGTTACGAGGAGCTGTAAATCCCAAGCTGAGCGCTGACGGTGACTGGAAATGAAAGTGTAGTATTTATCCCGCTGCTTGGGGCTGCTGGGCCGCCACGACAGGCATCTTCTGGGGATGGCAAATGGGGATCTCCTGATATTAAGAGGGCGATAAATTGAATGGAAACATGAAGCTACATCTCTATAACCCAGACAGCACATTCGGGTGGTGGATTTATTTTTATTTTTATCCTACATACTGTGGAGTGCCAGGAGAACCTCAGCACTATCAAAGCGCTAGCGAGGGACAGCAGGACCATGGACAGTGCAAGTTAGCAGGTAGTGTACATTTGGGGAACGTCATTGCTAATTACTATTATCATTCCCAGCTGCTTTGTTCGTGGGAATAGTTTATATATAGTTCATAAAATATGACCCTGGTTCAGAATGAACCTCAGTTGATTTGATTGTTTTATTCGTTTTTTTTGCAAAATAAGACAGGCCAACCTTGGTTTAAACTGAAGACTTTCTCTGGCGATTTTAATTTCCAAATTCAGAAGAGCCAATTGCAGCCGTGGGTGCCACATATGGTGGAGAATGCAGGCAAAATATAAATTATAAATAGCAGGTGTTGGCTTGGTTCTACTGGCCAGGTGTCAAGAGGCCTTCATCCTGGTCTTGCTGGATTCCTGAGGCCATCCCCTCACGCTTCGCTTAGCAGAAGAGATCTTGACAGACCAGGACTCCTACTTCATGTCAAAGGTAATGGCAGAGATGTGCATAAGGCTCAAGGTGAGACAGCTACGTACAGCCACCTATTGCCCACAGACAGGTGGTCTGGTTGAAATGTTTAGTCAAACCCTGAAGTCGATATTGCATAAATGAATCAATATTGATGGGAAATAGTTGGATCAGTTGCTTGAGTGCCCCAGAGCTCTATAGGGTTCTCCCCATTCAAGCTCCACTATGGAGACACAGATGAATGCTGGACCTGGCGAGGAGGCTTGGGAGGAAAAACACTATCCTCACCACTCTGCTGTTGAGAAGATATGGAGCATATGGAGCAAATGCAGCACCAGATGGCCCAGGTCTCGCCAGTTGTACAAGAGCAAATGAGGAAGGCACAGGACTCCCAAACATGTGTCTACAACACGGGAGCCAAAGTGGCATCCAGGAGAAAAGGTATTAGTTCCAGTCCCACCAATGACAGTTTTGCCAAATGCAATCCCTACGTAGTCCCTATGCAATCATAAGCAGGACAGGTCACGTTAACTACCTGGTAAGGCAGCCAAACTGGCATAAAGGCCACCAGATCTATCATGTCAATGTACTGAAAAAGTGCCTTAACCCTGACCGTACTTGCCCCCTGTGCTGATACTGATGAGGATTGCAGATGTGTTTTCTGACCAGCCTGGGAGAACAACAGTCACTGTCACAGAGGTCCAAAAGATGATCGAGATGAAAGTGCTTTAGGTGTCCCACAGAGCCTGGTCCAAAACCAGATGGGACCCTACGGTTCTGTAATGACTTCAGCAAGCTGAATGAGGTTTGATCCCTACCCAAAGCCTAGAGTGGATGTGTTGATCGAGCACCCTGGACCTTTAACAAAGGTGGACTGGCAGGTACCCCTCACTGAGCAGGCCAAGGAGAAGATGACATTCTCCACCCCCAATAGCGTCTGCCAGTGTCAAGTGCTCCCCTTTGGGGTCCATGGGTCCCTTGCGAAGTTCCAGCGCATGGTGGATAAAATCCTCTCGCCCCACAAGGACTACGCAGCAGGCTACCTAGATAGCGTGACCCATAGCTGACTGGACCACCCATCTGAAGCAGCTGAAAGCAGTTCTGGGAGCACTGAGGAAGACACGACTAGTGGCGAACCTGAAAAAGTGCTGGCGGGGGCTGGAGAAGCCTGAGTATTTGTGATGACTGGCCGGTCCCATCACAGAGAGACAGGTGAGAACCTTCTTGGGCTTGGTAGGCTACTACTGCCTATTCATCCCCCACATTGCTGTCCCTTCGCATGATCTCACCCTGAACAGCCTGCCCTAACACTTGAAGTGGAAAGACGATGCAGAGATGCCCTTTACCACTTTGCGAGAAGCCTTTTGTTCTGAACCTGTCCTGGCAGCCCCAGACATTAAGTGCCCTTTGGCCTAGGGCCAGTCCAGGCCTAGGGCCAGTCCTGTCAGAAGTGGTCAATGGAGATGAACATCCTATCATGTATATTAGTCACAAGTTGGTCACAAGTCAGTCACCTTGGTGACTGATCATGCACCACTTAAGTGTGCAAATGTGCTTAAACAAGGACAGTAATGCCAGGGTGACCAGATGGTTCTACGAACTCCAGGACTCCAGGATCACTTCAAGGTGGAACACCAGACCACAGGATGACCACAAGATGCCTTGTCATTCAGGTATGAGTGTCTGTGGGCTGTCGCTCCCTGCACCAGTAAAGAGCTTGGGGGAAGGATATGTGGCGTGTCAGGAGAACTTCAGCACTCCCAAAGGGCTGGGGTGGGACAGCAGTTTTGATAAAGACTCCCTGTTCGGTGATCACTGGATGATTGTATTAAGGACTGTTTTTTCGGCAGAGGAAAACAGTCCTTATGAGTCAGAGTTTGGCACAAAGAGACCTTAGCTAACCACTCCCTTTCTGGTCTTTCACCTGTCCTGTGTGTCCCCCAGCCCCAGGCCCAGTCCAAGGAATGAACTCCCAAAGTGATTACCTTGGTACCAGAAGAACCAATTAAGAAGAGATTAAATCTCTATTGTGCCCGTTTATCTGCTGTTCCAGATGAATGACTATGGTAATGTGGTGGAACGGCTAGTAACTACGTCTCATTCCCCAAAAATATAAAAATATGCTTTGTGTGATGAAAATATGTGACCCACCGCAGACTTTAAGTACATTTGGTGTTTTTTTTCACATAATTTGAAAGTGAAGAATCGGAGCTTAAAAACAAGGTGTCACTTGTGCAAATCAAGCAAATATATTGAAAACTATGACTTGTTAATGACAATGGTGTGGCAAACTGTGTTTCTGAGATAACACCTTCAAAGTTTTCCCCCACATTTGGCTTAATTCAGCCAGCTCCCAGAATGCAAATGGTTGGAGGAGCAACAGAGCCACATGGCTACTTGTCACATGGCCACTTGACACCCTGCTGAATGGGAACTTGACAGCTTCCTAAATGGGGCAATCTCTCCATTGTTCTTGTGTTTTGAGGGAATGTTGAACAGCATCATCGACACACAAGATCTTTTGTTTTTAAAAAAGCTTTTATTTAACAGTAAGAATATACATCTTTTATAAAAGTGGAATTATTTAGGAGTTTAAATAATGCAGACAACACAACAAAATGTAGAGTCTTTTAATAATATGAGTCTCTGTATATCAGCCTTGGTGTATCATTTAATATATAAATGTGTGTATGCCAAATATCTTCAAAGTTCTTGGAGTTATGTGGGCTAACCCCAACCCTACCCCAGCTATACTCCGAGATCTATTTGCGGCTGCCTCTTATAATTTTCTTACCCTAACCTATCTTATTACAACCCTAACCTTAACCCTGGCTGTATTTGCAGGTAAACTTGAGAATCTTGTCCATTGCTTCTTGTTCATAATCTGCACCACCAACCTCAACAGACTTCACCACATCATCAACTTCTTCCGTCGTAACAACAACGGGCATATCGTCGGTGTCCTCCGGTGATTCATGAAAATATTCTGTTTCATCGTCACATTCAGGTTGAAATCCGCCGTTTGAAATGTTCTCCAAGACTAGGATATCGCCGGTATCAGATTCAGCACCGCTGTCAGAGAGCTGACTATCATCGGGGAAAATGAAATCCAGTATGCGCTGCTTACACTGACTCGAAGCTATGGCACTGGTCAGATCACCACCCGCTTCTCATAATCCATAACAACATGGAGATTGAAGTTTTCAGAGACAAGTGACACCGAAGGATCCGCGTCTTGTTTACGGAAGTGACGTCAGCATTAGTTCTTCATTGGTATACATGGGTATATGCCCCCTACACAATAATGTTTGTGTGTGTGTGTAGAAGTAGTACGATTTAAAGGTTGAACTCTATCAAAATGCTTTCACGTTGTGACTTCACATCACATGGAATATTGAGGAATAATCTTCACATGGACGGTCACTATAAAGGAAACAATGTATCGGCATTGTTCAGCGCTTCAGCATCTCGGTAAGTGAACTGTGTTTCCCCATGTAATCTAACAGGAATATTTCACTCCACGGTTTAACATTTTTCTATTATTTATAAATCAAACTTGGTTTTGAAAATATGTTGAGAGATAAAAAATAATCAACAAAGGAACACGTCTACAAATCTAATTTTCCTTCTAGAAAGGTTTTTTCAACTTATTTGGCTGCTCCTGGCAATTTTAGAAATTCGCAACAATGCGGGTTTGTCTGCGGTGGGTCACATATCGGCAGTGGTTCCACTGTAGGATCTCTTATTGCATACTACACAACACAACTAGGTTTCTTTCATTTGGAACCACGTAACTAACTCTCTAAAATCAATCAGTAATCAATCAGCCAATCAATCGCCAACTACTTTTCTGTCAATAATGAGTCTGTTTTAAAATGACAATGACATAAGTCAAAAGGAAAGTGGGAGGAAAGGGAGGAAAATTTTAGATGTAAAAAGCAACTTTAATTTTTAGTTTGTTTTTATATTGTTATTCCTGAGTGTGTAGTAGTAGTCCTGCTGAGTTTCACTTTGGGTTTGAGTCCTATCGAGCAAAGTGGGTACAGGTTTGAATCCATTCTTTTTAATTGCACTTCAATCATGTTTTGGGATTTTTTATTTCCAAGCTTTCAGTCTTCTTTGCTTATTTATATGATCTTTAACGTATAATTGAAAATTGAATGACATTAAAATAAAAGCAACATTTATAAAAAATTATAATACTCAAAACAAAAAAGAGGACAAATAATTAATCGATGTGGAGGGCATCAGGAAACATCATGGTCAATGCAATGCAAGCCTTACAGTTATTTTGTTCATACCTTAGAAAGAAATCACATGGGAAAACTGCATGGTTGCATGTTATAGGATGTGGATTTTCACATTTAACCACACAGCTTCAAATGTGAAATAAAAATAAATCCCCAAACATACCCAATTGACGGCCTCATGAGAGGCCACACACACGAAGGCATTAACTGATCTACAGTGTCTGGAACGTTATCAAATCTCATAGATGCTCATTCAGATCTCTGCAGAAGCGAGTAATGATGGACAGTTTCCAGCAGGATAATGACAGGAGTAAAAAAAATCATTATTTATCCTCACTTTCTCAGCTAAGAGCACCCGGCTCTCTCCATAACATGAAAATTATTCCAGAGGGGCGATGACTTCATACTGTCGGCAGTGAAATAATTAGAAACCAGCTAAGGATGAAACAATGAGAGATATTTCAGTGGCCAAAACTTGGACAGATGTTCTTTCTCCTCAAGAGGATCACGAAAAAGTAGATCCTTCAGAGATCACATTGATACCCTTACCCGGCCTGATTTACGCTGTGACAGTCAAGATAAGAGAAGATACAACTTTTACGCAAATGGCAGTTTTGCTGAAGTAAGCAAGTACAGGTAGTAGAGAGTGTCAATCCAGTGAGTAACTGTTAATTATTAACCCCCACATGACAAGAAAATGATTACATGTTATACTAAACCGCTAATATTCAAAGTACAGTGGTACTTTGACTTACGAGTTTAATTCGTTCCGTTACAGAGTTCGTAATTCAATCTGCTCGTATAGCAAATCAAAATTTCCCCATTGAAATTTATTGAAATGCCATTAATCCGTTCCAGCCCCAAAATAACCACCCAATTTTTTTTTTGTTACGTTTTTTTAAATAAGAAAAATGTATTTATAAATAACAAATATTGTATTAAAAACACAATAAAACATAATAAAAGAGAATGTAAAGAAATAAACTAGTTTTATAAAGTGTATTTACCTTGGAGATCAGACGACTTGGACTAATGGAAGATGCTGGCGGAGGTGGAGGGTGGAGGAAATAGGCGGAGGAGGTTGGAGGAGTTTGTTTCGATTCGTGCTTCTTTGGTCACTTTCGTTTGTTGCTACACTTTATTGCTGAACTTAATTGCTACAATTAATTTATTTTATTTTTTTCACTTCACTTTCGCTTAACTTGAAAAAATTAGCCAATTCCATCACACACAATCCTCGCGAATGTTTTTCTATGATTTCATGCTTTAATTGTTACGACCGGAGCTAGGAGGGACCCAAACACACGACCTAGAGAGACAGGAGGCTCACAAAGGATGTTTATTAGACCACACGGTGGAGATGGCCGGGGGGACCTGGTCAGGTAAGGATGGAGCAGGGCAGAGCAGGGATGATGACAACCGGGAAGGAGGGGTCCAGGATCTGGGTGGAGAGACGGGGAACCAGGCTGGATGGAGGGGGACGGACAGACTTGGTTGATGAGAGGAGACAAGCAGGTTAACCGGGCTGGATGGAGAGGGAGGGACAGACTTGGTCGACGAGAGGAGACAAGCAGGTTAGGGGAAGATGAAACAAGGAGACATAAACTAGGAACTTCTAACAAGCGCTAGGACTAGGAACTAGGAGCCAGGAGCCAGGAGCTAGGAGCTAGGAGCTAGGAGCTAGGAGTGTAGCAGTACAACTTGGGTAAGCTAGTTGAGGGTCTTGCAATGAGTGACTGGGAAGCTGGAGAATAAATAGTGTGGGTTATGAAGGTAATTGATCCCAGGTGTGTGAAATTGGCCTAAGGGAGAGGCCGCGGATGGGTCAAGAGCGGCCTCTAGTGGTGCTAGGAAGCCGTGGGCATTAACATTAATTCAATCAACATCAACCGCTTCTTCTTCTCCGCACTATCTTTCTAAGGACCCATGGTTAGAAATAAAAAGGCAAAATAACTGCACATAAAGCACAAAACGCGAGCACAAAACACAAAAGAGATGGTTCCACGGTCAGGTAACCACATGAAGTGAACGAGTGAGACGTGGGATGCTGGCCGGATTCGCTCGCCACGCCAACTAGTGGCGTAGATCTGAAGCTCGCTCCTTGTAACTCACATTTTTGCTCCCAAATCAATACAAAAAATAGACGGAACGACGCCTCTTAGCTCGGAAAACTCATATGTTAGTGCACTCGTAAATCAAGGTACCACTGAACCACTGTATGTATTAAAATCCTTTTATAAATAATGTATTTGAAAGAACCCAAGAGATAAGGGAGTCATAAAAGATTAGAGGGGCTTGGTCTCCTGCAGAGACATGGCCAGGGACATGCCTGGTCGGAACACCAGTGAGAAACGGAAGCATACCCATATACGGTGCAGGGTTTCCAAGAATTGTGGAGACAGCTCATTTCGAGGAGCAGAAGCTGTCTGGAACAGGCCAAGGCCATACACCCATATATGGCATGGGAGCTCTAGGAATCATAGAGAGGGCCCTCTTCCAGGAAAGGGGAGGATGCATAGTGCCGGTGATGTGGTTGGCTCACCTTCCACTGGGAATGTGATTGGTTTTTAGGAACCACCCTCAGGGGGAGAGGCTCTCTGTTAACAGGGCTATGAAATGTGACAGGTCCACACACAACAAAGACTGGGATTGGTTCTTTGAAAACTTTAGAATGGTGCCAGACATGCAATGGGAGGAGAGCACTTTGTGGATATTTATATACCCAGGAAGTCCAAGGGATCCGTTTGTTAGTTGGACTCTGGAGTTCCTCTCAATGTTTATTACTGTACTTGACGCTCGGATACAGAATAAACTTTTTCGCATTTGTCTGGTTGCAGTGTTTTTTCTTCAAAGATTTTTGAGGCCAGAATAGATAGAAACGTCATCCAGAGATCCAGACTTCTCACTAGCCCAGGTCTAGACCTTTTTTGGTCACGACATAACAATAATTATATGCTACTCACTGGATGGTGGAGTATGGTTAAGTATCTATTTAAGTTAAGTATATACTCTTTATAATGATTTAGAATATTTTTATTTGTCATAATCGCTGTGTAGTGTCTCAAATTCTATTCTTATTATTATCATCATTAGAATTAATGCATTCTTCTTCTTCTTCTTCTTCCTCTTCTTCTTCTTCTTCTTCTTCTTCTTCTTCTTCTTCTTCTTCTTCTTCTTCTTCCTCTTCCTCTTCTTCTTCTTCTTCAGAATAGGTAGTAAACAACCAATGTTTCTTACCTATTCCGTCTGCTTCCTTTTTCTGATATTTTTGAAGAAAAGACGGGGCAAATGCATGATAATTCCTCCAATAAATCTTTTAAATCCTGACTTTGACACTCTTTGGGACCAAGCTTCAGGTCTTTACCTATTAAAGCTCAGAGTTATTTTTACAACACATATTAAACCCAGCGGCCATTCAAAGTGCTTTGTATTTTATTGGTTTTGTTCATATTTTTATTATTTTTTCTCCTTGAAATTTTTCAGGCTGAAAGTGACTGGCGCACAGCAACCGCCGAAACCCATGGACATGAATGGAGTGTCATTGGATTCAGGGCAGTTCAGACAATTTGTGGTCCAAGTTTGATCCACATCGGTGGTGGAGTGGGGCAGGCTGCGGTGGTGGAGCCATCCGGGGTGGTGAAGCAGGGTGCTTTGTGACATCCTCATCTATCACTTGTTATATACACCGATAAGCCACAACATTTAAATCATCTGATTAATTTTGTGTATGTCCTGCTCTCGCCGCCAAAACAGCTCTGACCCATCGAGGCATGGACTTCACAAGCCCTCTGAAGGTGTCCTATGGTATCTGGCACCAAGACGTTAGCAACAGCTCATTTAAGTTCTGTAAGTTGCAAGGTGGGGTCGCCATGGATCGAGCTTGTTGTTCCAGCACATCCCACGGATGCTCGATCGGATTGAGATCTGAAGAATTTGGAGGCCAAGTCAACACCTTGAACTCTTTGTCATTGCGGTGTGGGGATGGTGTGGCTTGAACAGCCACATCTGACCTGGGTCTAGGTAACTGGGGACCAGGATCAGTGTGGCTGCAAACCTGTTGCACGTTAATTGGCCTAACGAGTAACAGGTAAAACCCCCATGCCCACACACACTTAAGAGAGGAGTCCTTGTCATGGCACGTGTCCATCTGCCCCAGGGCTAATTCCATCTAGTCTACTCTCTACAATGAACTGTGTCTGAAACCCTGTCGCCTGAGTCTCTGTGCCGCAGGTCCCTGAAAACAGCATTTGGGTGGTGTTCTATAGGTGGAAGAGTGTGGCAAAAATTGTCCTGCTATATTATCCTTCTGAAAGAGGCCACTGCCATCAGGGAATACTGTTGCCATGAAGGGGTATACTTAGTCTGCAACAATGTTTAAGCAGGTGGTAAATGTCAAAGTAACATCCACATGAATGCCAGGACTCAAGGTTTCCCAGCAGAACATTGCCCAGAGTATCACACTGCCTCTGCCACCTTGACTTCTTCCCATAGTGCATCCTGATGCCGTTTCTTTCCCAGGTAAACGACACACACACCCATCCACATGATGTAAAATAAAACATGATTCATCAGACCAGGCCACCTTCTTCCATTGCTCCATGGTCCAGTTCTGACACTCACTTGCTCATTTTAGGTGCTTTTGGTGGTGGACAGGGGTCAGCATGGGGACTCTGACTGGTCTGTGGCTACACAGCCCCATGCACAGCAAGCTGTGATGCACTGTGTGTTCTGACACCTTTCTATCATAGCAGCATTAACTTTTTCAAGAATTTGTGCTACAGTAGCTATTCTGTGTGATCAGACCAGACGGGCTAGACTCCCCACATGCATCATGAAGCCTTGGCCACTCATGATCCTGTCATCCATTCGCCGATTGTCCTTCCTTAGACCACTTTTGATAGGTACTAACCACTGCATACTGGGAACACCCCACAAGACCCTTTTCAAAGTCACTCAGATTCTTATGCTTGTCCATTTTTTCAGCTTTCAACACATAAACTTTAGGAACAGACTGTTCACTTGCTGCCTCATATATCCCACCCCTTGACAGGTGTCATTGTGATAAGATGATCAATGTTATTCATGCCACCAGTCAGTTTTTTGTTGGCTCTGGGGGGGCTTTAGTATGGGGTGAGGTGCACGGTACACTGCAGTCTAGACTTCATTGGTGTGTATAGGTTGCTTTGCGCAAGATCTATCTCGGGTCGAGACAAGAGGGAACCAATGTTGTGCTCCATGGGAACTTGGAAAATTTTAACTTATGTTGGTCGAAAGTAATTCTATGTTCCATGGGAACTCTGAAAATTTGTTTGAACTGATGCTGCTTTCCATGGGAACTCGTAAAATTATAATTTGGCTCTGTGGTGTGGGGATGGTGTGGTTTGAGCAGCCACACCTAACCTGGATATAGGTAATTGGGATCAGAGTGGCTGCTTACCTGTTGCTCGTTGGTTGGTAAACAAGCAACAGGTAAAACCCCCATCCCCACACACACTTAGAAAAGGAGCCCCTGTCATGACACATGTCTATCTGCTCTTGGGCTTATTCTTTTATTTTTTTTAACCTGTGCTGTCAGCATGCTGGGCATACAACAAAGAGTATTTTTATGCCATTGCATCTAGGACAGAGTTAGTCTGCAAGTGGAGTTCATGTTCTGAACCTGCAATGCAACTCTTTATTAATTCTTAAATCATCAATAACTGCTGAAATTACTCTGTCCTGTGGAGGACCTGGAGGATGACAAGAGCACTGTTTTTGGTTAGAGAATACCACCACCAACCCCCCTCTTTGGAGAACTATTTATCATGTTTGGGTGTATAAACAACAGATCACTGGTCTGGTGGAGTGTTGTTATGAGTAGGATTGGTGTGAGAGTGTATGTGTTCTAAGCTAATATGAGTGGGATTCAAATTTCGGGAAGGACGAGAAGCACACTGGGAGCGTGACAGGCCAGATGGCAGCTGCCTGCTGAATCCCCACCCACATAGCTTGCACCCCATCCATCCCGCAAGCTCTAGGCCTATTGTGTGGTGAATGTGGTGAGTTTTGGCACTGGGAGAGATAGGCAAACTAGACCAGATTGATGCAGAGGCATAGCAGGCCGGGGAGCTACCACGTGGATGCCCCCCCCCGGACCCGACCGTGCCCTAGCATGCCCATCTCCCATACCTGGTGGCAGCCAACCTCCAGAGATCAGCCACGGGTGCAGGGCAGTCTGCCATGCACCTCCGCCATGCCAGGCAGCTCCGCCGCCCCATCAGGCCCCTCGTCAGCCCCCAGCCGCCCCGCATGCGGACCACAGAACAGATGCCACCCCCACTCACAGCCTGACCCCCCAGCATTGAGCGCCCCACGCACGAGGGCGCCAGAGGACAAGTACCTGGCAGCCCGGTGTGACGACAGAAGACCGTCCCCCACCAAAGGAGGTTACATGGTGAGCCCCGCGCCAGGCTCACCCAGCCAGGTTTAGGACGCTGGTTGACAAGACCAGACGGAATGCCTAACCAGCCCCAGCAGGATGGGCCATCCCCCGCAACGGGACGCAGAAGGACACACAAGTCCAGCCACCCCGGCCACGGGGCAGGCGACCAACCTGCCAACCATAGGGCCGAGACAAGAACCCGTGACCCGCAACCCCCTCCCTGAACCCGAGCCCCAAACCCGCAACCACGCCCCCAAACCAACACACGGACTCCAGCTGCAGGTACTTCCCAGGAGCACGCCAAACCCCCCACCCCGGAGACAGGCCAGCTCAACTCAGGAAAAGGAGTAGGTGCCACCACCTGGGCCCCCTAACACCCCCGTGGGTCTATCTGCTCTTGGACTTATTCTAACTGGTCAACTTTCTACAATAAACTGGTGTGTCTCAACCCCGTAGTCTGCATCTCTGTGAGGAGGTCCCTGAAACACCCATTGGGTGGCGGGTGGTAGGCGAAACTGCCACAGGCTCAATAGAAAGTGATGCTGCCTTTCAACGGAACTCAGAAAACTGTAATTCGTGATTAACGTGACTGCGTGATTAACCTGGGCTGCTGCCTGCAGCCATGGAATTTTTCAGTTTTTTTTTATTTTCCTCTGAATTCTTCGGGATAAAACTGTCTGGAAAAGAACAACCGCAGAAGCTACAAACATGGTTGAGAGCCGGGATGTTGCAAACATCTTGTGGTTGGAGTGTCATCCACATCCATCCACGTACGGAGCAGAACCTAGTATAAAACCAACTAAATCTGACCCCCAGTAGATGGACGCTCGTGTTTCACCGATACCCCAACGTTTGAAAATCAATGGAACGAGATGAGTTTCAGAGTAACACGCTTGACATTGTCATCCAATATATAATATATATAATATAATAAATGTGCAGGTTGTAGTTCTGAACCCCTTTCGCGTTGTGCACGGTGTGTACAGTCCATCGCTCTGTAGTGGTTAGAGATTACAAACTAGGTGTGTGTGTATGTGTGTGTGTGTGTGTTTAAGAACCTTCTGACCTGGTAGATATCTGTGGAACTGTTCGATTGATATTTTATTTCTTTGGTCTCCATTACTCCATTAATTAGCTGGATTTGTGAAAAGACATGAAAAAATATTCATCCACAGAAACTCAGGACCACATCGAGTCGAGTCCACTCGACTGTGAAAATGAATGATGCGTTCATCTACGAGGAAGGCGTTGGAAAACCAGAACCTATGAAATTGTAATTAGTCACAGAAATATGCCAACGTTTTTCTTTTTTCATGTAAACGTAACCTATTGGAAATGTAATCCACAGAAAGAAGCCCCCACTAAAATTGCATAACTTTGCTTCCCTTTGTAAACCTCCCTAAATATGTCATTATTGCCCTGCACAAGACCAAACATCAAATTATGTCACTGAGATGCCACATTCAAGATTCAAGATTCAAGATTCAAGAGGTTTATTTGTCACATACATATACATACTTCCATACATATATGCAGTGAAATGTAATGCAACGCACCCGGTGATAACACACAAAATGTCCTAGGAAAAATTTATTTCTAAAAGACCAACTAACTGACTCCTAAAACATAATACAGTAAGTCGAATACTTATAGAATAAAAAAAAAAAATAGATAGAATAAAATAAAATACAATAAAATAAAATGAAATAAAATGGAATAGATAGAGGGAATATGCTTATGTATATGGAATAGGCAATTATGTATATACAGATATGTGCATTAACACATCTACTTCAACACACACCACGGTGAGTTATAACAATGACAAGGATTGGTTAAGAGTCAAAGATAGACGGTTGTTTTAAAGAAACATCATGTACATGTGGTTTCCTCCAGCAAAAGTTGCAGACTTAAATTAATAGGGAGAAGGTTTTAAGTAGTGACAAATCCTTCCATAATAAGTCAAATTCCAAATGAATCTTAATGTTCCATGAATGTTGTATGCATTACAATATAGACAATTAATCTATTTTACTGAATTTTCCAGTTGATTGTTAACAGAAAGAATACAATAAGGTACTTATTAAAGATTAAGACAACATGCTGCACCTAAATACAAAGAGGACATAACAATGTGAACTTCAACAACATCAATTGAAATTGCACAATAAAGGCTAAGTTGTAAATGAAATGAATAACATAAATCATATTATTATAAATACACATTTACTTTAAAATACAGACTACACTCTAATTTATTACATTTGTTTCAATAATAAATTCTATACTTCTATACTAAAAAATATGTGGTTAATTAAACACATTTAATGGGAAAAAAAAAAACATCGTCAGCACACTATTTCACTCAAGAACATAATTTTTCTTTGTCATGTCATGTTTTGGTAATTCAAAAAAAAAGCCTATCATTAGTTGTATGACAGAATCGCTCATTCCAAATGATCGGCAGATGAAACGGCAACACCAGTAAATGAATTCTGCTTGAACGACAATGTCGGAGGCTGCTTACACAGCATCACTGACAAGCAGCCTACCAGTTTAGCACCATTTGGTCATATTTCTCAAAATAATAGGCCCGCTGCTGCTGCTCCTGGTGATGGATCTGTTGATTGAACTATTGAAGGCATTGAAAACCATTCCACCCACAGCGTGACATTGAAGGAAGTCTGGGTGGATGGATGGGTGGGAGGGTGGAGTGGAGTGGGTGGGTGTGGCTGTGGGTATGGGCGGAGGCAGAAGGTGGACGGAGATAGTGTGGAGGCTGAAGGAGGGGGAGCTGGAGGAAGAGAAGAGATGAGATAAGGTGGGAGGGTGGACCTGGGAGGGAGGCGACCTCTCTCCAAGTCTGAAGATCCGCAATGATGATGATGATGATGACGATGATGATGATGATGACGTCGTCACAGCGTCAACCCGCCGGGAGAGGGGGAACACACGCAACTTCTCAGTAGAGGAGGAGACACACTTTGTGTTCTCCTGCAGAATCAAACTAATGGTAAGCTGTGCTTGGACCTGAACTGACGTGGACCGATTCTCACAGGACCTGGCCACGGTGAGTCGCATATGAGAATAGACTTTTATTTTATTTATTTTATTTTTAGCCACAACTTGTTCTTCCTGCGGATAAACCTGTCTCCGTTGTGTCACACTCACTTGTTTGGTATAACGCTCCTCTGATACTGTGGTAATGCTCCTAATTTACACTTATTGGCTTAAAAAATTCCCTTTGTGTTTCAATAAAGCGCATAAACATTTTTTTTTTACTTTATTTGATGAAAAATATATACAGTAAACATATATAATAGATCAATAAATAATGAGAGAAAAAAACGAACGCAAGCAGAATAATTAAATTTACAATTTAGAATTGCAAATGTCAGAAAGAAAACATCGCTTTAACCAAGCAGTGGCAGCAAACCACGGACAATTCATGTTCTGCATATACACGTGGATGACGCATTTCATATTTATTTTAAGGGTGAAGATGGAATCAGAGGTTTTGGGAACAGTACCAACCCCGAACGTGCACTTCTATATTTGTATTTTCTTTTTAGTGTTATACACTGTGAATAATGTGCATTATTCACATATTATATCATATTTTAATTTTTCAACCGCAATAATGAAATGACTTGCCCTATCGAACCCTCATGGTCACTCGCACCCACCTCTCTCTCTTTCTCTCTTTCTCTCTCTCTCTCTCTCATGCTGTTTATTTGATGAAAATGTATCCACTGGTGGTCCCCAGTTTATCATACAACTGTACTTGTTCAACATATCTTCTCTGTGGGATCGGATCTCGCTTGCTGTTAAATGTAATTAAATGCCTCCACGATAAATACGTTTATTTCTAATACTTCTCATAAATACATCTCTTTCTGAGAAAATATCTGGCAGACATCACAGACAGTGGTAGATGTTAAGTACTGATGGGCAAACTTGTGTCACGTTTCCCACATGCAGTCATCACTGATGATCTGGTGATGACCACCTTGAAATGCTGATTGATCTATTCCAGGTGCAGGTCAGGACTCAATCTGAAATGAAAAATCTCCGGCTCCAAATTTACCAGGATACAGCCTTCAAAATCATTACCACTATTAATGCCAAGAGGACCATACCTCCTAAGTTGTTGTTTTATATTTCATCCTAATTTCTTTGGTATTGAATTAAGTCGATATCTGTCTAGGTGAAAACCCAAATCCCTTGCGACCTCGGTCATGGGGGATTCCAACCTCAGCCAGCTGCTGGCAGCGTCTCATGAAAGCCAGTTGGAAGGCTATGACATGGATTACGGGATCCATCCGGACGAGATCCCAGACACCACGCAGGGCCAGGCCTTCTTTGTTGCCACCATCGTCATCGCAGTGGTCCTGGTGTGCATCATCATTGTCTGTGGAGTGGGAAACCTCCTCTTCATTGCCACGCTGGCCCGATGCAAAAAGCTCTGCAATGTCACCGACCTGCTCATCGCCAACCTGGCAATCTCGGACATCATTGTGGCTGTGGTGTGCTGCCCCTTCCTGGTGGACTACTACGTGGTGAAGCAGCTCTCCTGGGACCATGGCCTGATGCTCTGCGCCTCCGTCAACTACCTCCGCACTGCCTCCCTCTACGTCTCCACCAACACTCTGCTCGCCATTGCTGTTGACAGGTAGGTCACAGGTGGCTGCCATTGTAGTTTTAATGAAAAGTCAAGGTTTGATTTAAGGACACACACACACAACCTTTTCATGTTTATTGTCCTTTCTGCTTTGCTTCTCCATTCAAATGTCACCTCCTTTAAAATCAGAGAAATGCTGTAGCCTTTTCTATAAATGTGTGTTTAAAATCCCCTTTATATAGTGTTTAATGAGTGCGAAAAAAAAATACACAGTTCAGTTATATAAAAATGTTTTTATTTTATAGTGAATATGGCGACATCCAACATTAATGTTAATAACGGCATAATTTTACATACTTGAGTTATTTTCTTAGTTTTAAGCCCAGTTCTGTTCAAAAAACTTGCCTGACGGCTTGTGTTGGGTCTGGAAATTGTGGAATCAGTTTGAAAATGTGAACGCATTCAGTAGCCTGAAACGAGCATGGAAATTCCGAATTCTCTGAGGGGGCAGGTCATACCTTTTCGCGTGCGGAATCCGACTCCATTTGCACTTGAGTGAATGTGTGCTTATATTTGGGAGAATACGCCGAGGAATTAGTCTGGTATCCTCTCATCTTGAGTCCGACTGATTTTCTACAAAAGTTTTTATCTTTGATTGTTCTGCCAATCACATTTACTAATTTCCCTTTATGCTTATTGTGTTGATTTTTTTATTTATTCTTTCTTTTTGACTTTAACATCAAGGCCAAGGGCTTTCATAGTTCAAGTAAAGCTATTCACATATTTATAAATAATTTGCATCATACTGTATATGCATAAATGTCATCAATTGGTTCTATGCTTGATTAAAGTATTTTCTTCAAGTGTACACTTGGACATGGACATTTTACTCTAAATGGACACAATTATATACCTGCAGGTTAACTGACAGATATCTGACAAACAATGCCAATTCCTGTAAATATACTCCATTCTGTCATCAAAAATAACATGATTTCTTATGATTGAAAACATTCCAGTTTGACCAGCATACAGTATGTGGTTATGAAATCAAATTAGAAGAACCCTGTTTTCAGAACTCTATTATTATTTTTATTATCAGACCAACTGGCGTTATTGCAAGCAAAAGACCTCTGATAAATCCATGAGATTTTTTCCGCCCTCTTGCGAATTGGAAGAATCCTTAACCCTCTTAGGTCCAAGCTGAACTGAACTGAGAAGCATTGTGATTTTGGTTTGGTCTGATATGTACCTAAATATAATGAACTTAACACACTCTTACTCCAAACTGGTTGATATACTGTATCTATTTGAAGGACAATCACAGCTACATTGATATGCCATCAATAGTTTGATCAGTATCATTATGCAACTTTTAGATACATCTAACACAGACAAGATATAAAGGGTATGTTTTTGGATTTTTTGCCAGAAATGTGGTCATAGCACACACTAGAATATATTGATAAACTGTTTTGTCAATACAAAAGTTGCTCATCAAGGTCCCGGGTATATAATTGAAGTCAAAGTAGCTGATCAAATCTGATGTCTATATAGCTAAAAACAAGGTTTTATGACCAAGGTGTGAGAAAAGACATTTGCTAATGAACTGAAAATTCATGACTCCCTGTTGGGGGCCATTAGAGATGTCGATGCAGCAGGCTGGGCCATCTCTCTGTCTCTCTCTGTCATTAATTCAACCCTCACTCTGTGTATCCAGGATTAACTTAACTATTAATAGCCATTTATAACTCCTCTGTGGTCTCCAGGTACATGGCCATCGTCTACCCTCTGAGGCCTCGTATGAAATGCCAAACAGCCTACTGGCTGATCGTGTGGATCTGGATCGCGACCATCTTCATCTCAATCCCCTCGGCCTACTTCGCCTCGGAGATGACCTACCCGCAGAGCGGCACCATGCCTGCCACCTACAAGGTCTTCTGTGCCCAGATCTGGCCCGTGGACCAGCAGGCCTACTACCGCTCCTACTTCCTGCTTGTCTTCACCGTGGAGTTTGTGTGTCCCGTCATTGTCATGGCATTGTGCTACACGCAGATCTCGCGGGAGCTGTGGTTCAAGAAGGTCCCCGGCGTCCAGACGGAACAGATCCAGGAGCGGCTGCGGCGCCGGCGCAAGACAGTGGTGGTGCTGATCTGCATCCTGACGGCGTACATCCTGTGCTGGGCGCCATACTATGGCTTCACCATCCTGCGCGATTTCTACCCGACACTTATCTCGCGGCAGAAGAACTCCCTGGTGGCTTTCTACATCATTGAGTGCCTCGCCATGAGCAACAGCATGATTAACACCTTCTGCTTCGTAAGCGTCAAGAACAACACAGTGAAGCAGCTGAAGAAGATGGTGCTGCTGCGCTGGAGGTCAACGTACACAACCAGCAGGACTGTGGAGGACATGGGGAGGAAGATGTCCTCCATGCCTGTGACGGAGGAGATTGAGTGCGTCTGCATGGGCTGAGGAGACATCGCGGCAGCGTGATGTGCTCGGATGCAGAGACAATAGAGACCTGTTCACGGTGATGACAGCGGCGAGGACCTTTGTCTCCTTTTGGAAAGGTATATTGGAGGAGGTATTTTGAAGGTATGAAGGGTCTTGCTCAATGCTTTTTAACCACTGTGCCACGGTATGCTATTGTGCTGTGAGAGCTCGCCAGGTGTACCGTGAAAATTCCACTAAAAAAGGCAAATAATTTAATCTAGCTCTGTTGTAAGATCAAAATTTCAAGGCTGTAACAATTCATCTAATTCATCAGTTCCAGCAGAATACCAGCTTTGTGTTCATCAGATCAAGATTGACTCTGAAAGTTACAACCAGAGGTGGGGGACTCCAGTCACATGACTTGACTCAAGTCAGACTTGAGACAAAAATTTGAGGACTTGAGACTTACTTGACTAGCACTGATAAAAGATTCAACATAACTTTGACTGGGTATTCATGACTTGAAACTTGCTTAGACTTGAGATAGATGACTCGAAAGGACTTGTACCAATATTTTCATTTTTCTAGATCGCGAGAAGTTACATTTGTTTTTGAAACATGATTGGGTGATTTATCGTGCAATGCGCGCAAACCTGGCAGCCTGAGAGAAGACCAAAAATTAAAACCTTAAAGACTAACCAAGCAAGTCTTAAAACATTTAATCTCCTTTGAATTTGCAGTGCAACAGATCACAAAAGTCACAGTTCAGAAAGTATTTTGGTTTTAGGTCAAGGATCAGATCAATTTTTGGATCAACAAGGAAAAAAAGGGAGACAAATACAACTTTGCTTTCGATTTATTCTGTAAAACACTTAAAGCAAGCAACCCTTGCCCATGGTCTTAAATGAAAACAACATACAAGATGTCCAATGTCCAATTGGACAATTGGATGTCCAATAAAATCTTAAAATCGTAAAATGTCAGATTAATTGTTAGATTAAAGTGCAATATGAGGCGCGCAGGATACCTTCTTTCTTTAAACATGGGAATGAATGAAAAAATATGATTAGATCCATCCCCCGTAACTGTATTCAATCATGTTCAATTTCTCACATTTTCATGAATTTCATGTAAATGTCATGAAAATCGGTTCAGAATTAAGCAAGTTACATTCAATTTTGTAGAGAAGTCTGCATTAACAATACCCATGGTATTTGTTTAGTAGCAGATCTTGACCCCTCATATATGACGTGCAGACGCATGGCGGTGACATACAGCAGCTTATTCACCACACGTCACAAAGTAGCAGCAACATAGAGCGACGCACCGTGAACCAATCACTGAGCTGAGTAAAACACAGCACGCATCTGTGTGCTCCATCTTCCTTTCACTGCAGCTCTGCGTCCAGATTTAGGGAATTAGTACTTTCACAAGTAACAGCAGCAGTAAAACTCTTTTTCACTGTGGTGGTTAAAGGGTGGTGGTCACATTTCAGGGTTCCATATCCAAACTGTTCTTTCAAGAAATAGCCAACAGTTCTGCAACAAAAACGTATCAAAGAGGAGCATTTGAGCAGCCCTGTCCACTTCCTCTTTTAATATCCAGTGTTTTGGATGTTCTCTGCGGAAGAGAGAGTGAGCTGTTGATATTCTACATCATCCTAATTAGCTCCATACATTTGGAGCCTGAAGCCAAATATTGCAAAGGTATTTAAAAAATTGGATGTTGAAGCCAATCAAATGCTTAGGAAGAATCACTACATAAAACCCCGTCAACCCCAATGACATAATTATAATCAAATAAATTGATTATTTATTTGATTATAGTTTTGCTTATCTGTTCTGTGCCCATTTTCGGTAGAAATGTTGTAATCTACATGTAACAAAGTTCTTCGCTCTAAATGATACATATGTTTGTTTGCCAAGGGACATTTAGTTGGTAGCCAGTCCCCACAATGAAGGGAAGTGAATGAGAAGCCTGAGGGGGAATGGCGGTGTTGGCAGCGGATGACAGAGACAGCAGTGGTCGCGGGTTTACTTGTAGATACACTTAGATAGAGCTACTGTAAGACGGCTAAACTTGACCAGTTATACTAAAGTGAAATATCCCTTTAACTTTGTGGAAAAAATGCTAGTTTTGTGGATATGGACAGGACAAAATAAGATGAATAGTATGTCCCATAAAAGTCAGGCATGCTTGAAGAATGCCATTTAGTGGCATACTAAATCCATTATACTTGAATAGTTTGAATACGTTTTCATGGTTTGGTGTAATAGTAATGTCAGTAATGTTTACAATCGAGGCTATATCAATTTTTTATTTGTATATACTTGTTTTTATTTTATACACTATTCAGTTGTATTTGGCCTTGGTGCAATATGTTTTGTGCACAGAAACATTTAAGTTGGAAACCAATGACACAGTGTCATGAGAAGCACCTCAGACAGATGCGTTAGTGAGCCAAGGAGAGGTCGACCCTCCTGAAGGGGAGCCAGGGTGGGAGGCTTAACAAGCAGGAGATACACTTAAAAAGACATGAGAGCAAAAGATGTAAGTCACAACAGAACAGCGTCCCAGAACACCATCAGCAGGGTACTCAATAAGAACACAATAAGAACTCTGCGGTGAAAGAAGCACAAACTCAGCAGTGAGAGGATGTGGCAGTTGTTTTGCATTTCATAAAGATGAAAAAGATTTTTTTTTTTTAAATAGTGAAATCAAACTCAATGTCATTTATTGACCATATTACCTCAAATAGGGACGGGGCTTTTATATACCTCAACTGCCGTCTCGGCACCGTGCTCCTTAAAATAAAAACATCTAAAATATTTTTTTGTTCCTAGACACGGGGCGGCATAGTGGGCCAGAGATCGCTCTCCAGCGCAGTCCACTGTGCTGATCGAAGGCACAACGTCGCTTAGTTTAAAATGTTTGTATTTTACAAGTAGAAACTAACGATAACAAATCGATCTAAAATAAAAACACAGGAAAACCGGAATACGGGAACTGCACGGGAGGCGGAGTAGGAGAAAAGAAACCCACACACTGACTCAGATTCAGCTTTGTTTACCAGTTTTTAATTGAGTTACTGTTTATATTTGAGGAGATACGGTTTATATAAAACATCCATCCATCCATCCATCCATTTTCCTCCGCTTATCCGGGGCCGGGTTGCGGTGGCAGCAGGCTGAGCAAGGAGCTCCAGGCCCCCTTCTCCCCGACAAAGTTTTCCAGTTCCTCCTGAGGGGCCCGAGGCGTTCCCAGGCCAACTGGGATATGTAATCCCTCCAGCGCGTTCTGGGTCTACCCCGTGGTCTCCTGCCAGTTGGAGGTGCCCAGAAAACCTCCAAGGGAAGGCGCCCAGGAGAAATCCTGATCAGATGCTGGAACCACCTCAACTGGCTCCTTTCGACGCGAAGGAGCAGCGGTTCTATTCCGAGCTCCCTCCAGATGTCCAAGCTCCTCACCCTCTCTAGGGCTGAGCCCAGCCACCTTACGGAGGAAACTCATTTTGGTCGCTTGTATTCGCGATTGCGTTCTTTTGGTCACTACCCAAAGCTCATGACCATAGATGAGGGTTGGGACGTAGATGGACTGGTAAATTGAGACCTTCCGGCTTAGCTCCCTCTTCACACCACAACGGTCTGGTACAATGCCCGCATCACTGCTGACACCGCACAGATCCGCTCGTCTATCTCACAGTCCATTTTCCCCTCACTCGTGAACAAGATCCCGAGATACTTGAACTTGGGGCAGCAACTCGCTTCCGACCGAGGGAGCAATCCACCATTTTCCGGCAGAGAACCATGGCCTCAGACTTGGAGGTGCTGACCCAACCGCTTCACACTCGGCTGCAAAACGCCTCTGTGCGTGCTGGAGGTAATGGTCTGATGGAGGTAATGGTCTGACGAAGCCAACAAAACCACATCATCTGCAAATAGCAGAGATGCAATTCTGAGGTTCCCAAACCGGACACTCTCCTCACCTTGGCTGCGCCTTGAGAATCTGTTCATGAATATCACAAACAGAATCGGGGCCAAGGGGCAACCTTGGCGGAGTCCAACACCCACTGAGAATGTGTTTGACTTCGTGCCGAGAATGCGAACACAGCTCACTTACCCCCCACAGAATCCCCCGGAGGGATACGGTCGAAAGCCTTCTCAGGTCCACAAAATACATGTAGACTGGATGGGCGAACTCCCACGACCACCCCAGCAACACTGCAAGGGTAAAGAGCTGGTCCACTGTTCCACGTCCAGGATGGAATCCGCATTGCTCTTCCTGAATCTGAGGTTCGACAATCGGCCGAAGCCTCCTTTTCAGCACCCTGGAGTAAACTTGACCGGGGAGGCTGAGCAGTGTGATACCCCTATTATTGGAGCACACCCTCCGGTCCCCCTTTTTAAAAATGGGAACCACCACCCCGGTCTGTGACTCCACAGGTACTGTGCCCTACATCCACGCAAAACTGAAGAGGCGTGTCACCCAAGACAGCCCAACAATGTCCAGAGCCTTCAGTATCTCAGGGCAAATCTCAAACCACCCCCGGCGCCTTGCTACCCAGGAGCTGTTTGACTGCCTCAGAGTCCTCTGCCAGGCATATGGACGAGACTTCCCCCAAGTCTTCAGACTCTGCCCTTCCCCTGAGGACGTATTGATCGGATTCAGGAGTCCCTCAAAGTGCTCTTTCCACCGCCCGACAATATCCCCAGTCTGGGTCAGCAGTTCACCTCCCCGGCTGAACACAGCCTGAGCCAAGCCCTGCTTTCCCTTTCTGAGACACCGAACAGTTTGCCAGAACTTCCTTGAGGCCAACCGAAAGTCCTTCTCCATAGCCTCCCCGAACTCCTCCCACACCCGTTTTTGCTTCAGTGACCGCCGAAGCCACAGCCCTTCTAGCCTGCCGGTACCTGTCTGCTGCCTCCGGAGACCCCTGGGCCAGCCATGCCTGAAAGGCCTCCTTCTTCAGCTTGATGGCTTCCTTCACCGCTGTTGTCCACCAACGGGTTCGTGGGTGACCCCATGACAGGTACCAACTACCTTCCGATCACAGCTCCGAGCAGCCGCCTCTCCAATGGAGGTTTTAAACATGACCAACACTCGGATTCCATGTCCCCAACCTCTCCCGGCATGCGTGAAAAATTCTTCCGGAGGTGGGAGTTGAAAACCTCGTGGACAGGGGCATCCACCAGGCGTTCCCAGTTCACCCTCACTACAGGTTTGGGTTCACCAGGTATTTCTGGCAGCCTCCCCCGCCCTCTGATCCAACTCAACACCAGGTGGTGATCAGTTGACGGCTCTGCTCCACTCTTCACCCGATTGTCCAAGACATACGGCCGCAGGTCTGATGACACGACCACAATGTCGATCATCGTTATTTGACCTAAGGTGGCCTGGTACCACAAACACTTATGAGCCACCCTACGCTCGAACATGATGTTCGTTATGGCCAATCCATGACTAGCACAGAAATCCAATAACAAAGCACCACCTGGATTCAGATCAGGCAGGCCATTCCTCGTAATCACCCCCTTCCAGGTTGCTCCATCATTGCCCACGTGACCGTTGAAGTCTCCCAGTAGAACTTTAGAGTCCCTCGACGGAGCCCCCTCGAGAACGCCACCCAGAGACTCCAAGAAGAATACTCTGAACTGGTGTTCGGTACATAAGCACACACAACAGTCAGAGCTTTCCCTTAGCAACTTGTAGTCGCATAGAGGCGACCCTCTCATTCACTGGGGAGAACTCCAACACAGCGGCACTCAGCCGGGAGCTTGTGAGTATCCCCACACCCGCCCGGCGCCTCTCACCCTGGGCAACTCCGAAAAAGGAGAGAGTCTAGCCCCTCTCCTGGAGTTTGGTTCCAGAACCAGTGCTGTGCGTAGAGGTGAGCCTAACTATATCTAGTTGGTACCGCTCCACCTCCCGCACCAGCTACGGCTCCTCCCTCACCAGGGAGGTGACATCCCACGTCCCTAGAACTAGTCTACGAGCCAAGGATCAGCAGGCCCAGGCCCCTGCCTTTAGCCAACGCCAAGCTGACATTGCACCCTACCCCCACGCCTATCTCTGCAGGTGGTGGGCGCACAGGGTGGCGGCTCCGTGGTGTTTCTTCCCATGGGGCTCAAGGCCCGGCCACCAGATGCTCGCCGGCGAGCTTCCCCCCCAGGTCTGGCTCCAGGAGGGGGCCCTGGTTTCCCTATTCCAGGCGAGGTACCATATTACCTTGGTTGTCGTTTCATTAGGGTCCTTTGAATTGCTCTTTGTCTGGTCCCTCCCCTGGGACCACTCTGCCTTGGGAGACCCTACCAGGGGCTAATGCCCCCAACAACACATCTCCGAGGGTCACAGGGACACACAAACCCCTCCACTATTCTGGCAATTCTTTGGTTCTTATATAAAACATGCTCCGAATATTGCAACTCCGGAAAAAAACAAGCTGGTTGACCCAGAAAAAGGGGGAGGTTGAATGATCAGGAAAGGGAGGTTGAAGTCAGTACCTTGCCGTGACGCAACAGTATTTGGACCAATCATGACAAGGGGAGATCTCAGAATGTGAGAAAGACAAGAGACAAAGTTTTCCTCTGGGGCACAGAGAACACACTTATCTTGTTCTGAACATGTCTTTTTGGTCCAAAACTTGTACTTCTTTTTAAGTGTATCTCCACCTTTAACATTGTGTGAAATGTTTTTGTGTCATACTTCTGTTTTCACTTTAGAGCCCTTTACATATCAGTCAGATATATAAGGTGTAAGTAGGCTGCAACAGTTTCCGTCAACGTTGAAAATAAAAGTCAGCTTTTCATGACCACTGACCACTTTTAACTGATTTAGATGTGGAAACTTGGGTACATCGTCATAATTTTGGATGACGTAACTTGTGACTTGATTGATCTGAGCAGTGACTTGACTTGTCTTGCTTGACTTATAGCAGGGACTTGACTTGACTTGCTTGACTGATAGCAGGGACTTGGCAGGTCTTGCTTGACTTATAGCAGGAACTTTGCTTGATTTATAGCAGGGACTTGACTTGTCTTGCTTGACTTATAGCAGGTACTTGACTTAACTTGCTTCTCACCACAGTAACTTGTGACTCACACATGTATGACTTACTCCCACTGTTCAACTCTTTTTTGAGATTTGGTTCTCAACAAGTCACTCAGTTGTTTGATTTTAAGACTCTTCGTTCCATTGTTTCAGTTGGTGTAGTGTGCGGTGAGCGAGGGAGGATTTCCTGATTGATGAAGAGAGTCTGAATAGTTGGTTTACTGTGAGCTGTGAGCATCATTTAGAATTATTTAACTCTGTCAAAACTATTTACTTTGGTGGAATGCAAACATGAAATCAGTCACATTCAGCGTGAATTGTGCCAAACGCCTTGGCCAATTTTGAATTAGAGTTTAATTTAGTCTTCAGGGATTTTTTCCAGTTTGGGAATTGAAGATTCACTTGCTCGCCCACTCTTTTGACAGAGTGACTGCAGACTCTCCAGTAATTTAAAAGATTTATTCACTACAGACAAATCTCACAAGTCTTGCATCACTAACTATTAGTAGGGCATAATAATAAACACACTTCTACATGATTATGACGTTTTTAGTGTTTAACAGGATAGTGACGTCAGTGTGGGATTATTTCATTGTCAAAAGAGAGCCATGGCAGAAAGAAGGTTGGAAAACACTTCCCGATGAGGTATTTTTAAGGTCTGAAGGGTCTAACCAACAGAACATGTTATGGAGTCACCAGTGCAGTGTGAATGTATTTTATAGTGGTGGTGCCATGTTGCAGCATTTGTATTATTATTATTTTGTTTTTTGAAGCACTGTAGATTTACCATTTTCTACTTCAAATTTTTTTGTAAATGATTTGTATGCAATAACATTGAGACCATCTTCTGCAACAAATTATTAACCTTTCAAAGTGATACGAAGGAACAAAACTCTCATTATCTGTTAGAATGTTTTGCATGTTACGCTTTGTGTGATGTAAGCCAATTTCTATTGACCATCGTATCCTGTTGACACTTGACAAGCCACTTGAAGTAGATAGTGAAGTAGATATATTTAATTTTGTGGGATAAATGTACTGAAGAGGTTTCTCTGTAGAACCCCAATAAGTTTTGTTAATTAACAGTATAATGTATGCTTAATTTATCACGGACCAATGCATCCAGTGAGTGCTTAAGTAATAAAATACACAAATAAGTATAAAAAATGAAATCTGAAAGTATATTTAGTATATTTAATGTATTTTTTATGTATTCATAATGTTCAACCTAAGTTTAATTGAAACAACTTAAGTTGTACTTTTGCACAAGTTGCTTACTTTTTTATTATAACTATTTGATGGCCTTTTATTAATAGATATCAACTTGATTTGCATTTTGTGTATGACATGTGCTATACAAATAAAGGTTATTATAATTAGGAGTCCAGCCTGCAGGAATGTTGTCTGCATTACAATACAGACAAGTAATCTATTTAACTGAATTTTCCAGTTGTAGACTAAGAGTACAATTTAAGATGAAGACAACATGCTGCACATTAATACAAAGAGGAAATAACAATGAACTTTACCGACATCACTTGAAATGTAAGTCAATTACACAATAAGGACTAACTTGTAGATGAAACAAAATACATTGGTCATGTTATTACAAATACACATTTACCTAAAAATAGTACATGGTAATTGGTATCAATATTTACAAGAGTTACTGCAGTTATGTAACTACAATTCGATGAACGAGGTGTAGCCCCTTAGGACTGGCACCATGGCTAGGCAGGCAGGCTGCTTTGATGTCAGAGCAATGAGCAGCGCCGTCTTGAAAGACAGCAGCCTTCATGGGACACCGGTTCGAAGGGCGCGCGAGAGTGTGTCCAAAACAAGTTCCAAGTCCCACTGAGGGGCGACCGCTCGCGTCACAGGATGCAATCCCATTAGAAAGCGCTTCACGAGGGTGAGGGGACGGGAGCATGCTGTGAGGGGACAGGAGCATGCTGTGAAGGGACGGGAGCATGCTGTGATCTCGCAAGAAGACGGAAGGGGAAGTGAGTAGTGAGTGGAAGACCATACATGGCGGCGCCCTGCTACACGAACTAACTCCTATCACTCTCACTCTATAATGTCTCTCACTTTATGTATGTCTAATCCGGCAATGTTCTGTGTTTATGTTTGTCTACTTGTCACTTGTTTGTGTAGTTATGTATCCATACAAATTTCCTACAATACTATGGCAGGCGATGAAAAGGAATGTAAAGAAGGAATTCCCAGACTTATCTATGGTAAAGCATGGTGTATCTATATTGATCAATAAAAGTATCCCATATAAAAATAAAACCACAATATCAGACCCAGAAGGGCGTTACATAATGATTGATGGGATTTTGGGTAACATCAAATTAACCATAGCTAATATTTATGGCCCTAATGAGGATGACTCAAATTTCTTTCACAATATAGTTTCAAAACTCTTAGAATTCTCTGAATCATTTATCATATTGGGAGAAGACTTCAACACAGTATTGGATCCAAATTTAGACCGTTCTCAAGACAGAAATATTCACAAATCCTGGCGTTCGTCGGACACTATAAAACAATATATAAGTGATCTTAGTCTTGGGAATTGTTGGTGATCAAATAACCCACATTCTAGAGAATACACATGTTATTCACCACCCCACCAAAATTTCTCTAGAATCGACCTTTTCTTAACAAGTAACTCCGCACTGTCCAAAATCACTAATCCAGAAATCCACCCTATTCCGATCACGGGCCGATTTGTTTTAACCTGATAAATGAAACAAACCAGAACCCTCCCGGCAGGTGGCGGTTTAACACCTCACTTTTGACAGATAAAGAATTTAACCATTTCTTTTCCAGAGAATGGATTTCCTTCATTGAACTGAATGACTCCCCAGAAATATCACTATCCTTACTTTGGGAAACAGCTAAGGCAGTTCTAAGAGGTAGTATTATTTTATTCTCTGAACCACAAGAAAAAGAAAGGACAAGAATGCCAAAATAAACTCGAACAGCAAATAAGGGAGTTGCACTCCCAACAAGCCCACTCATCTTCTGAGCAAATCCGAGATGAGATCCGGACAATTACATCTCAACTTGATATTATCATCCATCAAAACACACGATTCCTTATGCAACGAACAAGAGCAAATTATTTTGAATTCAATGACAAATCAGGTAAATTTCTTGCCAATCATGTGGAATGTGATAGAGAAAAATCACTTATTTCAGCCATCAAATATTCACAGGGTAGAATAACATACAATAACTTTTTTAGAAACTTTTATAATAACCTTTATCACTCGGATAATGAATCGAATATATCAAACATTCACTCATTCCTTGATGATATTGACCTTTCTAAACTTTCGACGGAGCAGGCTACCACCTTAGATCAACCACTTACTCTTGAAGAACTCAGGAAAGCGCTCTTCTCTATGCCCAACAATAAATCGCCTGGATCAGATGGCTACCCAGTGGAATTTTATAAACACTTCTGGCCACTTATCACCCCATTATTCATCAGAATGGTTACAGAGGTCAAGTCAACCTCTACCATGCCTCTTCATATGAATACTGCTCTCATTTCGGTTTTGCTCAAACCCAATAAGGACCCAACCCTCACCTCTAGTTATAGACCCATAAGCCTTATTAATTGCGACCTTAAGATTATAAGTAAAACACTAACCAACTGAATTGAAAAAGTAATTCCATTTATAATTCACCCAGACCAAACAGGTTTTGTCAAAGGCAGACACTCATCCAGCAATATGCGTCATTTATTCAGTTTGATCAGCATATCTCAAAGGAACAACTTTCCTACTATTATTGCCTCTTTGGGTGCCAAAAAGCATTTGACAGAGTTAATTGGACATATCTCTTTCTCAACGAATTTGACTTTGGAGAGTCACTCATTCAATGGATCAGAATCCTCTACAACTCTCCATCTGCTTCTGTAATCACCAATGGTTACACCTCACAGCGTTTCACTCAACAATGCGGCACAAGACAAGGATGTCCGCTCTCCCCTTTACTATTCGCCATCTTTATTGAACCCCTCGCGGCTGCCATCCATCAAAACAGTAATATTGTAGGCATACAAATAGGAAACTCTGTTCACAAAATCAGTTTGTATAAGGAGGATATCTTGTTGCACATACGGAACCCAATATTATCCCTACCAGAGGTGTTCAATCTTATATCTTAATTCTCAGCTATCTCAGACTATTTAATAAATTGGACTAAAACCACACTCTTTCCACTCAGTGGGGGGGACTGTAATGCTGCAACCCAGAAACTTCACTTAACCATCACAACGGGCAAAATTAGATACATTGGTATTGATATCTCCACCAATCTATCAGATTTGTTTACCCTTAACTTCACTTCATTGCTCAAATCCATTGAAGAAGACCTCATTCGATGGAACAACCTACCCATCTCACTAATTGGTTGGAAAGCAGCAGTGAAAATGAATATACTTCCAAAAATAAACTATGTATTTTCAATGACCCCAGTACAACCAACAGTACATTGGTTTAATTCTCTAGGCTCAATAGTCAACAAATTTTATTGGAAATACAAGAAACCAAGAATTAAACTAGCAACACTACAGAAAAACAAAGACTCTGGAGGCCTAGCAGCCCCAAACTTCAGATACTACTATTTAGCGAACCATCTTCAATTTATAATGAAATGGTTACAACCAGAGCAGCAATTGGCCCATGAATGGGGAGACACTGAACAATCTGAATGTCAGGAGTTATCATTATCTGATCTCCCATTCCTTACTCGTTCGTTCGTGTAGGGCTACACAGGCAATTGGGACATTAGCCAAGAAGTGGTATCGTCATCCAGTTCAATGAGGCCGCTGACTCTATGTGGTGATTTAAAGATTGGGCATTCATCAATGATGTGTTCAACAGTCTGTGGTTTTCTGCATTCACAGAGATTTGTGGCAGACACTCCAATCATATGCAGATAGGTTTGGGTCTTTGCTACTCCAGAGGTAAGTCTGTTGAGGTTGACCCAGGCATTCCGTGGTAGTTCACACCCAGGTGGATTGGTTGAAGGGGAGTTGATGAACTTCCTCAACGTGGAGGTTGACTCGGACCATTGCTTGTTCCAGCAGTCAAGGATCCATCCAGGGTGTGGAGGGCTCGTGGTAAGGAGTCTCCTAGCTTCGGTGGAGAAGTGTCTGCGTTTGAGTCTCTGGTGGCCATATTCAGCAGGCAGGGGGATCAGGCTTGTTGGCTCATCTGCACTCTTGCAGGCCAGCTTCAAGGTCAGGAAGTTACGACGGAGCTCTGGAGTTGAAATGCCAGACAGTATGGGGAGAAACTCGACAGGGGTTGATGGCAGGGCACCACTAATTAGCCTCATGGCGGTGTTAAGCACAACATCAACACAGGCTGTATGGCTGCTGTGACTCCATGCAGGGGCGGCATACTCAGCCGTGGAGTATGCGAGGGCAAGGGTAGAGGTGCGCAGGGTGGTGAAGTTTGCACCCCATCCAGTGCCAGCCAGTCTCTTCAGGAGGTTTACACGGGCAGCGGTCTTGGCAGCAACTTGTTGGATGTGTGGCTTGAAGGTGAGGCTACGGTCAAGTGTGACACCAAGATATTTAGGGTTGGGGTCATGCCTGACGATGGCACCGTCGAGTGTGATGTTCAGCATGGTATTCGCACATCGATTGGCAAGATGGAACACTGAGCAAACTGTTTTGGGCAGGCTAAGCTTGAGATGCCATTTGTGGAAGTACCTGCTCAGTAGCGAGAGATCTTTCTCAAGGGCATTCTCAACCACACTAAAGGCTTTGTCACCAAATCCAATGGCTGAGTCGTCGGTGTAGGTGTATAGCGAGCACTCTCCAACAGGCATGTCAGCGGTGTAGATGTTAAAAAGTGTAGGGGCAAGAACAGAGGCTTGGGGGAGCCCGTTCCTTAGGCTTCGTCTCTTGCTGCGCTGGCCGTTTGAGGTCTCCAGTACAAAGGTACGGTCCTGTATAAGCAGCATGATGAACTTCACGAGGTTAACATCAGGAAAAGTCTTCAGGAGCTTGAGGTAGAGGCCTCTGTGCCAAACTGTGTCATACGCTGCAGTGAGGTCGATAGAGACTGTTCCAAACTTTTCTTTCCTCTGGAAGGCGCTTTCAATGTCATGAACTAGCCGGGTCACTTGTTCTGTTGTTGATCGACCTTTACGGAAACAAGCTTGAGTGTGGGGAAGACTCTCTTCAATGATGTTGTTTATTCTTGATAGAATGACCCTCTCAAGTAGTTTGTAAAGATTCCTTACTGAATCGATAAGGAGACATAATTGCTTTAAAAATTCATTTATCGCAACAACTCTGTCAGCCTGGTGGAAATTCCTCAACTTCAGTGGTCACACTCCAATCTCCAAACAAATTCATGCCAATCTGGAACAACCCAGATTTTCGGGTTAAAAACAGTAATAATCTTTAGGTCTTGAAAAAGACAAGGAATTACTCATCTGGAACACATTTTTGAAAACAATTCGCTTATATCCTTCCCAACCTTAACCCAAAGGTATAATATCGGTGGCCACGGCTTCCGTCAATTCCTTCAATTACAGCAGTCTCTAAAAGTTAAAATCAAATTGACGAACAACGTCCTACAACCACCTCCAATGATTGAACATCTCAATCATATCGGTCACTTGAGAAATCCCTTTTCCAGAATATACAAACTTTTATTAAAAACAGATGACACCCTATCTTTACCTACAATGAAATGGCAAAGAGACCTTGCTGTCCCCACTGATATAAACCTGTGGAAACTTATTTGCAACAACACCTTTTCTATGACCCGCAACTCCAAAATGCAACTAATCCAATATAAGATCTTGCACAGAGCCCATATCACGAAACACAAAATGTTCAAAATGGGATTTGTGGATGAAGACATTTGCTCTCACTGTTCCCTTGATACCAGAGATGACTACTTTCATGCCTTCTGGCTCTGCCCACCTACCCTAGCATTCTGGACCAACATCACCAAGAAGCTATCAACCCTTCTGGGTCGCAGCATTCCAGTCTCCCCGTCTATATGACTTCTAGGTGACCTCTCCTGAGCAGTCTCTCTCGACACAAACAGGTCATCCTGCACTGTCCCTATTAATTTCCAAAGCTGGAGCACTATATGCGGGTGGAGGCGCCACTCCGCCTCATGGGGGCTCCTCGTGACACGAGGTCCACACCCATGTTCAGATGGCTTGGAATGTGGCTTGCCGATAGAGATCGGAGCCAGAGCACATTACACAGCCTCTCGGCTACGTAACGGTGAGCTAGTGTTCTCACACCCCCCTGGCGGTTGATGTAAGCCACCTTATCCCGGTTATCTGACCTGACCTGACCATCCTGGCCCCGCATCAGGGGTTTGAAGGGCTTCAGGACCAATAACGCAGTCTCCAGTTCCATGAGGTTGATGTGGCGTGTGGATGGGGACCGCACGCCGCTTACCGCCTGTCCATGGCAGATCCTGCCCCATCCCATCAGGGAGGCAGTCCCACTTTGTCAGTCCCATTTTCTCCCAGTTTATCGCAAACCCCAGATCCGTGAGGTGAGCGTTCATGAGCCTGGTGAGAGCGACTGCTAGCTCCATGGAGGGAGTTAAGATCAGGAAGTTGTCTAGAAATGTCAGGATCACCCTGACCCATGACACCCTGATGACACAACCGCAGCAGAGCAGTCTCGACACAGAAGGAAAGCACTCGCGGAGCGAGCTTGTAGCTGAATGGTACACTGGTGTACTTGTAGGCCACGCCCTGAAAGTCGAAACGGAGAAACCTGTGTTTCCACGCTATCGGGACGTGAAAGTAATCGTCCTTTAAGTCCATGCATCATCCTCGTGGACTGTCCGCAGCAACACCTTTATGGTGAACATGCAAAATGGTCAAGTCGCTATGTGGCGATTCAGTGTTGGAAGCTCCAAATGGGACACACACCTCCCATAAGCTATGGGACCAGCAAGTAATTTGTTTTCTTCCACTGACAAGTAATTTTTTCGTCAGTGGAAGAATACTCATCCACAACCGGGTAGGAAATATACAGTGGTTTATTGACAGGTACAAACAGGCTTGGAGTTCCCTTCTGCTGTGCCGTGAATCCTGTCACAACCCGTGTGAAGGGGTCGTATGAGGACACTGGAGCACAGGCTTCGGCAGGGGCGGTCTAGGAGCTCTGGTAGTAGCAGTCGAGAGATGGCATTGCAGGAACCATGGGTTCCACCAACCTCTCCTAACACGTGTACGCTCCACCTACTATCAGATCCACATCTGTGACCGATGGTGGTGGAGGTATGGGGATATCAAGGCATCCCGCAACGGAGGTGAGGAGACTGTGAAAATCCACAGAGAGAAGGGACCAGCGGTTCCCAGAGTAGGTGGAGCAGGCTGGCGCGATGGAGGTTCGGAGCTCATTGGGAATCCAGCCGCCAGGGAAGATGCCCGACCTGGTTGGGGACAGTGGCCGGGAGAAGATGTCCTCATCGTCGACCATGAGGTCATCTCCATCTTCCTCGTCGGAATGGAATGGAGCAGCATCCAGCACCTTGTCATAATACTATGGTATGATGACATCATAAAGTGTCTTACTCTAAAGCACATCTCGTTCATTTTGTTTTACGAACGCTGATGTCAGTCAAGCACGACCACCTAAATTACGTCATAACTTGTTCCAACTTGTTGGTGATGCTGGCTGTCTTCATCCACGTCTCACAGGCGTAGGTCGCTGTTGGGATGACCACTGACATGTAGAGGCATAGCTTGGTGTCCGTATTGATGGCTTTGGACGACCAGATGTTGCGGAGCCGTTGGAATACTCCTACAGCTTTGCCGATTCTAGTTCGTACATTTTTCTCCACGACTTCTGTATTTGAGATGTTACTTCAAAGGTATGTGAAGTTCTCAACGTACTCTATGTCATGTTCGCCTACAGTGAGAGGTGGAGGGTGTTGGTCCTGTCCGATGGTCATGGCCTTGGTCTTTTCTTGGCTTATCCGTAGGCTGACCTTTTCCCTGTGCTTATGGAGGTTGTTGGTCATCTTTTGGAGTGCAAGGTGGGTATGACTGAACAGAGCCAAATCGTCCGCAAAGTCCAGGTGGGCCAGTCTGTCCCCTCCCCACTTGATGCCAAAGATTTCACCAGTGACGGTCTTCCTCGTCACAAAGTCGATGACAATAATGAAAAGCAAGGGTGACAGGATACAACCCTGTCTTACTCCGGTGACGAGGTCAAAGTCTTCGGTTGAGCCGATGTTGGTTTTGACTATGCAAGTGGAGTTGTGGTACAGGGCCCTGAAGATGTTGACGTATTTCGGTGGTACACCATACAGCTGGACAATTTGCTACAGTGATTCCCGGTGGATGCTGTCGAAAGCTTTCTTAAAATCGATGTAGTTGATCATGAGGGGTGTCTGGAATTCCTGGCACTGTTCAATGATGTTGTGAAGAGAGAAGATCTGTTCGGAGCAGGACCTTCCCTTCCGAAAGCCAGCTTGTTCTTCCCTCAAGAAATTATCCACCTCTTCTTTTAGGCGTCGGAGCAGTACACTGCAGAATACCTTGCCAGGGATAGACAGCAGTGTGATGCCCCGCCAGTTGTTGCAGTCCGCGAGGTTTCCTTTCTTAGGCAGCTTCACAATGACCCCACGTCTCCCATCGGCAGGAACTTCTTCTGCATGCCAAATCATGTTGAACAAGCGGGTGAGGCTCTCCACACTGACCTCCTGGCCGTGCTTCAACAACTCAGCAGCTACCTCATCGAGTCCCGGTGCCTTGTTGTTCTTGAGGCTCTTGATTGCTCTGGCAACCTCTGTCCCGGTTATCTCCTCTGAAGTAACATTCAGGGTTGCAGCTGATGGTTCCCGGTCAAAACTGAAGAGTGTAGAAGGCGTTGGCTGGTTAAGAACCTCGCTGAAGTGTTCCACCCACCTAGCCTCCTGTTCTTCGTCACTCAGAAGTGCCGTGCCATTCTTGCTCCTGATTGGCACACCGGAGCCCCCCCTCGAGCTGGTTAGCTCCCGCACGATCCTGTACAGTGTTTTTGTGTTGTTCTTCTATGCTGCCTCTTGTGCCTCTCTTGCTTTCTCGTCTAGCCACCTTCTATTGTCGCTTCTGCAGTTCTTCTTCACTTCCCTGTCCAGGTGCCTGTACTCCTCATCTTTCATCCTCCAACTCCGGAGCCTCCTCTTCTGTTCCCTTTTTATCTTGGCCATCTTCCTTTTATCAATCAATTTCCATGTCTTGTCTGTTATCCATCTTTCTTTGTTGGAACCTCTTCTTCTGCCTAAAACTGCCACTGCAGTCTCAGAGATGGCATGGGAGAACAGGCTCCACTGCTCCTCAATGGTTGTTGGATGTTGCGGTACCTCAAGCTTCTTTCTCAACTCCTCATGGTAGCTTTGTGATATGTTGGTGTTCTTCAGCTTGTCCACCATGTAAGGTCTCTTGGGCTTCACCTTTTGCACCTTCTTCAGCTTCAGCCTGATTTTACCCACCACAAGGAAGTGATCTGATCCTATATCTGCACCTCTGGGAGCGAACGTCTAGCAATGACAAGTGCCACCTTGCGTTGATGCAGATATAATCCAGCTCGTTCCGGGTTTCGCTGCCAGGCAACACCCAAGTCATCTTGTGGATCTGCTTGTGTTTGAAAAAGGTGTTGCTGATGCTGAGACCATTGGTGCTAGTTAACATCAACAGTCTCTCCTCATTGTCATTTGTGGACCACTTGCAGACCCATGTGGTCCCACTGTGGTGTTCTGTCGCTATCCAGTTTTGCATTTAAATCTCCAATCAGCATCTTGATGTCATAGCTGGGGATCTCTTCAAGCGCGGTTTGGAGCTGGCTGTAAAAGGCGTTCTTGTCTTCCTCTGAGGCAACTTCGGTTGGGGCATAGACTTGCACGATGGTTACTTTGGCATGTCTGGTGTAAAGCCTCGCTGTGATGATGCAGTCGTTCACCGTCTTCCATCCAACTAATGCTTTTGCTGTGCAGCTGGAGAGGATAATGCCGACTCCATGGGTATTGTGATCTTGCTTCCCAGAGTAAAGAAGGGTTGCTCCATCAATCATGAGGCGCCCCTGCCCAGTCCACCTCATTCCACTAACGCCTAAGATGTCCAGGCGATAGTCTTTCATAGTCTTCAGCACCTGGTCCGTGCGGCCACACTGGAACAGCGTGCGTACGTTCCAGGCGCCTACTTTGGTGTGGGCCTTGGTGTTGAAGATCGGGGTTATCAGGGGGTCGGGCTTCCTGCTGGATTTCACCCGGCCCTGTCATTGATATATCCAAGGATGTGCCGTCTCTTCTTAGCCGTGATTTACCGGAATGGCTTCTTCTCGTTGTTTCTGTAACATGCTTTTTTTTCCGGGGTGAGGTTGTTAACCCCATGCCCAATCCCCAACCTGGAGGACCAGATGCTGACTTTCGTCTGGCCTCTACTCTGAAACCTGTCCGGCATGGTAAAACCTGCCAGGGGGTGTGCCCCCCCGCCGGTGTAGCTTTCAAGAGTCATGGAGACACACAAGCCTCTCCACCAACGACAAGGTACCAGCACAAGGAGAAGGCTGGCTATTGCATGTATATTTATGTCCCTTTATACCTGGCAGATGTATATGGATCTGTTTGATTGATATTTATCTCAGTGGTCCTTTGCCGGATTAATGAAAAATACAAAATAAAAGTTGTATACAAAAGCTTCAGTCAAGTCAAAAAACAGTTGGGTACACTCGAATGTGCATGTGAGTGATACGTTCAAGATCCAGTGAGCCGTCGGAAAAATAGCAGCCGTGCAATTGTAATAACTCACAGAAATACCACAAAGTTTTTCACATTTCATGGAAACTAAAGTTACTGAAAATATAATTCAAATGTAATTCACAAAAAAAGACACCACTAAAATTACGCAAGTTCCACTACTATCTATAAATCTCCGCAAATATGCAAACCTGCGTAAATACGTCATAATTGACGCACGCGTGACACAACGTGACCTACCATCACTGAGACTGCACATGTAATTACACACAACAAGATAAGTTATAACAATGACAAGGTTTGGTTTAAAGTAACAAATAAACGGTTGTTTTAAAGAAGCTTCATGTATATATAGTTTCCCACAACTTTTTCTTTTGGCTGCTCCCGTTATGGGGTCACCACAACAGATTATCTGCCTCCAATACCTTCTGTTAAAGTATTTACACATTTTGTTTTTGGTTATTCCAAATGCCGAAGAATAGCGGAAAGTCTAAGACAATAAAGAAGCAATTGTTCAATCGGCCAAAAACCCAGTCCTCAAGGTCAGTCCATGAGGCCCCTGGACGAGATTGGGCCAGATGTAACAAACAAAAAGTGTAACACGTACTTAAAACAAATAAACTGGACCCTGTGTATTGCTGCCTGAAACTGCATTATATTTATTATGATTTTTATTACTTTGACCATACTTTTTTAAAATAATAATAATAATCATAATAATAATAATAATAATAACAATAATAATATCTACAGCTGTACATTAAATTAGCCCATAAAAGTAAATAAGAAGTACCAAAAAAAGTGTATAATCTCAAAAAGTACAAATGCAGAGAAATATACTTTATGTTCTAAAAGTTCACTATGGAAAAATATATTCGCTTTTCCAACTTGGGAATTGTTCTATTTAAGGTGGCCTTTTATCAATCCACATTTTTAGTTTTACACAAAATATATTTATATTGTCAGAATCAGAATCAGTTTATTCATAATAATAAGTACATTTACATTTACAAGGAGTTAGTCATGCTAAGGATTGGTTCATTACTCTTGAGCCTTTGAATTTTAGAATTAGTATAAAGCTTTAAACAGTTTAAAATAAATACATAAAATGAAAAGTAATATATAAAATTTGCCACATATATATATATATATACAAATGTAAAAAATATACAGCTATAACAATGCACTACATATATCATATAATACAGATTTAATAAATATACAGTTATATTATTATTAATTTCAATTACAGTTATATAATCATTTCATCTGAGAAAATGATGAGAAAATGAAAATGAGGAAAGGAGGTCAGTGCTTTCTACCTCTTCCTTCCTCCATTGTGACAAGGCTGTTGCTCTGAGGCCGGGTATCGGTGATCGTATCGGTGATCGGTATCGATGATCGATACGGAAACGGTGCCAAATTGCCTTATTCACCACAATCCATAAGCCATCACTGTGAAGCTCCCCTTTTTTAATCAATGTGGCCTGGGCTTAATTCTTCTACAGATATTTTTTTTCTCCTTACAAGAATCAACAAAAATTGCCAACATACATATTTATTAATGCAAGGATGGCTCAACTACTGTATGTTAGGAAAGCTGGCATCAAGGGGAAGTCAGGGAGCAGGATCCGGTGACAGCAGGAGGGATGACAGGGAGGTGCGTTGCCAGTGGGAAGCTTGGAAGGGGAAGAGGCGGCAGACAGGTAGGCAGTAGGGAAGATCCCGGGGCCTGGAGACACAGGTAAGTGATGAACATACAGGAGATGAGGAAATAAACAAACAGTAAATAAACAAACTGTTTAGCTTCCGATGCAGCAGTTAAGGGGAAAGTTAAGGGAAATATAATGCTGAAGTGAGCAGCCAATTCACAAACAAAGCAGGTAGGCAGGCAGGCAGGCAGGGACCCAGAGAGCGCCTAAGTGTTCTAACAATGACCTGGCAATGAGTGGATGGCGCGGCGGGGGTTGATATACTGCCTGGTGATGAGTTGATGAACCGCAGGTGAGTGGGCAGAGCAGGTGAGTTGAATGACGTCTTCAGGATAGAACTGGAGAATGCAGCCACGCCCACCACACAGTGGTGACGAAGAAGATGTTCCCAAACAGGAATCCTATTGTCATTGTTATTTTGCCACTCATCGCTCTCAAGGAGGACCAGATACATGAAGTTCAACGCTTGGGATCACTGTCATGTACACTAGATAGGTGTCACAACGACTCCAATATTCTCCATGGTTGATGCCAGCGAACGTTGTCTCTGGCGGCAAACGACGGTATGACTGTTTGTTTATAATCTTTCAGATGTTATATCAATATGTTATGTTGGATTCACATAGTCGATGGAAAAAAAAAAGTTTAGTTCTAGTCGTTTGGGACAGGCAGAAATGTCGTTTCTATTAATGCTTCAAGCCATTTATCTATCTAACATGCAGGTTGTTATATAGGACACTTTACTTAAGTGTTAAAACTATTTTATCTTGACTTAACATGCATACGTACATTTGTAAATGTAATATCAATGGGACACAAATGGCACCCCAATCGTGGAATTGCCACATTATTTAGTAGCACTAGCAGATAGCATCATTTAAGCACAGAATCACTGCTGCTGAGCGAGGTCCAGTCAGAGAACTTCAGGCGTCATAAATCTCCATGAACCCAGTCGGCTAACACAATACGACAGCCACTAAAAGTGCCAACGTGATTATTTCACTGAGGTTATCGAGTGGGCGCCATCTTTCACTGATGCTCCATAGAGTTATTATGTCACATCTCACAACAGCCTTCTCTTCAGACGACTTGCCCTGACCTGTCCTCATGAGACCTCATCTAGATCTCTTTCCCCCGAGGCCTCATCCACATGTATCTGGATATTTCTGAGAACGCATTTTTCCCCTCTCGGTTAAAATAAATCTCTCCGTCCAAGCGAGAACACAAAGACAATTTAATATGCTCACATAAGCACACCAGGCCGGTAGATTAAATGTAATGTCATGAAATGTTATGTAATGTAATCAAATATAATGCAATGAAATGCAATGTTATGTAATGAGATGTAATGTAATGTAACATAATGTAATCAAATTTAATGTAATGTAATGTAATGTAATCAAATGGAATGTAATGAAATGTAATGGCATCAAATGTAAAAATGGAAATGGAATGGTATGGAATTAGGCCCACTACAATCCTCAACAGTGAGTTCCGGAATCCCAGAGTCACCCCCTCCATGCCCATAAAATGGCAAACTGATCCCTTAATACGACTGGTTTCCTTTCTCTCAAAGAACCAGATTATCTTCTTGTGTTTCCTGCTTATACTCCTACCAGCTTCCTAAATCAAATGAAATTAAACTCCCTTTTCCTCTAGTAGACTCTTTGAATATTTTTATATACCCTTATCAGTCCCACAAAGGGGAAACTTGCAATTTCTTGCAATATGAGGAACTCTTGAAATGACTGCTCCTCTGAATAAAATGATGGTGAAATTGATGGTGGTTTATAACCAGTATAACTAAAGGTGATCTCTGAACAGGGTCTTTTTTTCCCCCAAATCACACTCTTTCCACTGAAGGACACTGTGGAAAACGTGTGGTTAATCCTTCTTTCTCTCTGGGTCAAAATGTGGGTAATTGTTTCTAGGAGCGAGGACCGAGCAAACTGTGGTTTTAGAGACAAACCAAGGACTATGAGGCCCTAATTTAAAACGATGTTTATCTACTTCCCCACTCTCATGGCCTGAAGCTGCTCAGGTCACCGCTGCATGGCAACAAATCGATGACTGCTCATGAATAATGGTTCTGACTTCAGCCGCAACTGGTGTTAACCCGGACAACAATTCGATCAATACTCTGTCTTTCAACAGCTTAAATGAGGAAATGCTCATTCATCATTAAATAAATCCAGGCGCCTGACAGTGATTCAAGGCTATTTTCAGTGTGTGCAATGTAGGCATGCCCTTTACAGCGTATGGCGGTAGAGTTACAGCAATGTTCCTGCTCATGAAATGGAAAATGGTCAAAATGCATGTATGAATAAACGAGAGCTGGCGGAAAGTGGTTTGTAACTCCACTGTACATGGTCAAATCTGCCCCAAACTTCACTGGTTTGCTCAGAGTCCCCTCCTGAAGACATTCACATATTGAGTTATATTGAGAATATTGAGTTAATGTCATCATGCCACCTTCTGGCAATAGAAAATTACATGTTTTATACTTTGATGTACTCCTCCTAATAACATCTTACTCCTTCTCGCAGTGTCCAATGGTCAACCGATATCCCGCCAGCACCCCCTACATAAACAAATCGAGGGCCCCCCATAGCTGCTTGCAGCCCTCAAGGATTCAAGGATTCAAGAGGTTTATTTGTCACATACAAATACAATAAGTCCATACATTATGCAGTGAAATGTCTTTTCAACGCACCCGGAGATTATGCACTATATACAGATACGTGCAGTAAATACAGATATGTGCAGTAAATACAAAATCTAATTAAATAAATAAGTAAATTGTAAATAGTAAATCTCATTATTAGAGGTCCAGCCCACCCCATATCATTATGAAACTCGAACACGGTAAACGTCTTGTTTGAACCGCATTGTCACAAAGACCTCACAGTCGAAGTTTCATCCAAATCGATCCATATATGGAGCAGATATCAATGAAAAACAGACCAAAAATGAAGCGATTTTAAGGTTGACATTCCAGTATGCCAGTCTGAAATATGTCTCACCCCAATAAAACTATCTGGAACACATATTTCGGCATCAGCAATGAAGGTAGTTGAAGTGTAATTTAAAGGGCTATGTCATAAGGATCTCAGTGTTTCAATTGTATCCAAATAGATGTACATACGGAGCAGATATTATTAAAGAACCAAACAAATTTGACACAAAATATTCAGTTGGTCTGGTTAACTGACACATCACACGTCTTGTTCTAAAATAAATGAGATGAGATTTACAGTAAGACGCTTTACGACATCATCATGTTATTTACTATTAATGTACAGATTCCGAGTAAGGATGTCCAGTTGGACCATGTCCAGGGTACAGAGTGGACAAGTCATTTTGTACTTGTTCCACGTTACCAAATTATCGATTTACATATTTATATAACTTCTTGTCTGGTTGATGTCAGTATATCTGTTCGATTAATATATTAAATCTGTGGTCCACATTATTTAGGGTTAGGGTTAATGAAAAATGCAATAAAAAATAATCCACAGGGTTTGTCACAGCGCTCACCGGAAAGCACTGAAATGTGCGACTGAGTGAGGCGTTCAAAATCGGGGCACGAGGCATCGGAAAAATTGCAGCCATGAAATGGTAATTACTTATAGAAGTATCACAACGTTTTTCATATTTCATGGAAACTTAGGTTACTAAAAAACGAATCAAAGTAAAGTTAACTCAACTAAACTTTACAAATACATTACGTAATTTCAACTGTCATCTTAAATCTACGTGAATAGGTCATAATTGACGTATAACAGACACAATGTCAACTCTGTCGTCACTGACACTGCGGATACTTCTATGCATTCAAGGTAAGATAAAAATTGAATTTAACAAACTTTAATGAAAAGGCAGAAAGTGTTTGTCATATAAACAAATTATAACATAATTATAATTCAAAATAATTGTTGAAGTTACAATAATGTTGTCTGCATCACAATATAGACAAATAATATGAACATTTTAATTTTCAAATTGTACATTATTAACAGAATAAGGACAATAAAGTAGTAATTACAAATAAATGTTTTTAGATATTTTTTGAATGAAAAAAATGTATTATTGTTATGAAAAGCAATTACTGAATTTTTTGTCATTGTAACAGATGCCGAAAATTATAAGAATAAGACAAGAATAATAATAGAATAAGACAACAAAGACTCAGCAATTTAGAACAATTATTTTGAACTTACCTATCTTCATGATGCTTCATGGAAATGCTTCATACGTAATGCCATGAAAGTTGAATACATGAAATTTCATGAATGCAATTATGTTAGGTTTATATGTCCAGGTCACTCTGAGGGCCGGCCAAAATATTCTAAAATAAACTATAGACCTAACTACCCGATATAAGTCAACAATGTTTGATGTTTGTACGTTTAGTAAATTGTGATGCATTTCACATAACACACACAACACAAATAATTGTAATATGTACCTAACATGAATAAGCTGGACCCTGTGTATTGCTGCATGTTGCTGTCAGCTATTTATTATTGATAAGATTATTATTAGTATTATTAGTATTATGAATAATAACAATCATAATACTATTTTTATTTAATTTTATCTGTACACAAGATCAAGGTGATTGTGAAAGATGACAGAGTACGAGGCTCACCGTTAGAGCTTTATTCCATTGAATGATAATAATAAAAACAATAAAGGTCTGAGAGTAAAATGTCATGGAGACCAGAGTCAGTCGAATCCAGTCATACAGAGATTAGAGATCTTGTTTTAAAGGAACAAAAACAACAATACTAATCTACATTCTGATTTCACAGTTATTCAAACGTAATCATAAACTGTACGTATGAGTTTGAGTCCCTTGGTGAGTCCTCAGCCTCATTAGACCCCAAATCAGAGCGGACAGACGCTGGTCCCCTGAGCGCTGATCTGTCACCCTGCCTCAGCCTCTGCCCATGACAGTCTGTCTGTCTGTCGGAGCCGCTCCGGAGAGAAGAAAATAAACTGCTCTAGACGCTCGTCTACTGCTTGGCTGCTCACACTTTGACTTACCTCAGCATCTAATATTATAGTAGCATGTGATATATAATATATTGTTTTAATTGCCTTAATTGTAAATGTTCCCCCTCAGGGTGTCTGGCACAAGACATAAGGCATAAGAAAAATCCAATTGTAATAATGATTACTATATGATGAACTATATACAGAAATAAAATGTGATATTTATATGAATATAAGCGTGTTCAGAGCTAGATGTAGTAGATATATTAAAGATAGATCATACAGACTTATCCTCTATTCTTTTGTCTTTTCTATTCTTTTATTTATTGTGTGAAGCCACTCCCAATCCATTCAAGCCCCTGCCACACCACCCTGGAGCTCCACCTGAGCAGTAGGACGCCTTCTAGCAGGGCCAGTTTTAGTCTGCTATACTAGATTGGGCTGGTTGAAATATTAGGTGACCAATTCAGGTGCAAGGTAGTCCAGGCTGAGAGAAGTAGACTAATAGCCCAAATTTTGCCAGTTCAAATCCTTTGCCAGATGGCCCAAAAATCAAGAAGGACTTAGATGTAGACAAAATGGCAGACCTCCGCAAGAGGCACCTCAGCAGGTTGACAGGAAATCCTGTGATGTCAGCAGCAGAAGGTCAACATCTCAGCTTTTCTGCCAAACTTTTTAATAAATCTGTATATTCTGTATACTCTGTATATTGTATACAGTCTAAGGACCTTTATTGAAAAGTTTGTTTGCTTTTCTAAGGGTTTATTCAATGTTGTCCATCAAACTTTCATATATTGTCGAGTCCAGCGAGTGTGGGCATATGAAATGGAAAATACATTTGAAAATGCCAAGTGGCTTCAAGTATTAAAAGTTAGCTGTTACAGGTCATGAAAGCACTTTTGAAAAAATATTTGTGCAGATGAATCCTGAGTATAAAGGAGTTTAAAATGGATACCGTACCATTGAGTGCAAACTGGTTGAATCACGTTACATTAGCTTGCTAATGGGCAGTAGGGGTCAGATGCTTGGAGGCTTGGTCTGGCTCAGGTCTAGAGCTTGCAGTGTAGCTTGACGTTAGCCTGACAGTTATAAATCTAATTGTTAGCTTCGTTCTGGAGCTAGGCACCTAAGAATTTGACTATACGTTATTCTGTGTATGATTGTGTATGTGACGATAAGACTTGATTTGATTTTGATTTGAATATTTGAGAGGGTTTGCTCCACCAGCTCCACCAGCCTCTCCATCGCTCCCCCAGCCTGGACATCGCTCCACCAACCTCTCAATCGCTCCACCAGCCCCACTAACCAGCCGGCTCATCGCTCCACCAGCCTCTCCATCGCTCCATCAGCCTCGTCATCGCTCAACCAGCCTCTCCATCGCTCCACCAGCCGCTCCATCGCTCCACCAGTCTGGACATCGCTCCACCAACCTCTCAATCACTCCACCAGCCCCACTAACCAGCTGGCTCATCGCTCCAACAGCTTCTCCATCGCTCCATCAGCCTGGTCATCGCTCAACCAGCCTCTCCATCGCTCCACCAGCCTGGTCATCGCTCCACCAACCTCTCAATCGCTCCACCAGCCCCACTAACCTGCTGGCTCATCACTCCACCAGCCTCTCCATTGCTCCATCAGCCTGGTCATCGCTCAACCAGCCTCTCCATCGCTCCACCAGCCTCTCAACCTCTCGTTAAAGCAGCCCCAATAAACTGCCTCTCCTTCGCTCCACCAGCATGGTTGTCACTCCACTGCCTGGAAACATAATTTGTTGCCAGGCCAGAGAGAGGGAGGTTATTAAAGGGTCAGAAACATACAGAATAGTTATTGCATTGCAAGTGATTTGTTTCATAGAATTAATAAATACATGGATAACAGTGAGTTGTATTGATGTGTGTTAATGGCAGCGGGAAGAGGGGAAGGTGCAGTGTAGTAGTGTTTAACCATTCCAAAGCTTTGTTGCATGTGGGAAGTACAATGGCTATTCTTTTGGCAGGTGGTCCGAGTCTTCACAGTGGGGAACCTCATTCCAGAGTGGAGCGCCTGGAAGGTGTGATGTGCTGCATGTTGTGTGGGGGAAAAAAAACATTCATTCCATCATGATTGTAACATTTAGAAGTAATGGTGCATTCATGGCCTATAACCCATCATGATGAAAGATGAATACGGTGGTAGTTTGATTTACGAGTTTAATTCGTTCCGTGACAGAGCTCGTAATTGAATCTGCTCGTATAGCAAATCAATTTTCCCCATTGAAATTAATTGAAATGCCATTAATCTGCTCCAGCCCCCAAAAAACCACCCCAATTTTTTTTTGTTACGTGTTTTAAAATCTGAAAAATGTATTTATAAATAACAAATATTGTATAAAAAACATAATAAAAGAGAATGTAAAAAAATAAACTGGTTTTATAAAGTGTAGATCTTGTTGGAGATCTGACCTTGGAGATCAGACGACTTGGACTAACGGAAGATGTTGGCGGAGGAGGTCTTTATTGCTGAACTTAATTGCTATAATTTTTGTTTTTCACTTCACTTTCGCTTAACTTAAAAAAAACAACAACTTAATCTTCTTTACTGATGTTTGCCACTTTGAAAAAAAAAAAAAAAAAAAATTAAATTTTCTTCACCGTTTGCCTTTTTCGCCACGCCTTCCTCGATTTCATCTGCAGGGCGTTTCAATAAAAACCTGTCCAAGGAGGTTTGTTTTATCCTGCCTTTCAGAATGTTTTGGAACTGAGTCAGGCAAGTGTCGTTATATAGCGACGACGCACGACCAACTTTTTATGGGTGTTTCCTTTAAATGAACTCTGAAAGTCTCTCACACATTCCCAACATTTCCTTTATGTTACTTGTAGAGATAACCTCCTCCGCGTCTTGCTCCTCCGCGGCACCAATTTCCTGCAAAACCTTCGTATGCTGCTGCGTCTGTAGCTCCTTTAACTCCTCCCTCGTCAGTTCCTCGGAGTGCTCCTCGATGAGCTTGTTCACATCTTCTTCATCCACCTCCAAGCCCATGGACTTTCCGAGGGACACAATCTCCTCCACCACTGCCGTTTCGGGTTCGAATCCTTCGATGTCCCTTTCGGACACAACCTCAGGCCACAGCTTCTTCCAAGCAGAGTTCAAGGTCCTCCTTGTAACACCCTGCCAGGCCATATCGATAATTCTGAGGCATATCACGATGTTGTAGTGGTCCTTCCAGAACTCTTGAAGGGTGATGTTTGTGTTCTCAGTCACCTCAAAGCAGCGGCGGAACAGGTGCTTGGTGAAGAGCTTTTTGAAATTTGAAATCACCTGCTAGTCCATGGGCTGCAGGATAGGGGTGGTGTTGGGTGGAAGGTAAAGAACCTTTATAAACGTGAACTCTTTGAGGATGTCGTCTTCGAGGTTCGGCGGGTGAGCAGGTGCATTGTCCAGGACGAGAGGGCTTGCAGGGGTAGGTTTTTTTCCTGGAGATATTTCTTAACGGCAGGACCAAAGACCTTACCTTACCTACTCAACAAAATACTGCCTGGTGACCCATGCTTTCGGGTTTGCCCTCCACATAACCTGCAATTTTACCTTTAGGATTTTATGCAACTTAAAGGCTCTGGGGTTTTCCGAATTACTGTATATATGAGCAGCGGCTTTCTCTTGCAGTCGCCACTCGCATTGGCGCACGGTGCGAGGGTTAACCTATCCTTCATGGGTTTGTGGCCTGGCATCTTCTTCTCCTCTGCAATGATGTAAGTCCTCCTTGGCATCTTCTTCCAGAAGAGCCCAATCTCGTCACAGTTGAAGACTTGCTGGGGGATGTATCCTCCAGCTTCTATCATCTCGGCAAAAGTTTTGAGGTAATCCTCAGCTTCCTTCACATCCGAGCTCGCTGCCTCGCCATGCCTGATGACGGAGTGAATGCCGGTCCTATTTTTAATATTCTCGAACCAGCTCCGACTGGCTTTAAACAACTCTACCGATGCCTCGTCTGTTGAAGTGCCTGGGGTCGACCGCAGCAAATCAGTGTAGATCATTTTTGCCTTCTCGCAGATGATACCCTCTGTCACGCTATCTCCTGCGAGCTGCTTCTCCGTCAACCACACCAACAGCAGATTCTCCATCTTTTCATGGACAGCGGTCCGTAGCTTCGACATTATTTTAATGCCCTTGGCTGGCGTAATACCCTTTATCGCCTCCTTCTGCTTCAGTATGGTACATAGCATAGAAGAACTATGCTCGTACTGCCTCGCCAATTCCATCACACGCACTAGTTGCTCATGTTTTTCTATTATTTTGCGCTTTAAGTCAATGGACATCATCAGCTTCTTCTTCTCAGCACTTACTTTTTTCGGCCCCATTGTTTGAAAAAAAAATTGGCAAATTAACTGCACAAAAAGCACAAAACGCGAGCACAAAACACAAAAGAGATGCTTCCATGCTCAGGTAACCACGTGAAGTGAAAGAGTGGGACGCGGGATGCTGGCTGATTGAGTTACGAGAGGCTCGCTCCTCATAACTCAAATTTTTGCTCGCAAATAAATACAAAAAACCAACAGAACCACGGCTCGTAACTCCGAAAACTCATATGTTAGTGCACTCGTAACTCAAGGTACCACTGTATAGTTTAGGGATGTCTGATTGCCAAACTCGTTATATGCTGTGAAATGTATCTGTGTGTTAAAGCATTGGAAAATGACTCAAAGGAGGACCTTGGGTGAACTGTATGTTTATCGGTGCAGGTCAACAAGTGCTTATCTCAGGTTTTAATAGTGTGCTTACTCCCAAATGGAAAGAGAAGGTTTATAACATCTAAAGAAGAGACATTGTTATACGGATCCTATGCTGTTGAGGTTATCTTGCAACACCTACACATGCCCTTAGACTTGTTTCTCATACTGTCTAAAATATATTTTTTAAGATCATCTTTCTCCGACACTGTATGATTCTTATGTAAAAGTTCTCTCTCCATGTACATGTGTTAGGAATAAAGACTTGCACACACATCTGAATTAACGCATCAATCCAGGTTACTGAAGGGATCATTTTTCACTGACAAGGGTCACAGATCATCTTTTTCGCCCTTCTTCTTGACCTGGAAGTATAGAGGTCGTGTATTTTGGACAGGTCACAGCCGATGATCCTCTCTGTTGCCTGATGACCTGTTGAGTCTGGCCTTATCCTGGACGTTTCCAACCCCATACCAGACATGCAGTTTTATTGACTTTTTATTGGTGTTTTTGTCATTAACTTACTGCTATGTGTGTCTGTTAATTTCAACATAATATCTGGGTTTATTTTGACTTTGACAACAGAGGATTAAATAAGATTGTGAAGGGTGAGGGTCACTGTCTTTCATCAGTACCTCACAGGGTCTTCTAATGCCTATTCACATTCTTTAATAAATAGTTTATAATACATTTTTGAATGAATAAATGAGATTTGAACATTACATAAAAGATTTGTCTGTAAGGATTTACTACACTAGCGTTCGCAATGGCCACGCCCCCTTACCATGAAATAGCACGGGTCCTCGCTTATGGAGTGAGGAGTACCTCTAGTTAATATATATCACCTGTTCACCTGCATGGCAGAGGGAGAGAGGAGTGGGTCACAGTATTTTTTGTTGACCGCTGATTGGTGTATTGTTCCACTCCCAGGCGGGGAGTGTCCCCCCCTCCCGTCTGTATTGTGACATCATAGCATTGCACTGGTAGTATGACATCAGGACTTAGCCATATAAGATAGCCAGACAGAAACACATGTAGTCAATCTGATCACGTCTCAGACTCAGACTAACATCTCTTCCATCAGCCTCGTCATTGCCCTTGAGAAACCACAGTCTGTGAGTTCATTAATGTTATTCCTGTATGCATACAGTGTAGGAGCTATGACAACATGTTAACAGGGTATTTACATCTGCATAGAGACTGTCTCTACTGTTTCACAAGTTTTACACCACTTCAATTAAAGATAGCAAAAGTGAGCTCCTGTCTCCTGGTACTTATTGTGAGAGTGTTGAGCTCACTGCATAGCCACATACAGCTACACGTGGTGAGGGCAGAAGATCTATGATTATTTAATTTTCCGAATATATTTTCTGCATCTAACCCTGCACTAAGTTGATTTCTTTAATTGTTAAAAGTTATGAAACATACATTTTGATCTCTGAAAATGTTTTTTGGTAGTGCATCAGACAATCAGCAAACAAGGCCCTACTTCAGTCTCTTAGTGACCTTTTTCTGTTTCCAGTAGTCACTACACTCGTAGAAATGGTCGATCAGATAAACCCTTGTGTGGCGGACAGAGGGGTGTTCCCTTTTCCCGCGGCCACCAAGCTGCCTTGATTTGGACCCTCAGCTCCCAGGGCGGTGCTGCCGCGGGAAATTAGGGAGCTGCACAAACGTCTGTGCAGGGGTGTGGACACTGCGGGTCGCCCGGCCACGACTGCCACGAATGTCCTTGGATGGAACTCTGCCAGGTGGTCCGCGTTGGTCCGGGATCCCTCCCCCGGTCGCAACGGAGTCGCCCCGGGGCTTTGGTGGAGGCATCACAGGTGGAGGTTCATTGTGTGCATGGGGATATTCACACATATCTGATGATGATCCGAAAAAAAAGCATAGGGTACAGGCTGCGGTTAGTTCCCGCCTGTTGCACTCCCTGATTTTGGTCATGGATTGGCCAGCATTTGATGCATTGATGAGAGAGGATGGGGGAGTGCATTTACGGCCGGCAGCGAGTGAGGTGTGGCGCACGGTCGTCGGCGAGTGGTGGGATCCCAAGTAGAGTCTCCCCCGGTACCTGTAACCTTCCCTAACGACGATTTTCCGCTGGAGCAGTCGCGAGACGGCACCATAGACGGGGCCTTTGAGGTTAAAATCAATGGCGTATTGACGCGCTCAGACGCCGTGCTCACTCACCCATATTTTTCGGTGATTAGGGACAGCTTATATCGAGTGAGGTAACCCAGTTGTTGGTACCGAAGGGCCGCCAGGAAATGCTCTTCAGGCGGCTCACCATAAGCCGATGGCCGATCACCTCGGTCACGAGAAAACACGACAGCGGATAATGGGCCGCTTATATTGGCCAGGCATTTGGGCATATGTGCGTAAATAGTGCGCTGTGTGTCTTGAGTGCCAGTTAGGTAACTCTCCGGCTACACCAAGAGTGCTGTTGACGCCCCTCCCCCTAGTTGAGGCCCCGTTCAAAAGACTCGGTATGGACCTCATCGGGCCGTTATACAGCAGTGCCTGTGGGTATCATTTTGTGTTAGTCCTAGTGGATTATGCAACCCAGTACCCAGAAGCAGTGCCCCTGCACAATATTACGGCCAAAAGCGTGGCGCAGGCGCTGGTCCAGGTCATCCCCGAGTTGGGATTCCAAAGGAAATCCTGACAGACCAGGGCACTACCTTTATGTCACATACACTTCGGGAACTTAACGAGTTACTGGACGTCTGCCCAATTTGGACCAGCGTTTGGCTTCCCCAGACTGACGGCCTGGTGGAGCGGTTTAATAAAACGCAAAAAAAAAAGATTGGAGAGTTTGTTCACGACGATAGCCCAAATTGGTACAAGTGGTTGGACACCCTGTTGTTTGAGGTGCGGGACGTTCCCAAGGCCTCCACGGGATTTTTTCCTTTGAACTGCGCTCACCCCGGGGGGTGCTAGACCTAATTAAAGAATAATGGGAGGAAGGTCCTAGCACCAGTGAGAATGAAATACGGTATATTATGGACCTGAGACCAAAGTTACAAGCGCTGATTCGGCCTTTATCACGGGAGAATTTGCGCCGGGCTCAGGAACATCAGCGCCTCTTATACGACCAGGGGGCTGGACTCAGACAATATGCACCGGGAGACAAGGTGTTTGTGTTGCTCCCCACATCCAGCTCTAAATTACTTGCAAAGTGGCAAGGGCCTTTTGTGTTGTCACAATGGGTTAGCGATGTTGATTATGAGGTCAAACCGTCTGACAGGCAGGGGGCAACACAGATTTATCACCTAAAGCTCTAAAAAGAATGGAGGGAGGGTCCCGTCCGTGGCTCTGGTCATGCCGGTCATTGAGCTGGATGAGTTGGGGCCAGAGGTTCAAAAGGCGGCCGATCGTACTGCGGCCCTGTTAAGTGACCATCTCGCTCCGTCCCAGAGGCACTTCAGCGTCGCTTCTCTGATGTTTTCTCCTCCCTGTCAGGCCTCACTATTATTCAGAGCGACACCTGGGAGTGGAATATGCAGCATGTGGGTGCTGTGCTGGAGTCCCTGAGGTGGCCTGGTCTCACGGACAACCCAAAGAAGAGTGTCGTGGGATGGCGGGAGGTACGGCATCTGGGGTACCACTTGGGCTAAGGCCTGGTCCAACCCCAGCTTAATAAAACCGCGGCAGTCGCAACCAGTCCAAGACCTAAGACCAAGAAGGAGGTGAGGCAGTTCTTGGGGCTGGCCGGCTACTATAGGAGGTTTGTCCCCAACTTTTAGAAGCTAACCAGCCCCTTGACAGACTTAACTTGAAAAGGTGCTCCAGAGCCGGTCCAGTGGTCACAGAAGTGCCAGCAGGCGTTTGCGTAAAGTCAGCTCTCTGTGGGAAGCCAGTGCTGTTTATCCCTAACTTCTCTCTCCCTGGTGGTCTTGTCCCAGGAGGTTGAGAAGACTGAGCGTCTGTTGTACCTCAGCTGCCAGCTCTCAGAGCGGTAGTCGAGGTACAGCACGGTGGAGAAGGAATGTCTAGCCATCAAATGGGCAGTCGGTTCATTCCGCTACTACCTCCTTAGACGAGCTTACGCCCTCTGTTCGGACCATGCCCCGGCTGCAGTGGCTCCACCGCATGAAGGACACAAACGCCCAGATCACCTGGTGGTACCTGGCTCTGCAGCTCTTTAACTTTCGGGTGGTCCACAGACTGGCGGCGCAGATGGTCGTGGCTGACTTTCTCTCCTGCTCTGGGGGGGCGGGGAGTTGGCTGCCGGACTGCTCCTCGGGCTAAAGTGGATGGTGGGGGTATGTGGCGGACAAAGGGGCGTGGTCAAGCACCGGCTGCGGACGACAGCACAGTTCCCTTTTCCCACAGCCACAAAGATGCCTCGAATTGGCCCAATCAAGGCAGGGAGTTTTCTTAATGTTTTGTCTGTCTTACAGAGGAGATCGGTGCACGGGCTGGTGAGCAGCCCAGCAGCGGAATGCTATTTCTCCGGTGCCCGAGAGGACTATTTCCAACCATTTTATAAATAGATCCTCAGATATATACATAATTGTGGCCTGTGTGCCAAGCACTAAAATGGACAATAAAACTCAAGCCATGTTGGTGACGCCCCTCATGTGTTGTCTTGTCTTCTGCACATATATTTGGAAAGTTGGTGAGTCATTGTCTCATCTTCTGCACACAAGCTTAAACAATTGCTGCATCATTTTGTGACTATGCTATTAGTCTCATTTGTCGGTTATGTTATCCTTACACACAAACTCCAAAACATTGTTTATATGAGCACATGTGAATATGAAAAGAAAAAATAGGAGCACCAGTAATATGAAAATCCCTAGTTATATGAAAGTATAAAAGAGGAAAATTATGATTCATTAAAGCATAAGAAGTATCAGTGATTGCATTTTTCTATCACACTCTATCACACACATAATCAGATTTATTAATTATCACACACAAATGAAAATTGTACCTATCAGAATGCAGAATATCTAATATTAGTATGCCATTATACATATTCTTCAACGTCAAAAGGTGGTTTCCAATCATCTAGTGGTAATATGAGCTGTTCCACCGTCATATTTTGTTGGAATGAATATCCAATGGAGTCATCATTTAGCCATGGGTGGGTTACATCAGTGAACCCACCCACCCACAAGAAAGTTTGCTTCTCTCTTGGGGTTCTTCTTTCTTCTGGATCACTGCTCCGGATCTGCAGTGGATGACTTGGCGCGTCATCAGACACTCTCGTCATATCGGTAGCCATCGTAGATGTGGTCTTTCCCCATGGTCATCCTATTGGCAGAGTAGTAATGTCTCCGTTGGTTGGGAGCGTGACTTCAGTTCACGTTTGATGATTCTGTGTCATAACTGGCTGTCATAACTGTCCATTGAAACAAATAACTTGAGAAAACTCAAACGTTATAAACCAAACCAACAATAGAACCAAAGCAGTTCTATTGTTGCATTTATCATTAAGTAAAAATAGATCCATTAACATATCTGCTCTCCAAGACGTCATAATATAAATTTAGCAGGCAATATTTTTAATTTAGGTTCATCAGTTTTCGTATTTTAACATGCAATGTGATACAATCGTTTAACAAAGCACAAACTACAGTTCTGAGAGCACTTTGAACCCTATTACTCATCTTTGTATGAGTTGCATTCATAAATCAACACTTCTCTACACTTCTGCCACAACTAAAACTTGAGGGGAGCTGAGGGGAAAAAACACAGAGGACATCTGCAGGACAAACAATGGAATGCAGCGCCTGGAGGAAACAGTGAGAGTGACAGCTAGACAGAGAAGGACAGAGAGAGAGAGAGAGAGAGAGAGACAGAAAAGGAACACAGTGAGAGTGACAGCGGACAAACAGGCTGTAGAAACAACGGACAACCAAGAAACAGTGGACTCACAAGTTTTAGTGACAGCGGACAAACACGGAACAGTGGACTCACATGCTCTAGTTACAGCGGACAAACAAGGAACAGTGGACTCACCTGCTGTAGTGACAGGGAACAAACAGACAGGCACAGGCTGGACGTCGACAAGGGGGCCCAATGACTCGGGACCAAGAATGGACTGAGCCTGGGCCGGGGGAGACAAGAGTGGCTCAGGAGTCCATAGTAATATCTGACAAGAGACAGCCGGAGAAAATGTTCCTTTTTGGCTTTGATATCTGTAATGTTTATTAATATAGTTCCTGTCAAATAAATTAACTAAATGAATTAGAAAAACATAAATGTATGATGCTAGTAAATATTAAGTAATGATTGTGTAATAGTAATTTACAACTATTTTCAAAGACTGCAAGTTTAACATTGAAAATGCTAAACAAATAAAATAAAATAAATACACACAACACACAACTTGAGTCACCAAGTTAAGCTCACATGAGAAACAATAAAATAAAAATAAAATAAGATAAATACTCGCAGAATTTGAGGCTCAAATTAAGGGTGTTCCTGATTGGTCGGTGTTGCTGTCATTTGTTGATGACATCACACAGCAGAATTGCCATCAGAGAACAAACACCATCACCATGGTGCTCTGTTGAAAACAAGAGGAAGACGCCTTCATCAAACTATTCTTATTATTCTCATATTTTGGTATCAAATTGGTTGTTGGTTGCTGGTTCCAACTTGTGTTGAGGTGATTAATGATGTTTATATAATGTTTTCAGAATCTTTTACAATATACAATTTACCTCAATGTTGAAAGATACTGTAATTATACTAATAATTTTACTACTATTGTACTTTCTTTCAAAGGCCTGTATGAGGCTATGTTTTATACAACATTCTCTTTGTGGCCGCATGTGGCTGCCATTTCAAGATTCAAATTCGAGAGGTTATTTGTCACATACAAAAATACTAAAAATACTAAAATGTGTCTATGTAATGTAATCAACACGAGGCACAGTCGGCCGCAACACAGTCGGCCGCAAGGGGCGGTGCCACGGTCGCGATTCTGGGTTCTATAATTCTATAATAGTATTTATTGTCTGTGTTGTATTAAATTTAAGTTTAAATCCTCCTAAATGAAACTTAACTTACCTCCAGTACTTACGATTGATTTTTCTTCTGTCGTTGGCTTCCTGGAAGCTGCTTCGATCAGTCCGACCTCATGTTCCTTGTTGACCTCTGGGCTCCCTCCCTCTGTGATGTAGAGCTCTGCGTAGACCTGGTCCACAAGTGTTGGCTGTCCTGCTTTAGTGATTCCCTCAAACAAACACCGGAACTTCTCCTTCAGATGAGACTAAAGTTTATGTTGGCACGCAGCAGGGAGATGTATGCTGTTTTACGTGAAAGTGAAAAGCATGTATTTGCGCTTCACCACTTAAAATATTCTATTTATATGTAATTTTTATTCACATTTTATCAACCTTGACCACATAGAGTGCTTATCCCAGATGAAGGCCTCTCCGAAAAGCATAGTTAACCGTTAATAATAAAGGGTTCATAATAAAGGGTTTATTAAGTTATTAAGTCATTGTTCTCACTTTAGATCTGGTAGCTGCAAAAAGCATAGTTTACTGTTAATAATTGCATAGTTAACTGCAAATTAATGCTATTATTAATTCTTATATAGTCTTTTAACACAAATCTTTTTATTATTATGACTTATCAACACATAATAAAAGCCAAGCTAACTGTTAATAAGTGCAAAGTTGACTGCTGATAAATGCTATTATTTACACTTATATAGTCTGAAATGTTAATGAGCATCTTATTAGGGGCATATTACCTATTAACTAATGCTTTTTACAAGGACCTTAATACAAAGCGTTACTGAAAAATCTCAAAGAAATTGTGCCTCTTAATTTGAATGAACAGGCCTGATGCCTCAGTGCACAAATCATGGAATCATCATCCTCTGATATCTCTGACTGGATTGTGAGCAGATGGTCTTTATTCTCAACAATGCACCTTATCACATCATAATGGCTTGTCCAACGAATTTCAAACAGTCTTTTAAAACAACGAACATCATACTTTTTGACACATAGCGGTGATGGAAGACGTTATACAGGGAACTGGAGCTTTTAGGCATGTGGTTTACCCTGCATGGCATGCACAACCACTAGGTGTAAATGGTAGTTATAACAATGAATATATGCAATATATCGAGCAAGCTTCTTTTGAAGCAAGGCTCGCACACCACATTGTACTCCACTCATCACCGATGCACCATCATAACACTCAGCACTGTAGCCAGCATCCAAAAGATGTCTCAATATTTCAGTGGACATGTACTCACGGATGCAAGTCAAGCAAACCAATCAGATACTCATCTGGCATGGAATTACATACAAACTGAATCATTTTGGACAAATTCTCAACAATACACCTGTCCCTAGTCCCGAGTGGAGAGTACAAGGGCAGTTGCCGGAGCCTCTGTTGTGCGAGCAGCAGTATTGCTTGAGGTAGAAACAGCACTAGGTTTGGCTATAGGCTTAAAAAATATGAATCATCGTACAGCAAGTGTTGTAAGTCACTTTGGATAAAGTAAATTAATGGAATGGAATGTAGCTCAAACTATGAGCTTTCACTAGCAGCACAGCATTCACAAACTGAGAGAATAGGTAAACCTTGTAAAAAAGTTACCGTAATTATATCATTAAAAATGTAGTAGTGTGGTATCTGTTAATGTGTGGAATAATAGTAATCACCAATTGGTGGGGACCTACAGTGGGGCAAAAAAGTATTTAGTCAGCCACCAATTGTGCAAGTTCTCCCACTTAAAAAGATGAGAGAGGCCTGTTATTTTCATCATAGGTATACCTCAACTATGAGAGACAAAATGAGAAAAAAAAATCCAGAAAATCACAGTCTGATTTTTAAAGAATTTATTTGCAAATTATGGTTGAAAATAAGTGTTTGGTCAATAACAAAAGTTCATCTCAATACTTTGTTATATACCCTTTGTTTGCAATGACAGCGGTCAAACGTTTTCTGTAAGTCTTCACATGGTTTTCACACACTGTTGCTTGTATTTTGGCCCATTCCTCCATGCAGATCTCCTCTAGAGCAGTGATGTTTTGGGGCTGTCGCTGGGCAACACGGACTTTCAACTCCCTCCAAAGATTTTCTATGGGGTTGAGATCTGGAGACTGGCTAGGCCACTCCAGGACCTTGAAATGCTTCTTACGAAGCCACTCCTTCGTTGCCCGGGCGGTGTGTTTGGGATCATTGTCATGTTGAAAGACCCAGCCACGTTTCATCTTCAATGCCCTTGCTGATGGAAGGAGGTTTTCACTCAAAATCTCACGATACATGGCCCCATTAATTCTTTCCTTTACACGGATCAGTCGTCCTGGTCACTTTGCAGAAAAACAGCCCCAAAGCATGACGTTTCCACCCCCATGCTTCACAGTAGGTTTGGTTCTTTTTGGATTCAACCCAGCTTTCTTTCTCCTCCAAACACGACAAATTGAGTTTTTACCAAAAAGTTCTATTTTGGTTTCATCTGACCATATGACATTCTCCCAATCCTCTTCTGGATCATCCAAATGCTCTTGAGCAAACTTCAGATGGGCCTGGACATGTACTGGCTTAAGCAGGGGGACACCTCTGGCACTGCAGGATTTGAGTCCCTGGCGGCGTAGTGTGTTACTGATGGTAGCCTTTGTTACTTTGGTCCCAGCTCTCTGCAGGTCATTCACTAGGTCCCCCCATGTGGTTCTGGGATGTTTGCTCACCATTCTTGTGATCATTTTGACCCCACAGGGTGAGATCTTGCGTAGAGCCCCAGATCGAGGGAGATTATCAGTGGTCTTGTAAGTCTTCCATTTTCTAATAATTGCTCCCACTGTTGATTTCTTCACAACAAGCTGCTTACCTATTGCAGATTCAGCCTCCCCAGCCTGGTGCAGGTGTACAATTTTATTTCTGGTGTCCTTTGACAGCTCTTTGGTCTTGGCCATAGTGGAGTTTGGAGTGTGACTGTTTGAGGTTGTGGACAGGTGTCTTTTATACTGATAACAAGTTCAAACAGGTGCCATTAATACAGGTAACGAGTGGAGGACAGAGGAGCCTCTTAAAGAAAAAGTTACAGGTCTGTGAAAGCCAAAAATCTTGCTTGTTTGTAGGTGACCAAATACTTATTTTACCGAGGAATTTACCAATTAATTTATTAAAAATCCTACAACTACACTTTGACTATGAGAGACAGAATGGGGGGAAATAATCCAGGAAATCACATTGTAGGATTTTTAATGCATCTAAATGATAGCCCTGCTCATAGCCTGCGGTGGCTATGAGCAGGGCTATCATTTATTGCGTTTTGTATGTGTGTAATTTTATATTATTTAAACTGAGTTAATAAAAGTACGCTAGATCAACTAGCTGCGGCAGCGAGGTGTGTATGAAGTTCAGGTGATTAGTCCTGGGCAGACAAACCTTTGGGTGATTCGTTCCTTTCGAGTCATTACATCTCAATGTACTGAGTTTTTCTGGTTTTTCAATTTCAAATTTCTTTGGGTCCATATTCAGTCACATTTTTTCATTACATTTTTAGATTGAATTAAGTGAAGTTATAGTACCGATATAGGACGGTGAAAAGTATTTCATGAGAAAGTAATAAAATAAAGGTATTAATGTAATCACCGAGACAGACTCTATCTTGCTACTACACACAATAACACACAATGACAAAGATTTACAATTAGAAATTACAAAGACTGAATTTTGAATAATGTAAATTGCTTTATTTTATTTTAAATTTAGAATTGCACTGATTCAAATTGTGTATAGTATCATGGAAATTGTAAATACATTGTAATTGTAAAATAATTTTACATGAATATACTTTATTTTTATTTATTTTTAACAAAAATCAGTTGAGTTGTCTGAATGAGGGCCCTGGTTCTCAAGAATCAGAGCCCATTGTATAGTGATTGTATGGTATAATTACTAATGGATGTTACTTTTAATTTATTGCTTCCATGTCATACGGAGAATGAAAATAACAACGTGTCTATTCAGAGGCCCTATGGGAGAGGAAATGTTTTGATGCATTCAGCCTAGTCAGCAGAGGAAATGTGTTGATTCCTCAAGCCTGGCCAGAGGAGGAAATGTTAGATTTACGTCGGACAAGGGCTGAACTGTGACCTATGTATTGTGAGTAGATGGGCTATGTGATCTCCGCACTAGTATATAGGACAAGTCTTTTACTTCAGTCGACAGAGAATATATCTGGCTCCTGTTCTCTCCCAAGCTGTCCATGGCAAGTCTGGTTTGATGCTTAATCTTTGTAATAAAACTATTATTTTAATCAAGTCAGCGTCAGCGGAGACTCCTTCTTCATCAACACATCAAAATCATCCAGAAACTCCAAAGTGGCATCATGAACAGGATCTGTTGGGCCTCATCTGACACTGCCGGCCCGCTTCAGGAGTTACCACTTTAAACTCCTCAAGGGTGAGTCTTTACTTACAATACGAGCTGTTATGTGGTCTGAAGCGGTTATTTTTTGTGCAGATAGGCTGCACTAACAAGAGCAGATTGTGTGGAGATGAGAGATGATGTGTTGATGTGTGAAGTGAGTTTCCGTCTAAATTGGGGTTTATTAAGTTGTAAAAGACGTAAATAAGGGGAATAAGAGAATAATAAAAAAAGAAAAAGAAAAATAGAGAATGAAGATGAGAAACAAGGTAAAAGAGAATAAAGTTGAAGTAAAAAGTAATATTAGAATGGCAGAATTAGTAGCTCAAATGGAAAAAACCTGGCCAGGGGAATTGGCTAAATATGAAATAAAATGAAATAAGATGAAAAAGATTAAAGTAAAGTGAATAAGAGTTAAAAGTTAAAAGCTTAAAAGGAGAAATAAGCTAAAAAGAGGAAACCGATGAAAGTAGAGTAAAAAATAGTTATAAGGTGAAAGCTTAAAAGAGGAAATAAGATGAAAGTAAAGTAAAAAAAAGTGTTAAAAGTTAAAGGCTTAAAAGATTAGAGAAAAAAAGAGTTTGGAAAAAGTGGGGAAAAACAGGGCTGAACCTGCCCAGGAGAACTAGTGAACATGCATTATGAGAGAATCTGATTAAGAAGATAATTTGTTAAAATCTTGGCCAAAGTGAAAATTTTGATGAAATTAGAAAAGTACAAAGGAGTCAACGTTAGAACATAAAGTTAAGCGCTGTTGAAGTCTTTTGAGGATCAGCTGTGTTGCTGGACAGACATATCTTTTTCTTTTGTCTTTTTGTGTGTGTGAGTGTGGAAGGAAAGAAGGTCCTTCCTGTTTTCAACCATTAGCAGCCAGCACTGGGGTAGGAGATGACAGAACCATGGTTTTAAGAGAGATTGAGAGGAGTAAAGACGGATGCCTCGAGGACATAAGTGACTCCACCTGTCCCGAAGTTTGACATGCATTGGAAAACGATTACAATAACTGAAAATAATGGAGAAGAAACTACAGAAGAAAAAGCCTCAAAAGCCAGACACTTTGAGGTATGGACTACGTCCAAGAAAAGGAAAGAGACCCAACAAAATGTGTCCTGTGATAATTCGAGGACAAAATTTAGAATACACGCCTTGGCAGAATACAGACATTTCCAACATACTTGAGAAGTTAACCACTCTTCAAGATGGAGCACATCCGTGGATCTCAAAGATGGAAGAGGTGTTGATGGGAACACAGCCTGCCATGGGAGATAGTAAAAGACTTTTGGTTATCCTCATTGGAGTCCCAGCTATGGAAGAGATCCTGCAGGCAGCAGGCCTTAACAGATACGTGGCAACTGCAGTGTATGATCCAGAATTGTTTGCTGCAAGTAGAGGTGGGATGTGGAGAGCATTAAAAGATGCATTTCCAACAAACATACACCCGGACAACATCTTTATTGAATCATTGTGCCCACAGGAAAATCCAAGAGCTTATGTGTCAAGAACTCATCAAGTGTGGAGAAATGTCACAGGAAATGATCCAGATTTGAATCAAATGGAGAAATCAATTCTCCGAGCCAAAATACAGAAGGGGCTGCCTCTACAAGTGAGGAGCAAATTGGCAGAAGTGGTTGGTCTTGGAAGCATGACCAAAGGTGTTTATAGGGACCACATAGCGCATCAAGTGGAGCTATATCGGAAAAAGGAGCATGACCAGAAGGAACAGGACCAGGAGACTCTCAGAAAACTCAACAAAATACAGTTGGTGGATAACAAGAAGAAGGAAAAGAAACAAGCTGTGGTTATGCAGAGCCAGTCACAACCAAATCAATTACCACCACAACCACAGCAAGGACAGATTCAGGTTCTACCACATGTGGTCCCCACTGTCTCCTTTCCACAGCCAGTTTTTGACCAAACAACAAACATGGAGAGGAAGAGGTCAAGGAAATTTAGGAAGAGGTAGAGGGGGAAATTTCCAACTGTCTCAAGGAGCGTGCCATAATTGTGGACAACTAGGCCATTTTGCACGTGACTGCTACAGGTTCAGAGGAAGCTTCAGAGGAGGCTTCAGAGGAGGCTCCAGAGGACAACCACAGCCACCCAGTGGGTGGCTGTGGTGGCTGTGGTTCTGGACCCTTACAGGGGTCCAGAACCTGTTTTTTAGGGGTGCCTGGAAGACTCGAATGGCAGGTGTCAGCTGATAGTACCAGGGCCAGAGCAAGATCCAAAAATAGAGGTGAAAATAAATGATAAGCCATTGGAAGTAATGGCAGATTGTGGAGCAGCTTTCACCTGTGTTCAGCCTGAAGATGCTGTACATCTCCCCATGTCTTACCATTGGTACGGGTTTGAGGGTGTGAAACAGCTGATTCCTCTCACAAAACCAATTGAGCTCTGCTGTAGAAATCGGAAAATCACACTACCTATTTTGGTGTCAGAACATATGCCCATTGCACTCTTGTGAAGAGATCTATGTGCAAACTAAATTGTACAATACGGTGAACACCGGACGGCTGTTTGGTGGATGTGCCGCCTGATGTCTACCACCGATTATTTATGGCACCAAAGACTGAGACTTCTTCAGTATATTGGACTGGAAATCTGAGTCCAGAGCTATTAGAGCCAGCCAAGATGGGAGAAGTTCATTGTGGCAAATATGCCTGATGCTAAGCCCCCTGAGTATCCACATCACTGCACGCTGAAATATTTCAAGAATGCTGGCCAACTGGATCCGGAAGAATGGTTGAGTAGTCAACCCAAGCATGTTCAGCTGACCTCATGCTGCATAATTGTGGGACCACAAGGAGCAGTTATGAAGATAAACACTAATGAGTATCTTGAGAAAGAGTACGACTTTGAGAAAAGTGTGCCACATGTGACTTTAATGGTGGCTGAAGGATTTGAGCAGAAGCATATAGGAGAAATGATGGCAGAAGCTGAGGAAGCCATTTTTTCACCAATAAAGGAGAATCTTGCTATCTGGATAAGTGAAGAACAGATGTTCATGAAAATCATGATTTCAGCTCAAGGACAAGGACAACAACAAGTGATACAGATGACACATGAGTCAATGTTCAGCGCTAAATTGGACTCAGACAGCATGAGAGAGGAGATGCTGCAACAAATTGCAGAATGTTTGTGGTCACGACATAGTACTGACATCGGACTTGTGAAGTCAGCCCAACCGGTGAGAGTTGAACTGAGACCAGGAACCAAACCTCCTTGGAAGAACCAATACCCACTAAAGGAGGAAGCAATTAAAGGGATTGAACCACAAATTGATGGACTGTTAAAAGCAGGTGTAGTGGAAATATGTTTGAATCCTCAGAGCAATATGCCTATATTGCCTTTAAAGAAACCGGATGAGTCCTATCGCATGGTACATGATTTAAGAGCGATAAATGAAGTGGTGCAGGATTTACCAGTAGATGTACCAGATCCACATACCTTGCTAGCCCAAGTTCCTCCAGAGGCAATACACTTCACATTGTTGGATTTGTGTGGAGCATTTTTCAGTGTTCCAATGAGCAAAGAAAGTCAAGGGTAGTTTGGATTCACATACAAAGGACAAACCTTCAAGTACAAGAGGCTCCCTCAAGGATTTAAACATAGCCCTCACATTTTCAATAAAGTGTTGCAGGATGACTTGGTTGCGACTGATCAGATCTTGAAAAGGACTGTCATTCAGTATGTGGACGACATCATCATCTGTTCACCAGATAAGGAAATGTGCCATGAGGACTCAATCAAACTGTTACAGCTATTGGCAGACAAAGGACACAAGGCCTCTCAAAAAAAGCTACAGTATTGTAAAGAAAAAGTCATTTATTTGGGTCAAACAATAACCAATGGATACAGACGCATCTCTGAGAGTCATTTGAAAGCCATTCGAATGGCACCAAAGCCTAGAACAGTCAGAGAGATGATGACATTTTTTAGCATTGCGGGATATTCTTCAGCCTGGGTAGAAGATTATGCCTGCCTAACAGGGCCTTTGAGAGCCATGATAAAAGAGACTGGGAATGCTCAACTCCATTGTAACCTCACCTGGACGCAGGAAGGTCTTATGGCATTTGAAACGATCAAACAGAGGCTACAAGAAGCTCCAGCGCGAGCGCTGCCAGACTACTCTAAGAAATTTTTGCTGTATGTGGCTACGTCCACTGGAGGCAAATATGCATGTGCAGTTCTTGTCAGCCCACAGGTAAAGGGACAAGTCCTCAACCTGTTTCGTATTATTCTACTGCCTATTCAGAAGTAGAATTGGGGCTACCACGTTGCTACAGAGCAATGGTGGGAGTTCATCTAATGTATGAGAAAGCATCATCAGTAACTATGGGTTACCCACTGACAATTCTTACCCATCAAAGTCTCAGGAATCTTTTGAATTTTGGTAAATGTACATTGACTATGTCTAGGCTAAGAGACTATCATAGGCTCTTAGAGCAGGAAGATGTCACCTTAGTAAGGTGTGTCATGATAAATCCAGCTGAGAATTTGCCAACACCAGAGGATAGAGAGCCACATGATTGTGTTCAGGAAGTAGAGAGATATGCAAAGCTCAGACCAGACTTGCAAGCTTTCCCACTGCTTGTGTCAGATGTGGAGTATTGGACTGATGGGTCCTGTTATCGAATAGGAGATACATTGAGTGCTGGTTACGCAGCAGTCAAAGCCCAGGGAGCTGAATTTGTTTATGAGAAAGCAGAAGTAATACCACAACCTGCGTCTGCACAGTTGCTGAGCTTGTGGGCCTGACTGAAGCTTGTCTATTGGCCGAAGGCGAGTGAGTGACAATATATACAGATTCTGCATATGCACATAATGTGTGTCATTTATTTGGATCAGTGTGGAAAAATCAAGGATTTAAGAAAACCGATGGTTCTCCGATAGAGCATCATGCACAGATAATGAAATTGTTGCATTCAATGATGAAACCAAAGGAAATAGCTGTAGCTAAGTTTGCATCACACAAAATGGACACATCAAGGGTCACACAAGGTGACAAAGAGGCTGATGAGGCTGCAAAAGCAGTTACAGGAGCATAGAAAGCAGGCAAGGTTCTTCTGGTCACCCATGAAGAGGACTTGGAAGATAAAATCACGCTCAGAGATGTGATCTCGATGCAAGAAGCGGCGTCAGCCATAGATAAACAATTATGGTTGGACTGAGGGGCCACACAAGATTCTACTGGTCTGTGGAGAAATCATGAAGGACTGATGGTAGCACCCCCCGACCTACTAGGTCTGATGATTCAGGAAGCACATGGGTTAGCCCATGTTGCAAGGGGGGTTGTAAGGAGAAAAATCACGAAAGAGTATGGTTTTTGGGCACCGTACTTGCTTGAGAAAAGTGATTATGTCATAGGCAGATGTACAATCTGTCTTAAAAACAATGTTAGAAAGGGTGTGATGAGCCCACCCGGTCACATTCCAACTCCGACCAGTTCTATGCGTGAGTTGGTTGTGGATTTTATTGACATGATAAGACCAATAGGAGGTAAAAGATACATGTCAGTCGTCGTGGATAGATTTTCATGGTGGCCTAAGGCATGTCCAACCAGGCGTAAAGATGCTCAGTCAGTTGCCAAGACAAGTTCTTGTGTCGTGAGGTCATAAGCAGGTGGGGACTTCCAGATCGCATATCCTCAGATAATGGGAAAGAGTTTGTGGATAGAACAGTAAAATTAATTCAGAAAAAAATTGGGAATCAAACAACGTTTGGGAGCTGTTTATCATCCGCAAAGTCAAGACACAGATCTTGGAATGGAATGGAATAATGTTAAAGTATAATTCAAAAGTGAAATTATTATACTGTATTTGATGTTTGTGCAAGATACTGGCTGGTGATTCTTTCTTTCAGGACCAGTCAGAGGGTGGCTGTGTCCAGAGATCCTAACAGCATAATGGACTTGAACATGGACAGTCGAAAATGGAGGATGAAAATGGACGGCGGAACCTGAATGAGGACATTGTGATCGGGAGTGACAAGTGAAATATCATCCAAAGTTGATGGTGTTCAAAAGCAACAGTTCAATACATACATATGTGTCCTGCATGTTCTTATAATTTTGGAGTTTGTTTATTACAATGTAACCTGTATTACTGATGAATACCCTATACTTTACACCAGATATTTTTAGCAAGACATATTACTATGATTTGCGTTTGTTTTCTTTGAGTTGTCTGTAATAGGATGTAGTGAATACATTGGGACCTCAGGTATTTTCTTTTTTTGCGGTTTTTGAGGGACATTAGTGCTAGGCAGGGAAAGGACCACTGGAAGGTCCGATGGGTCGACCAGCCTGACTTTAGACAAATTTTTTGATTTATTTCTGAGGTTCTAAATGTAGGCATTTTTATGTAACATCCTATACAGTTTTTTAAACCCTACGTCTTTTTCTGTTAATTGATTTGGAGTACCTTAGGTGGTTGCCTGGGGCAGAGGGACCGTGAGAGAATTTTCCTGTCTTGATTGTTTGCTGGATGTTCTAAGAAAGGAAGCTGCCAGATGGGTTTTTTGCTCTCACACTCCACAAATTTACTGTATCGCTACGACTAAGCATGGTCAGAAGGGTATATTATAATCTATTTTGTTTGTTATTAAGTGATTTCTATTAAGCCAATTAACGTCATAAGTTCAATTACTCTTGTCTCTGTCGAGATTTGTATAGTCTCGACTTTGTATAGTCTCGAAGGGGGGAATATGAGGTGTCTGAATGAGGGCCCTGGGTTCTAAAGAATCAGAGCCCATTGTATAGTGATTGTATGGTATAATTACTAACGTATGTTGCTTTTAATTTATTGCTTCCATGTCATACGGAGAACGAAAATAACAACGTGTCTATTCAGAGGTCCAATGGGAGAGGAATGTTTTGATGCATTCAGCCTAGTCAGCAGAGGAAATGTGTTGATGCCTCCAGCCTGGCCAGAGGAGGAAATGTGTAGATTTACGTCGGACAAGTGCTGAACTGTGACCTATGTATTGTGACCAGAAACAACAAGACAAATAGAAAATTAGTTACCAACCAAACTGAAAGTTGGAGCAGAAACTCCAGAAAATCTACATGTTGAAGCATGACACGTGATCAGTCTGGCCCATGTAAAAAGCCATTTTAGACCAGATATTTTACTGAAGTAGCCCAAATGAAGTAGCCCAACTACCAACCAAACTGAAAGCTGGAGCAGAAACTCCAGAAAGTCTACATGTTGAGGCACGACACGTGATCACTCTGGCCCATATAAAAAGCCAGTTTAGACCAGTACTTTTACTGAAGATGCTAACAGTCCGTTTTTGTAGTAGTCTGGAATGATAACTCAATATTCATTATTTGCAACGGTTTTGTAATTTTGTTTAATATATTGGAATGCTTTGTTTTCATTTTCAGATTCAGTTTGAGAAAAGCGTCATTGAGCTGCTGGGAGCACTTAACAATACTGTGTTTGAACACACACTGATTATTAAAACAACTGACAGGTGAAGTGAATACCATTGATCATCTCATTCCAATAGCACCTGTCAGGGGGTGGGATTTATTAGGCTGCAAGTGAACAGTCAGTTCTTGAAATGTATGTGTTGGAAGCAGGAAAAATGGCCAAGCGTAAGATCTGAGCCACTTTGACAAGGACCAAATTTTGATGGCTAGACGACTGGGTCAGAGCGTCTCAAAGCAGGTCTTGTGGGGTGTTCCTGGAATGCAGTGGTTTGTACCTACCAAAAGTGGTCCGAGGAAGGACAACCAGTGAACTGGCGACAGGCTAATGGGGGCCAATGGGCTCATTGATTCACGTGAGGAGCGAAGTCTAGCCTATCTGGTGCAATCCCCCACACAGTTCATCACAGCTTGCTGCGTATGGGGCTGCGTAGGTGCAGACCATTACGCATGCCCATGCTGACCGCTGTCCACCGCCGAAATGGAAGAAGGTGTCCTGGTCTGATGAATCATGTTTTCTTCTACATCATGTGGATGGGTGGGGTTAGGGTCCGATCCGATTGAGCATCTGTAGGATGTTCTGGAGCAACAAGCCAAATCCATGGGGGCCCCATCTCACAACTTACAGGACTTAAATGATCTGCTGCTAAGGTCTTGGTGCCAGATACCACAGGACACCTTCAGAGGTCTTGTGGAGTCGAGTCTTTACCTCGACAGGGCAGAGCTGTTTTGGCTGCACGAGGGGGACCTACACAATATTAGTGGTTATATTTGCAGTTTAATGTTGTGGCTGATCGGTGTTGTTTGTTATGTTAAACTTGTATGTATCGCCTGCCACACGCGACCCAAATCACGTTTTCAGGGAGGGCCCTGAAAACGTGCAGAAACACAGACGATGGAGTTAAAAAGCCAACAATTTAATCTAGGGAGTGGGCTAGGTGGAAGAAGCCTGTGTGTGTGGGGGAAGGGGGTTTTACCTGTTGCTCGTCAATTACTCTAATGAGCAACAGGCATACAGCCACCCTGATCCTTGGCCCAATTATCTAGACCCAATACAGTTGTGGCTCCTCAATCGACACCATCCCCACACCACATTGTACTTAGCCAAATTTGCTTACTTGTAACTGAAAAAAAACTTTAAAAAGAAAGGAATTGGTTAAAGAAGGAAATACATGCTTCAAGGGTGTTTAAAGGAATACTTTATTTTAAAATGTCCACATTTATCTGTTCAAAGAATTCTATATAAGATTTGGATGAGAAAACGCTGTTTGTGTCAGCCATGTCAACCTTCTCCCCCTTTTCAGAGGTACAACATGTCCACGTTCAGAGTGTCCACGGTAAGGACACAGGAAACACTCGGTGTAAGAGCAGTCCCATTGTTCTGCTCTGCTGTCTCTGCATTAAGTATTGAAAATCACAAAAGGACCCTCGCTGCCCTCCCTTTGAAGATAAGGAGCAGGAGGAGAAACATTTTGATGTGTGTGAGCCTAGTTTTCTTTTTTCTCGTTTGATCAAGACACTTGAGACAATATTTGTTGTTTATTTAATTGCAATAAACAGGTGTTAAAATGGAGATTATCTATCTATCTCTCTATCGATCTATCTATCAATCTGTGGTAGTCTCTACCCACATGTACAGGTTAAGGGAGGGAGACGGCTCGTTCGAGCAGTGGCGCGTCGACATGGCGAGGATTTTATTCATATGGACAACACAAAGGCTCGCTGGGGCAACACAGGAGCATAACATAACGGGAATTAACAGAATTTGGTTCTCGTGGCTGTGCTCCCAACCACAGCCATTTTGACGTCATGCGCCTCAGCTCCCCACTGAAAGACAGAACAACATATAAGAAGACAACCAACCAATCAGCGCTAAAAAGGCTGATTGGGTAAACCTGGAAAAGCTGCACCGCCAAGCCACCCCCTTCCCCTGCAGACGTGGCTTAACCACGCCCCCTCGTCTGCCACACTTTCTATCTATCTATCCAATATGTCATTGTGGGGTGAGAGATGGACCAGCAGGCAGGTGGAGCAAAAAGAAATTTGTCTTTTCAGACCCACATATAATTGACAACTGTTGGGTGGAGTTGGGAATAGAAGCCCAGCCTTGCTCGCCTAATTACAGGTACTCCCCACTTAAGCGAGTTCTGTACCTACAACCAGGCCGCTAAGAAAATCGGTCGATAAGCGAGGACCCGTGTTATTTCACGGTAAGGGGGCGTGGCGATTGCGAACGCTGGTGTAGTGAATACTGACAGACTGCGGGAATGAGACTGAGACTGAGAATGGTGATGCGCGATGAGATGGTTAACGCCAAGACGCCGTGCATGCAGCACGCATGCTCCGGTATTGTACGCAGCGTACAATACAGATTGGTCAGGGAGCTGGTTGTAAGTCTGAACGGTCGTTAAACAGGTAGGTCATATAGTGAGGAGTACCTGTACCTCAATCTCCAGCAGCTGTGTCCCCTTTCGGTCGCCAGTGCTGGCTATTCCAACCTGTACAATAAGTACATTTTTATTTATATGTTGCATTTTTTAAACATGTTGTGTTACAATGTGCATTACAAGCAGTAAAGAAGCATAAAAGATCTATCTCTACCTATATCTGTTTTAGGGCTGTGTGTTATGATGATTATACATTATAAGACGATATAATAATGATTATGGTACATATTTTCTTCTCCATTTCTATCGCTATGTTACAAATTAGCTGCAGAAAGGCTTCCCAGCAGTATTTCAAGTAATTTTGGGTCACCGCTTTACATTATCTGCACTTGGGAGTGAATGTAAACAAACATGGAGGAACATGGCACTTTGTTAAATGAATCAGCCCTGTAACCACCACAAATGGGGACGACAACTTTTGTCATTTGGATGTGGTTTGCAGAGGTGGGCCTACTCTACTGGCCTAGAGATAATTAATTAAAGTAAATAATAAAAATGATTTTTTGATTGATTGAATGATTTTTTTGAATTTTCTGATTCTTCCGAGTTCTTCTTTGAGTGAATCCCCTCTGCTGTTTAAGCAAATGGGGATGATGTTGTTGATTATCATATTCTTTAACCAATCAGATTTCGAGTTTTCCATGTTGGGCGTATTCTTTGACATGGCGGAGCCTTCTAGCCTGCCTAGCCGCCTCGGTCAGCATTTCTGTGTGGCGTGATGGGAGGGGCTGGAAAAGTCCATTTGGTGGTGGTAATGCACTTCGGAGGTAAGCGGTTTTGCTGACTGCCAATAAACACAGAAAAAGAAGAAGAAGAAGAAGAAGAAGAAGAAGAAGAAGAAGTGATCAGAAGACCAGTTAAAAACAATTTAAAGCTACTGTAGCACGGAACATAGCATAATCTTAATTGATTTAAAATGTATTTTGTGACCTTTAGATTTTTATATGTAGTGCTTATGAGTTTTTGTTTAGATTTTTACTAGCGCCGTTGCTTTTTAACACATAATGGCTGAAGGGGGAGAATCAATGGATTTGGTGGTAGATTTACAAGCAAAGCTTTTTTAGAGAAGCTCCTTTCAAGAAAATCTGGAATAGTCAGCAAGGGTCGACCAACCATGCCGCTAGAAGCCTGGGGAAAGGATTTGTGCACCACTTTCAATCGAGCAACTTTAAAAGGTACACCTGGCTTATAGCTTAAAAGGAACTGAATTGTACAGCAAATTGTATTGCTGGGACTGCCTGTTATTTGCAATCGACCAATATGGTGTGTGGAGCCACACTGGGTTTCCAAACCTGAATTGCCTATCAAAGGCAGTAACACCAAAGCACTGCAGGACACTTGCAAGCGCCGGTGCTATTGAAAACATTAAGGGACATCCGAGTGAAATTACAACTCAACAAACGAATGCGAAGGGAAACAGAGCTCCATAACAAAATGGTCAAGAAAAATAAGGAAACACTGATAGGATTCATCGATTGTGTGATCTTTTTCTGTACAAAAGAGCTCTCATTCAGGGGACATGATAAAAGCAAAGAGAAGCAGATGAAGTGATGGGAGAGGAGATATAATGGGAGATCAATAAAGCACCTTTTGTCACAGTTATGATGGAAGAAACTACAGATGTGAGCACTGCAGTTCCCTTATGTGACAGACACTGGTGTCAAGGACAGGTTTATCAGATTTAACGAGTGGCAAGCGGACTGATGACATTGCTGCTCTCATTATCCGATTCCTGGAGGAACAAGAATGCCTGGATAAAGTTGTGGCACAGTGCTATGAGTGTATGGCGTCATGCCATCTGGGGTGCGACTAAATGAGGCTAAAGTTAATGTTGAGGGCTCCTTTGGCTTTATTTATACATTGCTATGCACATTGACTTAATTTAGAACTTAGTCAAGGGGCAGCTTAGAGAATGTAGGATCTTTTTTGTGCATCTCAATGACCAAGCTTTAAGTTCTATTTTTTCTTCCAGATCCCCTAAGCGTATGCAGCTGCTTGACAATATCTGCCAGTAGCACCAACAAGGTGGCAAAAATTGTTCTAGATTGGTCAGCACAGTCTATGAGAAGTCGAGACAGTCTTTAAGAGAGCTGCCCTAAAGGAACTATTTCAGCACTATTTGAGAACTATATTAGAACACCATGTTGAGTACGACGAGGATTCTGTGCACTGTGCTGACGGATACAATGCACATCTAGATGATTCTGAGTTTTGTTTTTTGCTTTCCACTTTTCATGTGATTTTTGAGTATTTGGATGTGCTTTTTGGAATAATGCAGAACAAAACAGTATACAGAACAATTCTGTCTGGCAAGAATGGACAAGTTTTGTGACACCATTGAGAGAGAGAGAGAGAGGGCGATTTGGTGAGATTTATGAGTCTGGTGTGCGCAAACCAGGTGCACCGAGGCACACGGGAGGCCAGCGGGAGGACATTCTCTCAAGGTACCAAAAACTCCACAATGACATTTTGGACAACATCCTCGCTCAGATACAGAACCGGTTTAAAGACCACAAGAAGGTCATGTTTGTCTCCCTCCTCGACCCTCAGCAGTTTCAGACATACTCGGATGCCGCATTCTCCAGCTTAATGCAGAGCCACGGAACTGTCTTCGACCAGGCCCGGCTCAAAACCGAACTGACTGTAATGTATGCTATCGCTGATTTTGAAGAAAAAAAAATTGCTGATCTCCTCGCTTCCCTTCAGCAGAATGATCTATGGGGGAGCATGCGTCAACATTACGCAGTCGCATGTTTGACCATCCCAGTATCCACTGCTTCTGTCGAGCGGACATTTGCAGCCCTGAAACACATTAAAGCCTATTCAAAAAATAAGATTGTGTAGGCTCGACTGTCAGCACTGGCTTCAATGTTAATCGAGAAGGACCTTTTATTGGAACTGAAACGCACCAATGTACTGTACAACCATGCCATTGATCTCTTTATTACGAAAGAAAGGAGGATGGACTCGTCTTCTGATGAACAGCGTTGGTAATTTCAGGGCTCCAGACTGGGACCCTTTAGTTGCATTTTGCGACCACTTTTGGAGACAGCTCTACCAAATTGTGTAGCGTGAATAGACCACTTTCATAGTTAATAATTCATGACCAATAATTGTCTCATTTGGGCACCACCCTCATTTTATTTAGTTGAGGGAAACTAATGTGTTTAATTTAAGTTAATCAATCAGTCTTGTACCTAAAGTGTGCAGTTTGTTTATCTTTCAGGGGTTGCAGGAAATACTTTAAGCGAAATATCACAAAACAATGTCCTTAATAATAAAAGAAGCATTTATTTTTTCCAAACTACTTGGCAAATAAATGATGATATTGTGTGATGGAGAGAATAAGGAATCAATTAATAAAAAATCAGTAAAACAAATAAGAAAAGCATTGGCTGGTAGATTGAATCATCACTGATTTGGCAGTAATGGAGAGAGAGTGCCGGTTCAACTTGCCCACAGAACGCCTTCACTCCGTTACTCAGCTGCAGGGGGAAAAGCTCTTAAAAAGAGAAATTTGTTCAAATAAACCAAAAAGAGGACTTAAGAAGATGGAGTTCTGGGTGAGAAGGGGGCGTATCTTTGAGCCAGTCCCTCTGGGTGACGTCAAGTCTCTAAGCCTGGGGGCTGTTTTAATTCTACAATCCTATTTTATTCACTAATTGAGTATTTATTTTACACAGACATTTGACACACTTCTTCCATGACTGTCAGTCTAAATATTTGAGAGAATATTTGAGATTTATGAAATGAAAACATCCAGGCATTGCATACTTTTTTAACGTGGCACTCATGATGTGGTGATGAGGTGATGTGTGTGCGTGTGCGTGTCTGTGTGTGTGTTTTACAAAGGGGCAGTGAGGTTAACAACACAAAGTTGGGAGTCTCATGGGGGTTTACGGGGTTTGCAGACCCAATGTCTGTGGTTGTGCCTTTGAAGTGTGATATTGAATGTCCGTCAGAGTGAGACAGGGAGTAAGGGAGTAGGATTCATCATGGAGTACGGGGCCCTCCTGTGGCCTCGTCGAGGGCTTTCACACCTAGTTATTAACTGCTGGTCAGAATTGGTGGCTCTGTTGAGCCAGGATCAGACACAGTCCAGATGCACAGCCTTTAATCTGTTCCTCTTGTCAGTAGGTGAGGATTAGTCCATAGTTCTGCGTTCTGCGAAGTAATTTCCCCCTGGAATTATTAAAGTATTTCTGATTCTGATTCTGATTCTGATTCTGATTCAGTCTGTTTATGAATGACTGTTCACTACAATTGTATAACTAGGATCACCAGCGCGACTTGCAAATATGCAGACATTTCTTTTTTTAAATCATCTTAATATATCATGTGAAACACTAGGAGGAAGCGAGAATTGGTGTGTGAGTGAGAACTGAGGCTCTTGCAGTGTCTACAATATCAAAATTGATCACCACATATTGATTTTCCTTTTTTCTTTACTATTTAAAATGGGTAAAATATTATTACAGAGTATATATTATTATACCATTATTATGCGTCTCTCTCTCGTTCTCTCTCTATCACTCACTCACTCAGTCACACAACTGACCTGTCTGTGAATAGCCCCTCCTCTCTGCACACTCTGGATCAAAACGAGTCAAACAAAATGATCATGCGCGGAAAGCTTGGGTTAGGTACCGAAGCCCGGTACATTATGACACCATTTCCTATATGATCAGTATCTACCGGACCGAATTGCAACACGGATTTTGGTGCCTCATTTTGGCGCCATGCCCGAGTTGTGGATTGAAATGTCCGCCCTCCAGTGCTCCAAAACCATATACACCTTAACTAACATTATCGTTTGGAGAACGTTGCTTGAAATCCTCTGTGTTTCTCTGTGTGACATGCCACCACTTTCCCTTCCTGTGGGACTCGAGTCAAACAGCAGCGACGTTCATCAATGTGACATTATAGTCGCTTAACCAATTAGATAAAAGAGGCGGTTCGTAAAAGTTTTCACTACCGATAACGTCTGGTTTATACAAATTGTCAGTTATTTGTTAAAATATAAAAAGTATATGAAAAGTAATTAAGGACGAATGGGGCTAGTTCATAAAAAAATCTTTAAAATAGTACAGATCTAAAATTATTATTTTTAAATTTCATAATGATTTTTTCCCTGAAAGCACTTCTTCACTTTGTGACTTTTTCCTTAAAATAAAACAGCTCATTGTTATTTCTGTAAATTGTCTATTCATTTCCAAAGCATATATCAGTTATACAGTTAAGATGGAAAAAATATGAATGTTTTGTGTTGCATGTCGATTTCTATGGCGCTCCTTAATTTTGTGCTGGTGCTCCTGAAATTTTCAGTAGGACTAGCACTGGTGGTGCTACTAGTGGAAAAGGTTTGTCTGGAGCCCTGAAGTTTGATGGATTTTATATATCCTTACAAGCCATTCCCGACGCCATGGAGGTCTCTAGGGGGATTTTTGTATTTAGTTGTAATTTTTGCCTCCTGTGTTTAAACTTCATGTATCTATTAAAAAATAGCAAAAACAAGAAGTTATTGAGGTTCATGTGACCATCGCAAAGCTGTTGTTTCAGAAGAACTATGGACAGCGCTGTTTGTTATGTGTAGGTGCCGCACTGTCCATAGTACTGAAACGAAGTTTATGATATATATTTTAGGACTGCAGTAACATAATAGAATTGAATAGAAAAATTTACTATTCGAATGCTGAAATTTCCATTCGATTGTGTATTTTTTTTATAAAAAAATAATCGATGATAAATATAAATTTGCTTACATTAGCGAATCAATCCACATGTGATGAGCAATAAAGTTCAATATTACTTTATCCAGTTTGATGCACGGTGAATGCATATTAGAGAAAATTAATCCGATAACTGTGCTAAGTCTGCGTGGCGGAGACGCAAGACGCACGAGCGCGCGTCCCTCTCCTTCAGCGTTACTATGTGTGTACAAGGGAAAGTGAGTCTTTGACCAGATTGTCCAGTAATTCCACTGATGTGGCGATGAAAGTGGGAAATAAACCCGGCCATCACCACGGAATGTCCTTTCGTGCAGAGGTTCCCAACCACCAGCTCACGGGCCGCAGGGCATTTGCAATCGGGCAGGATTTTTTCAGGAGCGATCTGCAATCTGTTCTGCAGCAGCTGAAAACAGAGTAAATTGCATACATTTCTGGTTTTATTTGCATTGTTTGGCGAACCGTGGGTAAGACCCCACTACATTTGAGCATACAATTTTTTTATAAATTTGAATATTAAAAATAAAAAACATAAAAATTCATATGGGATAATAGGCGAATATCTGCAGCCCTGATATATTTATAAATTATTTATTTCTGTTTTTGGTTAACAGATTTTTTATTTTTTTTAATTTATTCAGTGTTTAAGGAAAAGCCATTATAATACACTTAAAACTGTAAACTGAGCATTATTATTATTATTATTATTATTATTATTATTATTATTATTATTATTATTATTATTCAATATACTGTATATTGTGATAATTATCACCATCAATCATTTTTGGCCATATCGTCCAGCCCTATTTCATGGGAACAAACATATTGAAAATGTTATTCAAATGTAATTCACAAAAAAAGTCACCACCACTAAAATTTCGTACTTTCGGCGACTATTGTAAATCTCCGTAAAGTACGTAAACCTGCACCAGAGACTGCACATGTATTTATTATTATTGTTATGCAAAGTAATTGCAAAGTTTCTTCTTTTTATTGTTCCAGGTGATGAAAAATCTAATAATCCCTTTGAAGAAGATCCAAAAACCACAAACAACAATAATGAATCGATGTGCATTGATAATATTGAAAATGCACATTTAAGTTCAGAAGAAGAAAATATTGATGAAACATTAACAGATAAACAACAACATGGAATGTTAATGGACACACGTTTACAAACCAGTTGATATTGTACAGGAAGTGTTAGAGCAGCACATTGATGACATGTTGTCTGCAGCACCAGAAGAAGGGAACAACCCTGTAATATTATTGGAGATGAAGCCAATAAAGCAAAATGTTGCCCAGTTCTTTTCCAAAACAACAATAGGAACGTTTCATCCATGATGTCGTACAAGTTTGATTCGCACCGATCTACATTTGTATCAAAAAATATGGATAAAATTTACAAACTTGTTTGGTCATAAAAATATAAAATGTTTAACTTGTGCTACATTGCACAGAATCCGGAGAACTGTAATATGTATCTAACACGACTAAACTGATGAATTGTGCCCACAGCTATATTTATTATTCTTATTATTCTTATTATTCTTATTATTATTAGTTCTCGCTTTGGATCGTCGCTGCTGGTGTGAACAATGTTCAGATTCACCAGCCTGGCTGTGCCTTTGAGTGTGCGTGGTGGCGTGTGTGTTAAGGCCCAGTCGCTTAAATCTGTGGGGAAGCCTGTTGAATCATGATTGTGTTATTTGTGTTTCACAGCCTTTCACTTGTTTGGTGGTCGTGTGAGTAAATGTTCTTGTTTCTTTGATATTGACATTGATTTGGGCTATGCAATGTCTATTTCATACTTAATAATTGTAATACTTAATAGCGTAATAGTTGTACATCCTTGATGGTTTCGGTCACCATGTATTCACGTCTCTGTAATTAGTGTATTGTAACTCTCATAAATGTGTTGAACCTCATGTTAAATGACTTTATTCCACTCAATAACAGTTACTGTCACTGTGAATAATATTTACAGTGACCATAACTGTCCTGCTATTGTCAGTCGACGTAACCGTCCCATAATATGTGGTGGTGGTGGGGTGGTTACGTCAACTGAGAATAGCCTATAGCCCTAGTGCATGATGAGGTTATTTGAAGGTGGTTTGATTTTCGGAGAATAGCACTGAAGGTGTAAAATACACAGCCCACCACTGGTGGTTTTGATATAACAAATCTGACGTGGACCAGAAAACTGTACGCGCTTCAGTGGCTTCAAGATTCCAGATTCAAGATTCAAGAGGTTTATTCATCACATACATATACATACTTCCATATATATATGCAGTGAAATGTCAATGCAACACACCCGGTGATTACACACAATATGTCCTAGACTGAAGTAGCTACCTAAGAATTTCTACTTGACCAACTAACTGATTCCTAATACGTAATGCAGTAAGTCGAATACTATAGAATAAAATAAAAATATATAGAATAAAATAAAATAAAACAAAATAAAATAGAATAGATAAAGGGAATATGCTTATGTATATGGGATAGGCTAATTATGTATATACAGATATGTGCATTAAAGTGGCATGTGAATAAAGTTAGGTATCGTTTGTGAGATATACAGCACAGTATACAACAGTACGGCGCAGCAATACGGTATCACCGAACAACCCTGAACAGTGACACAGTATGCGGTACAGTATGCTACATACAGTACCGAAGGTAGTGGAGCGTGTGTGTGTGGCTCAGTGAGGACCCCTGGTGAGGTCAGCATTGACAGTTCTTATGGCTTGCGGGAAAAAAACTCCGCCTCAGTCTCTCTTCAGTCATTCAGGCAGGCAGGAGAGGCAATCTTCGGGACTGGAACGACAGTGGACCTCTTGAAGCAGGACGGGACCACTGATTCAGCCAGGGAGATGTTGAATATTGTAGTGAACACTGCGGCTAGTTATTTAGCACAGATCTTCAGTACTCGCTCAGATATGCCATCTGGGCCCGGAGATTTCCTGGTGTTCACCCGAATCAGAGCCCTCCTGACGTCATGCTCTGACACTGAGAGTACGCGCTCATCCCCAGCGGTGTAACTCCAATTAGCTGGCAAGCTAGCGGTGCTGTTGCCAGACTCAAACCGCGATTCAGTTTGTTGGCGAGGGAGGCGTCCACACTCGTGGCTGGGGAGGAGCTGCTCTTGTAGTTTGTTATAGTCCGCAGCCCCTCCCACAAGCGTCTTGTGTCCCCCCGCTCCATCTGTAGTCACCACAGTCTCTCTGTACGTCCACTTAGCGTCCTTCACCACCCTCTGCAGATTGTACGACACCGTTTTGTAATTGTCTATATTACCGGATACAAGACCGTCATTGTAATTGGCCGTGTGAGCATTCAGAGCGCAGCGGGTGGATTTATCGACCCACGGCTTCTGGTTTGGAAATATCCGAACTTTCACCGTAGGAACAATGCTGTCCGCTAACGTAGCCACGAAGCTCTCCGCTACGTTCGTAAACTCGCTGACGTCACTTGAACTTGATTGGAACATGTCCCAGTCTACGTCAGTCAGAGTGTCCTGAAGCACAGCCTCTGATTGGTCCGTCCACCACTTCACTTCCCTCGTTACCACCAATTCTCGCGCTATCAGAGGCCTGTAAATGGGAACCAGTGAAATCATGCCGTGATCTGATTTCCGGAAAGCAGGGAGCGAGACGGTGTTCTATCCGTTTTGTACGGTGTGTAGCAATGGTCCAAAGTTCTATCTCCCCTGGTGGTATATGGATGTGTTGATGGAAATTAGGCAGAACTTTTTTAAGATTCGCCCTGTTAAAGTCCCCAGTCACCACCACAGCCACGTTGGGATGTTTGTTTTGAAATCCGCACAACACATCATACAGGTCCGACAGTGCTGTGTCAGTGTCTGCTTGCGGTGGAATATTAACGGCTGTAATGATGACCTTGCTTCCCGGGGGAGATAAAATGGACGGCATAAGATTGTCAGCGAAAACGTCCACTGGCTACATTTTGAAAGAGAATGTGCTCATGAGTCGATGGACACCACCTCATGTTTGACATGATGAAACAAATTGTCGTTCCGCAAACGTATCTGCACAAAATTCTCTAACTGGCACATGATAATCCACTCGTTAGCCACTGAGGAGTAAATAAAACTTATGATCATGTCTTGCAATGTTTTCTTTGGCCAGGGCTAAAACGAGATATGTGACAGCATTTCAAAAGATGTAATGTCTGCCATGTCTATGGCAAACCAAATCAGACCATCTCTCCATATCAGCTTTATCCCATTCCGGTTGTTGGTGAGCCGTTTTAGCGCATAATGCTAGACTGTGTCAGTCCTTTTTCCCCACACAAAAGCCAGTAACAAGTTCCTTTTGACAATTATGTGCTCTGTGACTTGTTTTCTCGAGGCCATTCCCATGCATAGCTTGCTTTGTTGAGGGTTTTTTCCCTGCTTGGGTTGCCTAAAGTAATACAAACTGATCAGGGATCAAATTTCATGTTGTAAACTTTTGCACAGGTCATGAAACAACTTCACATCACCCACTGTTGGTCAAGTGCGTATCAGCCAGAGAGCCAAGGGGCGATTGAAGGTTTTCATCAAACTCTAAAGTCTATGCTTCGGACCTGGGGTCCAACAAAGATTGGGATGAGGGTGTCCATCTCCTCTTTGCTGCTCGTGAGGTGGTTCAAAAGTCCCCAGGTTTCAGTCCGGCGGAGCTGGTGTATGAGCACAACTTGCGAGGCCCTCTCAAACTCTTGCAAGAAAAATGGCTGGGTGATAGCAAACCGCAAATCTTGCTTTATTATGTCTGTGACTTTTGTTTCAAGCTTTACCGTGCTTTGTGAATTAGTAAAACGAAGCATGTCTGTTGCACAAAGAAAAATGAAGAGATGGTTCAACAATGATGCAAAAGCAGGGGTTTCAATCCAGAGGTTAAAGTGTTAGTGATTTTGCTTATTCTCGGTTTTGCTCTGCCGGTACGTTACAGTGGTCCCTATGTGGTTCAGGAAAAAGTGAATGAACAAAACTATATAATCACCACTCCGGAGCATAAGTGGTGGAGCAGATTGTCATCTTAATATGCTGAAACCCTGGAGAAACGGGAGAGGGAATCTGTCTAGTCGCCTGTCAGAATGGAAGTCAGAACTGCCGTGGTGCTGTCCAGTTCTGAACCTATTGATAGGGCTCAGACAGTTTTAGCACTGGCCAATGCTGATCTAACCCTAACCCTAACCCTAACCCTAACCCTAACCCTGAGAGATAGGGTGTTTCAGGGGCAGCGGATGTTGAGTTTGATAAGGATGTTGTTGAACCGACCAGTGCTGTTGTCCAAGGACGGTTGAAAAATTCTGAAATATTGTCTAAACTTGACACTCGTTATCCACATTTGATTCAGCCCCAGCGTGAGGATGTGGTCTGTTTAACTGAATCTCATGTGTCTCTGTTTTCAGATGTGCCATCTCAGACCCATGTGTTACAACGTGATATCGATGTGGGGGATTCTCCACCAATAAAACATGTGTACGGGGTGAATCCTCATAAGAGCCTCTGTTTGCAAAAGCAGGTTCACTACATGCTCGAGAATGGCATTGCAGCACGTAGCGCGAGTTTGTGGAGTTCACCGTGCCTTTTAGATGATAAATCTGTTGGCAATTACTTAACCAAACTTGACCTGTTAAAGGAATATTGGCAGGTGCAGCTTAATCGTCCCGCAAAGGATTTCTGCCTTTGTGACTGATGCCTTTTTGCAATATACGGTGATGGCGTGCGCAATACTCCTGCTACGTTTCAGTGTTTGGTAAATACAGTCTGTCGGGCTTATTAGGCGTTGAGGCTTACCTGGACAAAATTGTCATATATTCAAATTTGTGGGGAGACCACATTCAACAACTTCATGCAGTGTTTGAGAGGTTGCGTGATGCCAATCTCACATTCAACCTCGCAAAGTGTGAGTTTTGCCAGGCTACGGTTACAAATTTGGGTAAAGTTGGAGGTCGGGGGAAAGTCAAGCCAGTGCATTCCAAGGGTGAGGCTATCCTTTCGTTCACTGCTTCTCAACGTGAGCTGCGCTGTTTGTTAAGCGATGGCAGGTTGTTATAGGAATTTTTGTAAAAAGGTTTTTATTGTCGCAGCTCTGCCTACAAATTTGTTGAGCCCTAAAATGTGTTTCCACTGGTCTCAGAGTTACCAGCGTGCATCTGCAGGTGTAAAGTGTAGATGTAAAGAGTCAATGTGCTGTGTAATTGTTGACTAATGCCGGTACTTGCCGCGCCTATGTTCGACCGTCCGTTCAAACTCAGTTGATGCAGGAGCGGGTGCAGTCCTCCTTCAAAAAGGAGATGATGGTGTGGAGTATCCAGTTTCATACTACTCAAAGAAGTTTAATCAGCATCAACGGGTGTATTCTACAATCGAAAAGGATGGTCTTGTGCTGGTTTTAGCCCTTAAGCTTTCAAAGATTATGTTGGCTCTATTAGTGTGCCTACTGTTGTATCTTTACTGATCACAATGGCCTCATATTTATTAATCAAATGCAAAATTCAAAGATTTATGCGCAGGGCACTCAGGGCAAAGAAAATGTCCTAGCCAACACGTTGCGCTGCTAATTCATTTTTATTGTGTGAATAGCCTCCATGGCACTCCCATTATTCACCATCTTAGAGTGGGGTTGTTACTTGTCGTTTAGGCCTAAGCCTGCATGTACATTGTTGCACATGGTTTGTAGGCCTGTTTTGTTTTCTCCCTGTCTATCTCCCTCTCTCTCCTCTACCTGTCTGCTCCAGGAGTGGAACACGTGGACCCAATCAAAGCAATCATGATAAAGAGGGATCTGAGGAGAACTGGGATGAGACACACACACTTGCCCGGCAGCACAGCCCTTAATTCGTGGGACTTTCCCTTCTCTTTTTCCCCATGATTTTTTTACTCCCTCAGCATGAACCTGGTATGTTGTGTTTTGGTTTAAGTTGTTATATGATTTTGGGTTAGATCGCCGATATTCCAGTTCACGGCTTTTGTTTTTGTTAAGTTTACGCTCTGTTTTTGGTAGTTTAGGGGGAAGAGCTGGGTTCGTACGGCATATTGTGTGGCTGGCCCGGTAGCGTTCCCACCTTTCATCTTTTTGGCTGGGATCTCCAACCCCCTTTTGGTTGTTTTTTTTATTAAAAAAAGTATTATTATACTTTGAGTATGTTTCTTTCCCCTCTTGAGAAAAAAGCCTGTTCGACTTTGATTACTCAAGGTCTTGGCGTCCCTTCATATGTTTCGGTCTCTATACAAGCCAGTTGGGTAGAGGGACTGTAACAAACTATTAAATGAATATACAGAAACTGTGTGTGTAATTGCTATTAGCAGAGTCAAATTTACCTAATGGACCATGGTGGTGGAATAATTGCAGATGTGATGTGAGAGCAAGCGTAGCCTGGACTTCACAGGAGCCCCACTCATGTTCCTCCGTGACCTTTGAGTTAACGACAAGTGAATCACTGGAAGCTTTTTACCTCTTTTATTATTCGGTGCCAGCACTCTAGACTTCACAGCTTGAAATCCTCATGTGAGCTGAGGTAGAGATTGCTTTAGGTTTGTTAAGGTATATTGCCAGTTTGTTATGTTTGTGTTTATTTTTAGTGTGACATTTAATTTATGTATGTGACTCAGATCTTTTTTTCATAATAGTGTGAACAGCACAAATTACATGGAATCTGATCTTTTCAATTCAGAATTGGGCCACTTTCATATGTGGTCCTAAATCGGATACAGGTCAGATTTTTTTCACAATGCGACCTCAGTCTGAACAGTTAAATCGGAATTCATGCGACCTTTACCTCACTGTAGAGCACAAAATGTTCACGGATCGTGGGTAGCAAAAAATAAAGCCTCTGTTTCGAGAATAAATTCTGAATTCCGCCCCCCACATTCGGAATCGGCGAGCAGAACCTGCATCCCAGCTCCCGCACAGCAACCGCCCCCAACTGCAGCGCCTGCACCCTCACCATGGCTGCCCACCATTGTTAAGCAGCGCATACAGTGCAGGGAGGGGGAATTAATAGACCCACCTTGTGAGGGGGCACCCTGTCAGGCTCACTGACTCACACCAGAGGTGAACCCAAGAGCACAATGCAGGAGAGCAGGTTAAGGTTCACAAAGCAGGGGTTTATTAGGACAAACAGACTAGGGTCATGAAAGCCAGGATATCTGTCAGTGAGGGCAAAAAAGTCAGGCAAGGAGCAGGCAGAGAATCAGAATCTGTAAGACAGGCAGAGGATCAAAAACCGGGGAATCAACAAGGTATTAGCGGGATCACAGTACAGCTCAGCCTAAGCAAATACAATCTGGCACAGAACTGATGAACTAGACTTGTATAAGTACTGAGTGCCTAATGAGCTGCAGGTGAGGAGAAGAGTGGGGAACCTCAGTGGTGATGTAGCAGAGGGGAGTGGATGGAGCTGAAAGACACAGGAGAGTAAGTGACAAGGCTAAACTAGACTAACTTAAAATGAGTAGACAAGAGAATACTTTGTCTCAGTGACTATTAATGACACACCCACGCTTGCCACGTCTTATGAATAGCAATTGATCTAAAATTGTGCGTGCACATAAATCTGTATCCCCTGAGAGACGGGGTGCAATTTGCATTGTGTTTTTATTTTATTTTCCAAAATGTCGAGGAACGTGGCAGCTCGCGGTGCCTGCCATTTTTACCTCCCTAACCCTAATCTTTGTTACTTCTGCGCATTCAAGAGGATTCAAGAGGTTTATTTGTCACATCCATATACATACGTTCATACATATCTGCAGTGAGAGTCTTAGCAATGCACCCGGAGATGATGCACAATAGATACTAAACCGAACATAACAGCTAACCTAATTTCTACCTTGCGAAATCCACGTTCAAGTTCAAGAGATTATTTGTTACATGCATATACATACGGTCATACAATAATGCAGGGAAATGTCATGACATCATGATTATGCACAATAAGCTCTATAAGCTGTAAAAATACTAAAAATACTAAAATGTGCGTAGTTGACTGAAACAAACTGATTCCTAAAATGCAGTTACTGAACAGAATGATAAAAATAAAAATAAAATCATAATAAAGAAGACTCAAAAAGAAATACGGAGTGGGGGTACTAAATAGAAGTAAAGGGAATAAGAGTAATTTATATGGGATAGGTTATTTGTATATACAGATATGTTCCGTAAAGTGCATGTGAATAAAGTGTGTATGGAGATATACAGTGTAGTATACAACAGTACGACACAGCAATACAGTAACACCGAACTAACAGCAATACTAACAGCAGCGTAGTATGCAGGAACCCAGAACAGTGATACAGTAATTTGCAGTACAGTCATGCAGAGGGGCCTATGTGAGTGACTCAGTGAGGACACCTGGTGAGTTTAGCATTCACAGTCCTTATGGCTTGCGGGAAGAAAATCAGTTTCAGTCTCTCTGTCTTGGCTGTGTGGCTGCGGAGGCGCTTGCCGAACCACAGCAGCTGGAACAGTCCGTTGGTGGGGTGATGAGGAGCCTTCATGATCCAACAGGCTCTGCTACTACACCTCCTGGTGTATAAGTCCTGCAGGGAGGGGAGGGTTATTCCAGTGGTACATTGGGCTGAACGCATCACCCTTTGCAGGGCCCGCCTGTCTTGAGCAGTACAGTTCCCAAACCAGGCAGTGATGTTGCCTGTCAGGATGCTCTCCACTGCTCCAGAGTAGAAGGACTTGAGGATCCTCACCGAGACCCTGAATTTCTTCAGCTGCCTTGGGTGGTTAAAAGACGCTGCCTTGCCTTTTTCACCAGAGTGTCTGTGTGCGTAGTCCATGTTAAATCCTCCATGATGTGGACTCCCAGATACTTGAAGCTGCTCATACTGTCGAGAGAAGTCCGATTCATCACCAACTGTGCGTGCGTCTTTGGTTGTAATCCCCTCCTAAAGTCCACAGTCAGCTCCTTGGTTTCTCTGACGTTCAGGTGGAGGCTGTTGTCCTGGCACCAGAGTGACAGGTCAGCCACCTCCTTGCGGTAGGCCTTCTCATCGTCGACGTTGATCAGGCCTACTATGATGCTGTCGTCAGCAAACTTGATGATGGTGTTGGAGCTGGACCTGGCCACACAGTCATGTGTGTAGAGGGAGTACAGTAGGGGGCTGAGGACGCAGCCCTGGGGGGATCCTGTGTTCAGGGTGGGGGAGCTGGACATGTGCCTCCCCACCCTAACCACCTGGGGCCAGGCTGAGAGAAAGTCCAGGATCCAGGCACACAGCAGAGTGCTCAGTCCTAGCTCCCGGAGCTTGACAGCCAGTCTGGTGGGGACTATGGTATTGAAAGCTAAACTATAGTCGATAAGCTGCAATCTCAGATATGCCAATACAGGTGCGTGGGCGTGGTGTGCAGTACCTGGGAGACTATGTTGTCCGTCGATCTGTTCGGCTGGTACGTGAACTGCAGTGGATCCATGGTGCGGGGGAGGGAGGCGCAGATGTAATCAGATGTAATTTATCAGCCTCTCGAAGCACTTCATGACCACCAAGATGAGGGCCACTGGACGGTAGTCATTCAGGCAGGCTGGAGGGGATATCTTCGGGACATGAATGACGGTGGACCTCTTGAAGCAGAATGGGAGCACCGACTCAGCCAGGGAGGCGTTGAATATCCTAGTGAAGACCGGGGCTAGCTTGTTAGCACAGGTCTTCAGTACTCGCCCAGATATGCCATCTGGGCCCGCAGCTTTCCCGGTGTTCACACGCATCAGAGCCCACCTGACGTCACGTACACTGAGAGTGCGTGCTCATCCACAGTGGTGTATTTCCAATTAGCTGGCGAGCAAGCGGTGTTGTTGCCAGACTCAAGTTCAGTTTGTTGGCTAGGGAGGCGTCCACCTTAGTGGCTGGGGAGGAGCTGCTGTTGTAGTTCATAATAGTCTGCAGCCCCTGCCACAAGCGTTGCTCCATCTGTCACTCCACTCTGTCCTTGTACGTCCGTTTAGCGTCCTTCACCACCCTCTGCAGATTTTACCACGCCGCTCTGTAATTGTCCATATTTCCAGATGCAAGACTGTCGTTGTAAGCGGCCGTGCGAGCATTCAGGCGGATGGATTTATCGACCCACGGTTTCTAGTTAGGAAATATCCAAACTTTCACTGTGGGAACGATGCTGTCCGCTAACGTGGCTATGAAGCTCACAGCTACTTCTGTAAACTCACTGACGTCACTGGAACTTGATTGGAACATGTCCCAGTCTCTGTCAGTAAGAATGTCCTGAAGTGCAGTCTTCTGATTGGTCCGACCACCACTTTACATCCCTCATAACTACCGTTCCACATGCGATGCACGGCTTGTAAACAGGAAGCAACGAAATAGCAGAATGATCCAATTTCCCAAAAGCAGGGAGCGAGACGGTCTTGTATCCGTTCTTGTACGGTGTGTAGCAGGTGTCCAAAGTTTTATCTCCCCTGGTGGCATACGTGATGTGTGAGTGGAAATTAGGCAGAACTTTTTTTAAGATTCGCCCTGTTAAAGTACCCAGCCACCAGCACAGCCCTGTTGGGATGTTTGTCATGCGGGTCACTTCAGGACTGTGACTTGGCCACATTTAAAAAAAATTATGTGAACAGCCAAAAAAAAAAATCTTATCTGAGCAATGAATCCAAATTGAGCGCCAAGGCTTGCAGTGTGAATGTAGCGTCAGACGTCTGCATGAGTCCCTTTGAAGCCATTCAACTCTCACATTGGTATTGTTAAAATAGAAATGTAAAGAGACGAGTCTCCTCTTGAGGTGAGTGTGTTGTGTAACAACCCTGCGACGCTGGAGCACTGTTAAAGTGTGAAGTTCTGTGAAGATGAATCGAGCAGGGGAAGCAGTCTCTGGTCCCATCCAATGACCAACCATCAATCTGACATGTTATGAATGCCCTACCTTTTGCAAATGTATACATACAGTAATAGGGTCAGTAGTTGCTTAATATTTCTTAATTATTATTGGTAAAACTGCATCTGCCTGCACCATCTATCTGTCGATCTATATACAGTATATAGTATATATTTATTGTGTGTATATATTTATATATATATATATACACACAGTATTTATCTCTTTATCTCTATCTATATACTGTATTGTATCTAGCTCTCCATATACTGAATATCTCAAAATGAACTGTTTATCTCTCTATATACTGTATATCTCTATCTCTGTCTCTTAATCTTCATCTATATCGATCTCTAGCTATATCTTAATATATATTTAAATATTTCAATATCTCCATATATAAATGTCTTTATTTCTTTATTTCTATGCTTCAATCCATCTCAATATTTACTGTATACTGTATCTCTCTATATCTATTTCTCTATCTTCATATATATCTACCTATCTATATCTACATGGTCATGCAGGGTTTGTTTAGAATGGATCCTCACATTTTGAACATGTTTTCCGGCTCAATAACACTTCACACATCTATCAATTAATATGTGTGTGCACCTGAGGGGTGCTGGTTTTATAGATGGGGACCCCGCATTAGCCTCCCTGTATTTTGCACTCGCCCTCTAGCGGGGCTGGTGTTGAATTAAGTGTCTTAACCTTCCGTGTCATCACTTTATTTTCCGTCCCAGAGGTTGCTTGTTGTTAGGCTCCAGCCTAGGTGCGACAGTCTGTTGGTGGAGGGAGCACAACACACCCATTAAAACCATTTAGTGGCTTTTGTTCCATCCTGCCCTCAGGTCACGCTGCCTGACACATTGCTCTTACACAGACAAAGATAGATAAATATCAGGCCTGTCTTTCCCTGTAGCAGTCTATGTAGGGATAGCTCTGTAACTTTATTAATAAAGGAAGTGTGGTCATCTAAATTCCTCTTTCAGTTTTTTTTGTTGTTTGTTCCCTCAGAATCACGTTTACACTAACACGGTTATTGTATACGTGTATAGTTCACTGATGACTTAACAGTGCCATATATACAGTAATATATAAATGGCATTAGTTGTTTATCATGAAAGACAAAGTAGTTCAAAAGTTGTATAACTAAGGTATAGAGTAAATAACACCCGTAAAGGTGACTGGATGTCAGATTGAAAACAACAATACAGCGCTTGTCATCCTGAAATGTTTTGGACATCTGGCGTTTACACAGACCAAACAGAAGCAGAGCAAACAAGCACAAAGTTAAATAATTGAAAGAATGAATAAAATACATTTAAATTAACAACAGGGTAAGAATAAGCTACTAAACATAGACATACAAAAGTGCATTAAAACAAAAAACCTAAATGCATTTAATTAAATAAAAGAAATGGTGAATATTATACCCATTTTTTGATTTGGCGCCAACCATGAAGGACCAACGCTCTCTCCGTGGTGGCCAACTGCTGGACCTTCTCGGGCAGAAGAGAAAGGTTAGATGGGAGGAGGAAGTAAACAACATCAACTTCACACATTCTAGTCGTAGGGCCTGGAATACGATCAACCAGCTAACTGGGCGAAGTAGCCCAGCTAGACCATGCCCCATAGCAGCGAATGCGATAGCCTCTGTACTCGCTGATAACAGCAGATGGAAAGACCGCTCATCTGAGGCAAAAGCCTTCACCAGAGAAGTAGTCGCAGACATCAGGAAACTCACCAGGACAGTTCCTCAATCCAGCCCCCTTTCCCAGCCCATTTCGTCAGAAGAAATCGTTGCAGCTCTGAAATCCCTCAAGGTAAATAAGGCTCCTGGAAAGGATAACATCCACACTGAGTTCCTGAAGAACATGAGCCATGAGTCACTGACCTGGGTCCAGCTTTTCCTCTCTAACTGCCTAGAAAACCTGACCATACCATCCAAATGGAAGCAGGCTAAGGTGCTGGCCATACTCAAGCCAAATAAAACACCAGATGAACCAAAGAACTACCGCCCAATATCCCTCCTGTCACATCTTTACAAATTACTTGAGAGGGTCATTCTATCAAGAATAAACAACATCATTGAAGAGAGTCTTCGCCACACTCAAGCTGGTTTCCGTAAAGGTCGATCAACAACAGATCAAGTGACCCGGCTAGTTCATGACATCGAAAGCGCCTTCCAGAGGAAAGAAAAGTTTGGAACAGTCTCCATCGACCTCACTGCAGCGTATGACACAGTTTGGCACAGAGGCCTCTACCTCAAGCTCCTGAAGACTTTGCCTGATGTTAAGCTCGTGAAGTTCATCATGCTGCTTATACAGGACCGTACCTTTGTACTGGAGACCTCAAACGGCCAACGCAGCAAGAGGAGAAGACTGAGGAACGGGCTCCCCAAGGCCATTGGATTTGGTGACAAAGCCTTTAGTGTGGTTGAGAATGCCCTTGAGAAAGATCTCTCGCTACTGAGCAGGTACTTCCATAAATGGCATCTCAAGCTTAGCCTCCCAAGACAGTTTGCTCAGTGTTCCATCTTGCCAATCCATGTGCGAATACCATGCTGAACATCACACTCGACGGCACCATCGTCAGGCATGACCCCAACCCTCAATATCTCAGTGTCACACTTGACGTAGCCTCACCTTCAAGCCACACATCCAACAAGTTGCTGCCAAGACCGCTGCCCGTGTAAACCTCCTGAAGAGACTGGCTGGCACTGGATGGGGTGCAAACTTCACCACCCTGCGCACCTCTACCCTTGCCCTCGCATACTCCACGGCTGAGTATGCCGCCCCTGCATGGAGTCACAGCAGCCATACAGCCTGTGTTGATGTTGTGCTTAACACCGCCATGAGGCTAATTAGTGGTGCCCTGCCATCAACCCCTGTCGAGTTTCTCCCCATACTGTCTGGCATTCCACCTCCAGAGCTCCGTCGTAACTTCCTGACCTTGAAGCTGGCCTGCAAGAGTGCAGATGAGCCAACAAGCCTGATCCCCCCGCCTGCTGAATATGGCCACCAGAGACTCAAACGCAGACACTTCTCCACCGAAGCTAGGAGACTCCTTACCACGAGCCCTCCACACCCTGGATGGATCCTTGACTGCTGGAACAAGCAATGGTCTGAGTCAACCTCCACGTTGAGGAAGTTCATCAACTCCCCTCTATCCAATCCACCTGGGTGTGACCTACCACGCAATGCCTGGGTCAACCTCAACAGACTTAGCTCTGGAGTAGCAAAGACCCAAACCTATCTGCATATGATTGGAGTGTCTGCCACAAATCTCTGTGAATGCGGAAAACCACAGACTGTTGAACACATCATTGATGAATGCCCAATCTTCAAATCACCACATGGAGTCAGCGGCCTCATTGAACTGGATGACGATACCACTTCTTGGCTAATGTCCCAATTGCCTGTGTAGCCCTACACGAACGAACGAACGAACCATGAAGGATCATGATCGTTGCTCAGCAAATTATTTTCTTATTTCAATCTTGGATTTTACTGAACTGTCATGACAACAACGAGCTTATTGAGTATGGCGAGATTATCGCCTTAAATGTCATTTTAGTCATTTTGGACAAGAAACAACTTTTCTGAGATGATGACACCCCTGATAGATTGCTGCAGGGATGACGGATTTTTGTAGCCAACCCGTAAGTCCTGGTTCCCCTGACCAAAACCAATGCGATTTTTCCATTGGATTTTAGATTTTTGCAGAAAAAAAGCTCCGTGGCAAACAAAGGTTTATGATTCTTAAACATTTCGTTCAGCAAGATAATCTTCACAAATTAAAACCACTTTTTTGATTTTTGAAGCATAAATGCAATCGCCTGAAGTAAAAATAAATTAAATAAAAACTTTTAAAGCAAGTATAAACACAACTCGAGGCTGTGAAGGCGGACTAGTGAGCAGATGATTTTCCGTGTTCGGCGCGATGACCTTTGATGTCCCCGCCAGCCTCTGTGGACTCATTTAACCACTTGTTAACAACCACCTTTTTACAAGACATATAAAAGCTTCAAAATTCACGAGTAGGGTATATACTGGCGTATTTTATGTCATACCACAAAACATGAAAACCTCTTAAACTTGTGTTGACAACACCCATTATTTCAGGCATCTAACCAAAAACCCATTCAAAAATCCCATTGACGTCGGGACGAGGGGACCAGAAGTGCAAGAAATGCAAATGTGTTGCCCACTAAAGTGTGATCAAATTTGTGTAAATGTGGTAATTTGGTTCTCGTGTGTTTGATAATTTGAGAAAGTATCTGCATTTTCTCTTTCCTTTTGAAAATACTCTATAATCTGGTTTTAAGTAAGAAAAAATTATCTGCTGTAGACCTTCTACGACACAACGTGGCCTTGTGAGGCCGTGAGGCCCCAGGTACTAGTCAGGGACGCGTGCGGAGCTGTCGTCCCAACACAACTGTGTACGATTCAGCAACACGCAAAGCAATGTCTCCCTGTCTCCTCATTTCTTTCCTGTATTATTGTTAACTCGGGTTGAGAAATATTTTCTTTTTAGGCGTGAGAGTAAAACAGGCCGTGAAAGAGTTTTTGTCACACTTTTATTAAAGTGGCACCTGCCACCAGTAACAAAGATGGCGCGGGGCACACGTCTCCACGTTTTCACTATTTTGGATTTTGACCTTTTATTTTTTGTGTTTATAGGTGCTACAGCCCGGTAACACAAACTCATTTCTGAGTTTGAGGACTCAATCCTGCAGCACTCTAGTAATGGACGGTGGCTTGTGGGGAATGTAAATTCTACTCAAAGGGTGAGACTGTAACATCGGTAGGGAAAACACAATTCAATACTCCCGTTCCCATACCTGACCGATAGGGGACGCTTGTATACAACCCCTGCTTGCTGAATTCAAGCTTTAAGTCATCCCTTCTTCCTTCCTGTCATAATGAGACATCCTGTGTGGTCTCACATTGATTTTCAGAGAGCGACAAACATCCACAGCTGGCTTTGTTGGTTTCTAGGGAGCGTTAACCAATTTATCGCTCCTTCCATCTACTGTATATATATTTCCGTCTCTATGGCCATCTCTGTATCTACGTCTATCTCTATCTATATGGACACACAAAAATTGTGTGTGATGAAAACATGAAAATATATTTAATCACATAAATGATGCTACATTTTTTTGTAGGATGCTTTACACGACTCAAGTAAGGCAATCTATTTGTCGATGGAGAGGGACGTTTTTATTTTTATTTTTTTGCATTTAAACCTCCCTAATACAGATCTGTTTGTTTGATTGTTGCATTTATTTGTGGATTGAGAGTTTGGGGGGGGGGGTTTTGCATACAAAAATATTTTATAGATTGTGGTATTTTTTTAAATCTTTTTCCATATTTTTGTGAATTGTGACGTGGAATGCCTACCATACAAGTCTCAGAATTCCATTTGGAATTTCACTCTTTTGTTTTTTTGATTGATTGTTTTTTTTGTTTTTTGTTTTTTCTGAAAAAGTTAAAGCTAAAATTCTAAATATTCTATAATAAAGTTCTAAATATGGAATTTATTAACAAAATCATCTTTCAGATTGCCACTTAACATGATTCCATTGGATGATATCTGTATCCAATTATATATGGAATTCATGGGCTGAATGAATGGGTTACATTTCTAGTATTTCTATTCTTTCTTTTACGCCACTGTCAGCAGCAGGTTGCGATGATGAGGCCCCTGCTAGTGAATTCCAAAGCCTTCATCCTTTGTTCATTTGATGTGAATCCTAAAAAGAAAAATACATCAATAGCAAAAAGATTTAGTTCCCCTCAAAGCCCAGCATGTTCCATCTCATCGATCATAAAAATCGAAGTCGCTATTATCCCTGTCAAGTCAACAGCTCGCAAGAACAAAAACACCTTTTTTTTTCCTAAACCATGCACGCAAACAATCACAGATCCCCGCACATAGGAACATGAGACATTTTGAACGTGCAAGGCCACTTGAACATTTTACATTTTGAAGATGTAATCTCCTGTTTTCTGGTCAATTGCTCCATGTGGGTTGCATTGGGGGTTGCTAGGATGTAAAGACATCAGGGACAGGGTCAAGAGACTGACGGAGAAAGGGTCCCCGTCACGCACAGTACTTGTTTCGTTCCATAAGGAAACAGACTAAAATAAAATAACCAACATCTAAAATAAAAAGACTGTTTTGTGCGCCGATCACGGGCTCCCCATCGCTGGTGTGTCATGGGCACAGTCACTGGCACAGAGCCCGCACTGCGGGGCTTTTTTAGATCGGGGGCTCTTCATAAAACATTGGTGGCTAAAGCCACCATATAGACCTCATCGAACTGTTAGACCGCAGTGTCTGTGGGTATCGTTTTGTGTTACTCCTAGTGGATTATGCAACCTGCTACTCAGATGCAGTGCCCCTGCGCAGTATTAGTCGCCAACCTGTAGCTCAACTTATCCTAATGTCAGGATAAAAAATATACATATTAAAAATATTTTAAAAAGAATATTGAGATTGGTTTGCTAGTCATGACGCAAACCTGATTAAATCGACGCATTATCAATTCAATTTATTTTTGTATACACATACAAGTTAAATTGTCAAGTCACAAGCCTTATAATATTTAAACACTTTGGGGCGAATTCACAAAGAAATGGATTGCAGCCCCTTAAAGCAACATCAATTGCTCATCAATTTGCATCCTATCTGCTCCATCCTGCTCCATTAAGTGTTGCTGCTGAGTGTAATTGAAATAAATACATCTAAAATAATAACACTTTTTATTTGGAGAAACAGGAATGCGTAATGGAAAATCTCAAATATGCATTTGCAATGCCACTGCTGTACACTCCCCTGTATTATGAATGATCAGCCTGAAATAAATATAAAACTTTAAATAATTCTTGGAAAGTAGTTATATGTATATGTATATGTAATATTGAAAGGAAATCCTTGGGGATGCTGTGCCAGTGCTATGCAATATCCTGACGGGGCTTTAGCACCGGTAAGCCACCCCTTAGTGCCAATTGTGATTTAAAAATAATGGAAATTGTCCGGCGATTCATGGCGGGGCTCACAGGGAGACCCCAACGGAGCAGAGGCACCGAAGGCGCTGCCATTTTTTTCATCCGCGCAGTCACCATTTCTCTGAAGACGGCAATAGTTCCACTCTAACTGCTGGTAGCTATTAGCCCTGGTGTTTATGAATTGGACATTTTTTGCAATGTCTCATTTGCAGAGAAAGGGACCAATTTTGTGCCAAACGTATTGATTATACCTAATTTAAATTTGTGCAAGTCGCACTGGAGCACTGAGAGGCGATTTCTGTGGCAGCGCAGTAAGAATTGCATTTCACCCTTTGCGGTGCTTTGAGAATTATACGGTTGCTTTCTGTGTTATTTGCTCCAGGTTAGCGGTGCAAAAGCAGCGCAATCATTTTGTGAATTTGGCCCTGAATATTGAGGGGAGGAGAACTATTATGAACGTTATAAACTGTTTACTGTTGTGTTGGGGGACATCGCCATCGCGGGAAACAGGGCACACAAATACAGATTTATAAATTTGGCTGGCAGGAAGAGGTGAGAGTGGTTTTGCGTTACATAAAGATGAAAAAAAGAAAAAGAAAAAAATAGTGAAATCAAACTCACTGTCTTTCATTCACAGTACCCATACATACTTTTTTTGTTCAGAGACACAGGACGCACAGTGGACCAGAGATCACCCTGAGAGGGTGATCTCTCCTAATGGAGAGATCAATCCACTGTCCTGATCCAAGGCAGAACGTCCCTTGTTCTTAAAAGTTCCTATCATACAAGTAAAAACTAACGAACAATACATCTAAAATAAAAATACAGTAAAGCCGGGACACAGGAACCGCATGGGAGGCGCGGTGCGCTGGAGAAGAAAAAAAAAAACACACACTGACTGGATTCAGCTTTGTTAGCGGATTTTATTTGAGTACCGATTTATATTTGAGGAGATACGATATATATATATAAAACATTCTCCCAATGTTGCGGCTCCAGAAAAAAGCAAGCTTGTTGACCCGGGAAAAGGAGGAGGTTGAATGACCCACAAAGGGAGGTTGAAGTTCGTCCCCTGCCATGACGTAACTGTATTTGGACCAATCGCGACAAGGGGAGCTCTCAGAGCTCGGGAAAGACAAAAGACGATGTTCGCCTCGGGTGCGTGCGCTGAGAACACCGCAAGAACCCAGAGCCCCGTGTCAATTTGTTATCACCTTGTTCTGAACATGTCTTTTTCGTCCAAAACTTCCACTTCCTTTGAAGTGTACAGCCACTTTCAGTCTTCTGTATCTGAAGGGGAGTGCAACAGGTGGTGCTTGGCATGAGCTTAATGTAGTCTGAGAAACGTGTTGCCTTGAGGCGACGCCTTTTGAAGCCTCTTGAGCTCCAATGCACTTTGGCCTCGCAGCGCTGTCCACAGCAGTGGCCCTGAACCCAGCCAGACGGTCGCTGTCCATTGTGCTGAGGAGGTCACTGGTGCTCTGTCGTCACAATACCAACATGAATAACAGCAACAGGAACAACAATTGTGATTCCTTTCTCGACCCTGTGTGTCATCACTTGCGCTGAAATAGAGCCACTGTTGACAAAGAAGATAAAGTACCTCTAATGTTATGACAAGCCAACCAACCAAACATGAATTTATCCGTTATTGTCATGTTTTGAAACACTGGATTTGGAGTAGGAGCAACGTTTAGCTTGAGTCCTTTCTGACAGTATATTTCTCTATCAAGGACGGCTCAGGGGAGCGGCGAACACCTCAGAGTGATTCTTTGCGGGTCAATCCTCTTTTGTGACATTGCAATGTAGAAATGTGTCCTTTCGGGTTGAAAAATCTGATACTACAATCTAAAAAAATATAATTCAGATGCTTTGGGTGTTTTCACTTTTCAGCATCTGAATGATAGATCACACAGCTTTTCACTGTATGGCATCGCGGATTTGTAATTTTTTCAGAGAAGAGCGCTCTCTCTATCCTAATTTAATTAAAATACCATAAATGCCAATTAAATGTGTTTTATACGCTCTTTATTAAGCCTAACATTATTATCTTTGCCCACAGTGGAATATATAGAAGTAACTAGTTTTGCAATCTTTGACATGGAAATCACATAATCCTCAATAGCAATAAAATCTGAATGGAAAAAAGAATGTATGAATTTCAGAAAATTGTGTTTTATAATGTATATTTTTTATTTTTATACTGTGTGTGTGTGTGTGTGTGTGTGTGTATATATATATATAATTATTATATTTAGGTAGGATTATTTTGCATTTTCCATGTATTTACATGAATATGGATATAGATGAGAAAGCTGGGCCGACATTTTGGAAAAGCAAACCTTATAACATTCACAACAAAAACAAAGGATGACAAAATAGTCAGCAATGAAAGAGATGAAATTTAAAAGAAAAAAGGTTCAATCGATGGATCCCAATCTGGACCAATCAGCAGTGACATTTTTTCAGCGCAACAAGATAAAAATCAACAATATGACATGAAAACACCTTATTTACATGCAAAGGTGAGCAGGTAACCAGAGGATCAGAAAAACACAGCGGTGCAGATTAGTTAAAACCACCATAGCTACTTCGCTTCAGTAGAGTGTGTTTTTCCTTTTTCTTATGATTGCAGATGCGCTCCTTCCCAACGTGTCTCCACAGGCATCAAGGCACTATGTTTTGCCTGTAGCACAATGTGAAACACAATTAATTAATTGGGACGAAGATGCAAATCCATCTTATCGCACCAATCGGTAATGACTGATAAGACGGTAGAATGTGACACCAACGGGCTGATGCTTTGCAAATATTCACGGCGCTGTTGCCTCAGAGCAAGAAGTTCCTCTGTTATCAAACTGGGGCCTTTCTGTGTGGAGGTTGCATGTTCTCCCCACGTCCACGTGGGTTTCCTCCACATACACGCCATGGTTAGACACTCCTCACAATGCCCCTGAGCAAGGCATCGGCCCAGATGTGGACCGATGACCCTGGACAACTAGGATGGGTCACATGAATGGGGACTAATTTCCCGCAGAGGGATTAATGAAGTATACAAATATAAAGTAAAAGAATAAATAAAGGTGTTTCTTCCTACCAGTCACCATAACACAGAAAATAATTAAGCGTACAAACACATACTTTTATTCACTTTATTGGCTCTTGTTTTCCTTGTGGTGACTGTCACCCGCTTGGAGGGACAAGGATGGCTAGTAGAATTAAAGCTGGATAGGATTTGTGGTAGTAGGCTCAGGGAATAATGATTATTAGAAATCTGCTCTGGGTCGCAGTGGGTGAGGGCACTACAAAAGGCCAGCTAAAGGATGGAGTTATTGTGGTGAGTGATTTAAGATAAATATTAAAGACACATCCACAGACAGACAGGCTGGGAATTGAAGCTCAACGACCCGGCTGCCAAGCACAGAACAGATTAAAAAGAGAAAGGGAAAGAAAATCCTGAAAAAAGATAAGAAAATTCTTTGGCAGATCTATGGATCCCTCTAAGCATTTTCATTCAGCTCCCGAAAACAAACTGACCATAAAACACTCACCAGATTTCCACTACTTCACAGATTTTTAATATATATATATATATATATATATATTACACACATACATACATACATATTTTCTTTCAAATTAATTGATTCAATTTTGATCAGCCATGTTTGAGACACTCTTATACCGGTAATACGGACTTAGTAATAAAAAAAACACAAGATTCAACCAGGGGCTCTACAAAAAGCCACACTGTATCCGACAAACAAAAACTACAACAAACCAAAAGTCCATTCGACGCACTGTGATAAGCCCCGCCTCCTCTGAGATAAGCTCCACCTCCTCTGCGGTGTGGAATTTCCAGGTGCGTTCAAGGCTGTGGGAGGTGTTCACATTTTCACAATTCGTGTGACAAGTACGGTCCGACACAGCAACCGGAAGTTACACTCAAGTTTTTTTTTTGTTTTTTTTTGGTTTTTTTTTTAAATTGGGCTTCAAACTAAGTAAATAAGTCAGGAATATAAAATAATGTTGTTATTGAATTTAGCATTGGAAGACACCATATTCACTATCAATAAATCTCTTTTAAAAAAAGTAAATTGGGTGTGTTACAGAAATTAAAGGGTCACTTTAATCTGCAGTTTGTCAATCGGTGGTCTTAAAAAAAAGTGTCAGACAGATGTTGGTTTCGCTTGTACAAGGGCTGGATCAGAGATGTGCTAAGGAGCAGCTCTCTGAGTCGAACGGTTTTATTTTCAGGGGGTCAGGGAATATTTGGTCAGTTCGACGTCACAGATACAGAGAATATGCAGTCAGCTTGACCTCAGGTGCAAAAAATAATTGGTCAGGCTAAGACAAGGCAGGCTTTGAGGATGGGGCAAGCTTTTTGGCAGGAACCCAAGGGAGGACACAATCTAAAAGGTTTGTGAAAGAATTAACCCTGTGTGCTAAAATAAAAGTGTGTGAGTGGAAGCTACATGAGGTTGTATTCTTCATTGTGTGTGTGCATATATGTTTATGTGATCCCATGGATTTTTATGTATTGTTACATGTGTATTCTTTCGCACTTCGTAAACGCTACATAAAAGGAGTTTTAAACACATTCATGGAAAACTGTAAATGCCCGGCTGATGTATGAAGCTGCTGTACTGCAAATTACACGCCCTGCCATTTCCCCCGACATATTTTGTGATGGGAAACTCAGATGCAGTTCACCTGACGGTCATGAGGATCCGACTCCACAATCCGCGATTACAGATTCGGTGTGAAGCGAGGTTTACAGATTTCATGGTGTGGTGGCCATTTTCGGTTATCTTTGACCTGCAATTTGCTTCCAGAGACTTGGAACCCCTCGCTAACCAACTAACAATCTCTGTAATCAAATCCATGTACAGTAATAACCCTTTTGTTTCTGTCCTTACCCTGTGTTTGTTTTTTGTTTTTGTTTTCTATATTTTTTATTTTGTATGTATGTTCTCACATGAAAACAGCGCTATAAAATATTCTGTGAGCCAGACTCAAATGATGCAAACACTTTATAAAAGGAATAATAAAGCTAATTTCAGTTTATTCCACCTAACCACAGCAAGCTATATATTTTTTTACACAACTGCAGGGAGTTTCTGTAAAAAGAATCTAAACTTGACAGTACAGACACCTTTAAAACAGCTGTGGAGTTTGGTACGGCAGCTACGACTACAGTCGTCACAAACAAGCCAAGACACATTAAAGATTTGATTTCTGATTTCCCTCTTTCTTAAGGTCAACATGTCAATGTTGGTTTTTTATACACAGCAACAGAGAAAAAAAGTATGTTTGATCAAATTATTCGGTGACCAAATGTCATGCCTGTCAATCCACAGCACACTGTATTGATTTATATTGCTGTACTTTAATATGCTGTAATGGAAAATGACCCATAATTGATCATCTTAGGGAAGGAAAGATGATTCTGCAGTTTTATAATTCTTGAATATTGTTTCTTTTTTTCCTTTGTGCAATAAGAAGATCATGGGATAAATATGTAAATAATATCTAGTCACCGTGGGTTTCATTTCCCAGCTAAATGTTAGACTCCGTACATGCATTACACATGTTAACGATTTGAGGAGCTGAACTCAGGTTTTACCATGCTTTGCAATTACTGTTGTTCCAGTTCGAACGGACTGTGGAGGTTGTATCAATATGTTGGTTTATAGTCCCCCTAGTGTTTAAATATAGAACTGCAGGGCATTGACAAAACACAATAAAAAACAATAGCCTCCTGTTGAATAAAACAGAAAAAAACACGTGTGCGTGTGTGTGTGTGTGTGTGTGTGTGTGTGTCTGTGTGTGTGAGTGCGTGTGTGTGTGTATTTGTGTATCTAAATTCATGTGTATATAAATATACGTGTATATTTGTAGATATATATGTGTGTGTGTATGTGTATATCTATATATATATATATATATATATATATATATATATATATATATATATAGAGAGAGAGAGAGAGAGAGAGAGGTTTTCAGATTTTATTGATAAATGAAATTATATTGATTTTATTGATGATTTTTAATGATTTATTCATCCATTCATTTATTCATTAATGTATTTGTATTATTCTGTTCTCTCTCCACATCTTAACAAAACAAAAACTTTATATAGAAAACACAAAATCATTTGATTATTCAATAGAACATAATTTCAAATTAAATTGGAAGTAAGTGGAGGAGTGCTTTTTATTAGCGATGATAATACAGTATATCCGGTCTTTTGAACGGGTGACTTAACATGGAGGACGCAAAGAGAAACCACAGGGCCCAGAGTACATGAATTTATCAACAAATAAAAGAAAAACACAGTTTCCCCTTCACGTCACCTATGTTGTAAGCATATTTATCATCACTGCTCATGGAGTCTGTAATTGACAACATTATGTCTTCCGCATGCTGACGTTGCGGAAAGCACTGAATACACACAGTGGGGTCCAGGGTGGAAATTATAACGAGTGTCCGAGGGCGAAACTTGAACTTTGTCTCCGGCCCCGACCGTCCGATGAAGGGTTTCGCATCACAATTTCAGGGAACGTGGCAACGTGGAAGTTTCCTCAGCTGGACATTAACCATTTTCCAAGAACGAGAGTGAATTAATAACGTCATTATTTATGTATACGCAATGTATTTTGCTTCGTTTTTAAGCCCCATTCCAATACAAAAAGTTTGATCGACCTTGCTTTTGGTCATAGTGTTCATAGTATTACTGGTCAAATTTGAGCGCATCCAGGAGCCTCCCACACATGCGGAAAGGCTGCACCACAGAGGAGGCCGGGCTTATTTCAGAGAGGGCGGAGCTTAACAGCTTTTTGCGTGCAGAATTTGGATAAAAGCGTCTGCAAAATGTAATGTAAAGAATCTTACCCTCCATAGGAATGAATGGACTTTTGGTTTGTTCTTATCATTTGAAGTGTGAAGTGATGAAGTGTGAATCAGGCTTTAGACCGGCCTAATGATTTTATTTTTGTTGGATACATTTAGGACTATTTAATGCAGTATTGCCTACTAATCGGCATCCAGGGGAAAAATAACACCCCCTTCCCCTCGCTAACAATCTATACTATCCCCCTTCCCTGTGGGTCTTGCTGGGGGGCTTATTTCCCACTCTTGGACACGGCTTGGATGCCTCCGATCCACTCCCTCCTCTCATCCTCCGAGGATGCCTGCATGAAGAAATGCATCTCATCCGATGTGATGATCTCAAAGAGTTGCCCATCAACGCCGTAGCGCTTGGCTGGGGAAAAGAAACAAGAGAAAAACAAGAGAAAAGATAAAGGAAGCAGAGGAGAAGGAGATTAATATCCATCCAGTCACGGTCTGCCACAGCACAGGGGGGATTAACGCATGCCAACAGACCCACTCACCCATCACCCATTAACCCACTCACCCTCAGGAACAAACTCCACGGCTGAAACCACACAACCACGAAGGTGGATGGAGCCCAGAGGACACTCTTCACCCTGAGAGAGGAGGGAGGTAGAAGGAGGTTAAAAAAACAAGAGGTAGATAATGTATAATGTAGTATAATAATAATAACAATAATATCAATTAATAATAATAATACACTATATTTGTATGGCTCTATACAGGAGAACTCAAGGTGATTCACAAAACATAAACACAAAATAAAAAGTGCAGGAAAATACAAACTGCACAAAGTTAAACATTCAAATATAAAATAAAAACAATCAAAATAATTTAACCTACACATACTAGATGCTAAATCGCATTTTGGGGCTTCTGAAGAAACCCGGTGGGGCTTGATGTCCAGATCCTGACCTGTCTTTGTTATAAGATATTCTGTCCCTTATTGTTATCAGTCTCCCTAGTATATGTAGTCTTGTGTTCCACCTGTCCTGGTCCTTCATTCCTGCCACTGCACACCTAACCCCATCCTGCAATCTAGCCAACTGTCTTCACCTTCCTCACCACTCCGCCTATATTTAACCTGTTCCCTGTACGTTCAGTCCTAGTCACCTTGTTGTATTATCCACTGCGTTGATTCCACCACCTTTTTCCTGAACCCTCCATCTGATTCTCTGCCTCTGCCTGGTTCCCTGGACCCTGATTCTCTGCCTGTTCCCCTGGACCCTGATTCTTTGCCTGTTCCCCTGGACCCTGATTCTCTGCCTGGTTCCCTTGACCCTGACTCCCTGCCTGTTCCCCTGGACCCTGATTCTCTGCCTGGTTCCCTTGACCCTGACTCCCTGCCTGTTCCCCTGGACCCTGATTCTCTGCCTGGTTCCCTTGACCCTGACTCCCTGCCTGTTCCCCTGGACCCTGATTCTCTGCCTGTTTCCCTTGACCCTGATTCCAGGCCTGTTTCCCTGAACCCTGATTCTCTGCCAGTTTCCCTTGACCCTGATTCTATGCCTGTTCCTGGACCCTGATTCTCTGCCTGGTTCCCCGCACATAAGTTTGCCTTCAATGACAGTTCTTCTGGTTTTGACCCCTGCCCGTTTTTCAATAAGCCCTCGCTCCTTGGCATCAACTCCTGAGCCTCTATGTCCTGCATTTGGGTTCACTAGACAGCACTCCTGACACTTTAACCTACACACCTACACACCTGTAGTATAGAACACGGTGTACAGCAAGGATGCAAGAAGTATGGAAAGATGCACACAACATAATATAGGTATTTAATACAGGTATTTAATACATGTAAATAGAGGAGCAGTATGGAGGATCATTAGGATAGGAAATAAAATGTGATAAAGCATATGAAATGCATGTAAGACGGGATTAAGTATAGAAAAGTAATAAATAGTTAGAGCCAGTAGGATATATTAAGTATATAACATCCAGTTTACCTTGGTGGGGTCATAGTAATGAATATACGCCGGGTCATCTCTCAGAACAAACTTCCTCACCTTCCAATTTTTCCTCCTGTGTCCCTGTGATTTGAGAAGTGAAATTCCCCTTTTTTTTTTTCCTATTTGTTATTTATGCTTCAGTCATTTTTTCAATTGTTCACTTAAAACACGCGTCTCACCTGTTTGAGTAAACACCCTTGTTTTATGATGTTTCCTCTGAACTCTTCTTTCAGGAGTGTGTCCTCATCACTAGAGTAGCCCTCGCAGAAGAACCCACTGTCCACCTGCCCAATTATGATAGTTGTTTTATCATGATGATTATCAAAAGTTCCTATTAGTTTTAAAAGTACTTTTACTCAAGTAATGGTCATTAATGTACAATTTTATGGTACTTCAGGTTATCTTCAGTTAAAGCTACTTCAGTTTGATTAGTTCCACTGCAGGGGACACTGTAGATATACAATATATTTAGATATACAATTTAAGAGCAAAACCAAGAAGTATTATTATTATTATTTTTGTTTGGTTTTGTATCAAAATCTCTGTTACATACTTACAAAATAGTAAAAAGCATCCAGCTGATCCAAAAGGAGGCCCTCTGACGCCTCGTCGGCGCCTGCCTTGGCCAGCTCCCCAGCCGGCTGCAGGAAGCCCTCGTTGAGGAGCCCGGTCCCCAGCACCTGGGCCTCGGCTCGGTTCCGCGCCCTCTCCTTCAAGATCAACCAGTCCACCACCATCGATCCTTGGGTCCGGGGAAAAAAGAAAAACGGTAGAAATTGTGTGGAAATACACAATTTATATTGATGACAGAGAAAAATACCCCTTATCCCTCCTTTACTCAACATGAAATCTGTAATGGAAACATAAACGGTACCTGAGAAGCAGTGGTTGTAGATTCTATTTTCTTTCTCCAATTTCAACTCTTTCACTCCGTCATCCTGGTCTTTCATTAACATGTACAGCTCACTGGTGAAATACAAATCAGAGAAGGTCTGCAGTAGTTGTCCGGTAACCCCTTTACTACATTTAGATCTTTAAAAAGTAGAAGAATATTAATAATTTTGTTAACTAATATTGGTTCTTTTATTCATTTTTGTATTTTCTTTTTCCGTTTATTATTATTATTTTTATTATTATTTATCCATTTATTTATCACTATTCTATTTTTCTGAACATCGTTCTATAGCCCTCACTTCAAGTCGGTGGTGCTGGGCAGGCGGATGGAGCGTCTGGTGGACTTCCTGCTGAACTTCTTGCCCCCTTGCAGGCAGGTGATGGCTCTCCTCAAGTCCTTCAACCAGGACTCCCTCTCCTCCACGTGGGACGCCTGAAAGTAATGATCCTGCTTGTTCTCCGTGCTCACCTTAAACAAAAGCTGGAGAGAGTTTTTTTTATTGATTAATTCATTATTATTATTATAATCGTTATTATAATACTACTACTACTACTACTACTACGACTACTACTACTACTACTACTACTACTACTACTACTACTACTTCTAATACTACTACTACTACTACTACTACTAATAATAATAATAATAATAATAATAATAATAATAACAACACTCAGCGACATGGCCACAACATCTGAAAAGCAAAAGCATCAGACTGTCGGATGCGTTACCGGGTTTGGTGCGAATCTAGCTAGATTGCTTTAAATAAGTACAAAGCATTCAAATAGGAACAATAAATGCAAATCAAACAAGCCAAATGCATTTAATACAAATGTGTAAATATAACACTCATTTCAGATTTGTCTTCCAGTAATTTAGACTTTGAAGGATCATGATCATTCAAGCGATTTCTTAGTCTTTATTACTCCGCAAAGGTCGAAGACTTTCTCACCATCCTCTTGGTGAACTCCTGGCAGGGACTGGTCAGTGTTGCTCCTCTCAGGGGGATCATGCCTTTGGGACTTGCATCCGTTTTCCTCTTGTAGAATTCCAGCCCGTCCTCCGACAGAACCACCCACACGGCCCTCCAGGAGTTCAGCACTGTGCCCTGGGAAACAGCACAGAAATTTAAAGAGCATGTTCACAGTAATAATAATTCGGAATAACAGCATGGATAGTCAGTTATCTAATCAATGTTTGTCAAACGTGGTGCCCACGTTTGGTGCCCTTACTGAGGCTTTTCCATTACACTGTAAATGGATGGATTCAGGCCGAATCCTAAAACGCATCACACTGTCGGACCGTATCCCCTAGTGGACGTCGGATGAACTGCGTCTGGGTTTTGCATGTGGGCGAACTTGTTTTCTTTTTGCCAGTACAACAGCGAGTACTTTCTCAGCTGGACAATTACCATGTTCCATGAATGACAGTTTAAAACTCCCTTTATATCCAAGTGTTTGCAAAGTGCAAAAAAATAAATGCACACAATTCACTTATACAGAAAGAGATTTATCGATAGTGGATATAGTGACATCCAACATTAATGTAAATAACATCATTATCTTATATGAGTGACTTATTTACAGTATGTAGTTTTAACCTTCCGGTCGTTGGTGATGAGAAACTCAGACGCAGTTCATGCAGTGCATGACCACTAAGGAGAGGATCTGACTCTCTGATGCAATTACAGATTCGGTGTAAAGTCCAACTTAAGTCTTGTTAAATCTGTTACCGAATTCAATGGTTTGTCCCTACTACACAATCTTTAATAGCAATTGATAGGGTTTGTAGCAAATCATTAAATGTAATATGTTATATATTATATTAATGCAATATTCATCCGATACCCAATCCTTCGACCTTTGCCTTTGATATTGAATAGATTTTCCATTTATGGTCACAACAAATGTAAAAATACGCAATTGATAGATGACTTGAATCTTTATTTTTATTTATAACAAATGCATATTCTATTTTTTAGGCATTTGCACAATTAATTAATCAGTAGCAGCAGCATAAAGTCTTTACCATGAAACATTTCAATTCCAAGATTCAAGGAGGAGGATAGGGGGGGATGGAAGGGACGGTAGAGAAGGTGATAAGGTGATATTTCTTAATTTATTTACATTTGTGACAGAACATAAACCAATCTCAGCACAAAATGTTATTTTGTTGTCATCAGCACTACATAAAGAACATTTTAGACACTCATTGGAGTCTTCTGATGGGCTACATAATGATAATTATTAACGTTAATATCAATGTTAATTATTGACGTTACCTTTCTGACCAAATATCCTTCTCTGATCTGTTGAGGCTCCATTGCTTTCGTTTGTCTGCTGCCAAATGATAATGTGCTTTACACACACACACACACACACACACACAGCCAGCATTGGAGGAAGTGGTGTCAAGCTGCAGTCATGACTGCGGTTCCGTTTTTCTGTCCTTAATACGCATTTCTGCTTTCACACTTCAGCGAAGTGTGAATTAAACAGTTTACGGGCTGGGAAAGGGGATTTTCATTTAGCTGAACTTTCAAGTTCAAGTTCACCGTAACATGCACAATAAGATATAAATCAATGTTTTTAATTAACTTTAAATTGACAGACTCTTCCTCCGACGCCACACAGCTTTTTATTGTCAAGTGGGACTTGATCACAGCAGCTGACGTTCGTCATGCTCGCATGGAACTATTTCTGTTGAAGGCTCTTCCTTTTTGCTATTTTAAAATTGCCACCACTATCAGGCGATGCCCTGACAGTCAAGTCTCAAGACGAACGGCCTCCATGTTCCTCTCCTCGAACACGCTCACGTCTTATCAGAGGCAGAACATGTGTTGCAGGAAGTTGCCACATATAGTTGTCATGTCACAATTAGAGGCCTTCTTCATTTTTTTCCCTAACAAGTTCTTAAATTAAGATCACAAAAGACATGTGGGGGAAATGACACACTGTGTGTGTGTGTTAAATTTATTAAAAAATCTTTAATAATAAGCTCATGTATCGTGTCAAACATGTCAGCCAAAAGAAAAGTTTTGACAAAAGAACTGATTCTGAACAACACATGCTTTCAGTTTACCTGAATGAAACCCTGTTAAAAATGAAATACTATATATTGTACTGCATATCTACATTCGTGTGAATTTAATGAGTTAATTCTAGTGATGGCAAGTTCGAAACTTTCAACAAACCTTTCGAGACGTTCAATCAATTTTTTTAAAACCTCTTTAAATTGCTGGCTCATTAGTGGCACCTAGTGGCATAAAATATTATTGCATCCATTAATTATAAGCGTGTTGAAGCCTATCTTTAGTTTTTCTACATTTAGTTATTCTTGTGTTCATTTGTTTTATTCCTCTTTCTATTTCCATGTTTTATTTACTCTTATCTATTTATCACTGTCAAACTTTCAGGATTCCTTACATTATGACACATGACAAAAGTTGCAAAGAAAATCGTGTCGTTTTCATTTTCAACTACACACAATATTGAAATTCTTATAAACAAGAGATAATAATAAGTAAAGAATAGGAAAAATATAATACAAGAAGATAAATAGAGTGAAAATATAAAAAATTGAACAGAAGGGGAGAAATAAGAGGGATGATGGCATTGTTGTGCAGTGGTTAATGTGACATAATGTGGTTTAATGTGACATAATCTGACTGAACTGATGGACAACGACGTACTTTAACAAATGTATTCCTGGTGTAGAAGATAAAAACACATTATTATTTTCCAAAATAAACATTGTAGTCTGCACAATACAGGTTCTCTTAAAAATAAACTCTGCTCTCTTATAATGATCATAATAATTGTTTGAGAAAAGCATTTTCTTATTTTCACTAAATTTCACATTATACTGGAGCATACCTGGTGTTGAAGACAAAAACGCATTATTTTACAAAATAAACTCTGTGGTCTGCACAATACAGGTTCTGCATACAAAATAAAATGTAATTCGGTTATTTTCAAAGCCAACAACATCATCAGGGCAAGGCACAGAACACAAACGGAATATTGCTAGCGACATATGGAGTTGATATATGGACAATGGCACCTTTTTCATTCCCACCCATACGAAACTGCAGGAAAAGTGAGTTAAATTTTACGTCGCCGACTTTTAAAAAACAAACCAAAGAAAAATGCTAAATTATAAACTTGCCGGGCAAAATGTCTGGTAATCATGTTGATACAAAACGTAGCCCCTTCACCTCCCCAACGGCGTGGATGAAACGGGCTATTGGTGTGCCAGACACCCGCATGTCAGCCGGCACGCGCCGGCCCTCACTTTCATTGCGCCACAGGGTTTGTTTCAACCTCTTACTCATGCTTGCGAGCCAGTCTGCCAGACCGAGCACATCTGGCACCTACACCGGTAGTAGGGGGCCAATCCCTGCACCCTCTTTCCCTGGATTGAGTTCTTGCTGAAGTTGTGAGGTCCGGCAAGGGGCTCTGTAACCAAAGTGAACATTTTATCTGTGTTTGTGACATAGACTGTCGTTAAAATGTCAGCGATAGGGTTAAAATATGTCAGGTAAAAATAAAATATTTTTGGACAGTGCACAGAGTATTACGACAATGGTGTGTTGAACTCAGAGACTGTAGGATTGCCAAATCCCAAATTCAAAAAGTTACATAGTGCTGCTTTAAAGTCATATTCATAGAGAGACTTCCTATTGAGTATGTCTCTGCGCCAAGAGTGCCCCGGACAGCCTGGTGTGATGACTTGACTCGGCCCCTCCCTAAGGAGACCACGTAGGGAGCCTGCACCAAGCACACGTGGCCAGGCTCAGGGCCCCGCCAAGGTCCAAGGACCAGACGGAACACCCAACCCGCCCCCCCCCACAGAATATCCTTTTTATGGCTATGGGAATTAATACATTTAAACTATGATCTATTTTTTATGTCAAGCATATAAGTATCAACTGTTACCTTTCCTATCACAGCTATCAATTATTGCCTTTTCTATCAGCAGTACTTTTCCATGCAAAATGGGCAAACATGACCTGGTTACATGGAAAGTACAGAGCAAAAATAAAGTGGGGTGAGTGTGATGACTCATCATCTACCCGCCCCTACTCTGCCTCTGATTGGCTAACTCTAACCCAGAGACATGTAGAGAGGGTTGCACGTAGACTAAGATAGCTCAAGGAAGGTCTTAGCGGGGAATATGAATGCGTAAATAGAGACAAAACTGCATTTTTTTAGTAATTAGTAGTCAATAAATGCATTGATTTACAATATTTATAATAATATTTATATAGCACACATGCATGTGGATGTAGTTACATGTTTTTTATTTTAAGTACAATTTGCTAATATTTGAGGACTAGTGTGAACACTAACAGCTAGGCTTGTTGACATATTTTAGTTTGTTGGATTAAGAGCGCGTTGCTGTTGTTTATTGCTTTGAATCTTTATTTATAATGTTCTTAAACTTGTATGGTAGTCAAGAGCAATCACATCCCAATGTTTATTGATATATTTAGAGGGAGGGGAAGGGAAGGAATGTTTCAAAATTCAGATTAGATTAATTTTCTACATGTTTATATGTGCCTGTTTAAACACATATAAACATGTGGAGATACATATTTTATGTATTTTTTGTCTTTTAACTATGCAGCTATTTATCCCAAGTAATTCAGCAGTTTGTCTGTGCCCTTTCCTCTGTGTTGTCCTTGCAAATCGTCCTCACCATGGTTTGCTGTGCTGCATGGGGGTTCAACCGCTCGGAGAAAGGAGTACGGACGTACGTGCGCTGGTTGGCTCAAGTCAGCAGGAACAGTCTTACTATCACTAACGATGACAACAAAATATGTGAGGTAATCATATTCAAACAGTGTATTTGTGGCTTGCAAAAGCCAGGCAGTTGAGTCTCAGGTTGCAGAGTGAGGTTGCTGTCTCATTGCAGGGAGTCTTCAGGCTCCATTAAATCCCACTGTGGTTCTTGTGCTGAAAGAGAGAGAAAGACAGGGAGAGGGAGAAAAAGACAGTGGAGAAAGGGTTAGACACACCTACAGTGTACAGTATACTGTAGGCTTGGACGGAAAACTGCCTTGGGAGATAAGGTGTGGTCTTTGTTCCCCAAATAATGTTATGGAACATTCATTAGTTGTGATCAACAACAGCTTTTGTTGCTGATGTTTAACAAAGTATGACAAGTGGCATCAGTTACCGGTGTGTGGTGTGATTTGTAAACAAAAAAAAGCCTATATAAAGAGATACAAGTCAGAGCTGAGCCAACAGTGTCTGATTTATTAAACAACAACCTTAAAAAGGCTTCAAAAACATATATATAAATATATAATAATATATAAATATATATATATATATATATATATTTATTTATTTTTTCTTTGTATTTCATTTTTTTTTGCTGGTGATATATACAAATATAGCTGCAGGCAGCAATACACAGGGTCCAGTTTAGTCGTTTTGGGTACGTATTCGTTTTCTGAGGTTCAGTAAACACATCGTTTTATATCGACACCAATTCCAAATTTCCCAATATCTTAAATGTTAGACCAGTTCAACACATTAATATATTTGATTTTTTATTCATTCATTCATTTATTTATTTATTTATTTATTTATTTTCGCAAAATAGAGCAGAGTTGTAATTTTGGAGGACACACACAATGTCAGATAATTGTTTTATTGAAAAGACAAAATCATCAATCATTATTGAAAAAAACATCATTTCAAGATACAGGTGTTGGTATTCCTGCTGGGATTGCTGCCTGACGCACCTCCTCCAGTGCCTTTTGACCAGGTGTGCTGTGACACCCCACTGAACACCTCTGTGGGCCTAAACGGGTCATCAGCTGGGGACCACCACTCATCAACGTTTCGCACCTTTAACCCCAGTACGTCTCGTGGTGATCTGTCCCTGCCACCCCCTGCTGATGCCCTAGGTGTTTGTCCCCCAACCCTTCTGCTTCCTCCTTAGCCACAGCCAGAAGCTGCCTTTCTCCGCCTCCTCTGCCAGCTCTTTCATGGCTTTCCGATGCCCCGCTCCTGTACATCCCATGTCGCGGACTAGACGAGCTGTTGAGGAACCTACGAAGCCCCTACACCCCACTTCCACAGGGCAGATAACAGCTTTCCAGCCCGCCTCCCTGCACTCTGCCGCCAGATCAGAGTACTTGGCGCGCTTCCGCTCATAAGCAGCCTCCATACCTCCCTCCCATTGTACAGTGAGTTCCACCAGGAGGACAAGCCTCTGACCACATGATGAGGTCTGGCCGCAGGGCTGTTTCCACAATCTCTCTGGGGAACTGGAGCTGCTTCCCCAGGTCGACCCTCATGGTCCACTTACTTCCCGGTGAGAGGAGTCTTGCTGTATCTCTCTGGCGGGAGGGTCTGACACTCTCTCCTGCCCTCGCAAACAGGATGGGATGTCGTCCTGGAGCAGAAGGTCTGCTGTTTGCCTCCTTTCTGCATGACTCTGACACCTCTGCCAGCTTCTTCAGAACTTGGTCGTGTCGTCACCTGTAGCGGCCTTGGGACAGCGCTGTCGTGCAGCCCGACAGGATTTGCTGGAGGCTTGCGTTGATGGTATTGCAAAGGGGAGAGGTTTCTTCGGCACCAAACCATTGGTGGATGTTTCGGGGACAAGGCCTAGCTTGGGTGATCTTCCATAGGTCAGACCATGACATGGACCTGTCTATGAGACCTTTCCATGACATCCAAAATCCTTGCTGGCCCTGGGACACCGCTTTGATGTTAAGGCATTCCTGCACAGTTCTTGCCACTTCTGCCACCACCATGGCTCTTAGGTCTTCTTTGGAAGCCTTTGACCAGAACAAGGGAGTATTGCCCCTCCCAAGGCCTGCTCGACCCTCCTGGACTCTGCCGACCACCTCGCGGTGCTTCAGCCTGCCGATCGCCATGTGGACCTCTTCTTGGGCTTTCCACTTTCTTCCCGTTCTTATCTGGGTGCCCGCTGCTCTCACCAGCTGGTCAGTGGATTCCCTCAGCTCCAGCACCAGCCGAGCCTTCTCTTGCTTGTAACCCACGCTGATGGATTGCAGTGGTAGTTGTAGCGTGTTCCTACCAAAGAGGCCTACGTCTGAGAGGCATTTTGGTAGTCCCAGCCACTTCCTGATGTACGAGTTTGCCAGCTCATCCATCTTGCTTACCACTGAGGAGGGGATTTCGCTCATCTTTAGTGGCCACATCACCTTTTGGTACAGTATGAACTGGTAACACCATACTTTGTACTTTCCGGGGAGTTGGCTTTGATTGATCTTGGCCAGGCCATCTGCGAGCTGCTTCCTCACCGTCTCCCCCATCTGCCTGTCAGAGAGCTCTGCTGTGTAGGTGCGACCCAGGCTACGAACAGGTTGATCTGCCAGCAATGGAATATTCTCACTGCCCGTGACAAACATGGTGTTGTCGCTTCTGACTCCTTTCCTGATCGACAGACTACGTGACTTGGGGGGTTTGATCGTCATCCTCGCCCAGCTCACAAGCTCGTCTATCCTCTTCAGCAGTCTTGTTGTGCATGCTGCTGTCTGGAGTATGGTGGTGATATCGTCCATCTAGCCTCTCACTGCTGGTAGCCTTTGTCCTGACGGCAGTTTCACTCCTCCGACCATTTTCCTCGCCCCTATGAGGATGATCTCGAAGGCTGCGACGAACAGGATGGGCGAGATTGAGCATCCCATGGCAATGCCTACTTCCAGCTGTTGCCAGCCTGTTGTGAAGTCCTGATGGGTGCAGCACATCTGGAGGTCTCCAATGTACTTGGCCACCAGGGCTCTCATACAGACTGGGACATGGAAGAAATCCAAGGCAACTCGATGAGTTGGTGGGGGACCGACCCATATGCCTTGGCAAGGTCGAGCCACACAACATGCAGGTCACCTCTCTCTCTTTTCGCCCTTGGATCTGCTCCCATATGACTGCAGAGTGTTCCACACACCCTGGGAAGCCTGGCACTCCTGCCTTCTGGCAGCTGGTGTCGATGTACCCGTTTCCTGTAAGGTAGCTGGTCAACCTGTTGGCCAGGATGGAGAAGAAGATCTTCCCTTCAACATTCAGGAGGGCGATACTCCTAAACTGGCTGATCGTACTGGAGTTCTGCTCCTTTGGGATTAAAACTGTGACAGCTCTTTGCCATTCTGAAGGGATGACTTGGTTTTTCCAGGCCACTCTCAGCAGATTCCAGAGGTGTCTCAGGACCCCTGGGCAGTACTTGTACAGCTTGTACGGTATCCCGTTAGGGCCTGGGGCTGACGCTGCTCTTGCCTTCCGGACCACCTCTGCTACCTCGCTGAGTTTGGGGAGGGCAGCATCAAAGAGGATTGCTGGGGGAGCTGGGCGAGGAACATAACCAGGGGATCCCAGTGGAGTTGACTTCACTGGGTCACTGTATTGCTCCTTGATGTAATTCTCCAGCTCAGACTTGGTAATCTCCAGCTTTCCGCTTCTCTTGTCCTCTAGCAGCTGTCTGGCATGCTTGAAGGGATTTTTGAAGAAGTTACTCCTCTCTTTCTCCTTCCGCCTTCTGCGCTTACGGATGCGCTCTGCCCTCCGTAGGCCGGCAAGATCTTTTTTCACCTCGTCCCACAGAGGCTTCAGGGCCTCCTTCTCCTCTCTGCTTGCCTTCCTCCACTATTTTCGGAGTTGACGCCGCCTCTTCACCAACTGCTCGATCTCTCTCTCCCTCCTCCCCTTCTGCACTGGGCAAGCTTTCCGCTTTTCAGCATACTTACTCTCCGAATCTGCCGCTGCATTCATCATACAGGATGTCTCCAATGCGGTTCAGCTTGGCTTCCACCTGGCCGTGCAGTGAATGCTCCAGGATAAGGCTGAGGTCCTTGTCCAGCTTCTGCCAGACCGCAACTTCGTTGGCTTTAGGCCATTTGACCATCTGCCTCCTTCCAGGTTCTTTCCTCTCTGTTCTCTGGCTTTGCTCGTGGATGTTGGGGTTGCTGTGTGTTCTGTGTGTGTCTTCATCAATGCCACTCTCGGAGGCATTGGCGTCCACCAAGGGCCCTCCTGTGTCCTCCACCTGCCTTTCTTCAGCAACGGTGGATCCCTCAGAGCTGTGGTTTGCAACCTGGCTTTGGGTTCCTCTTGTCTGACCTGCGGTTGCAGTGAAATGTTGCTGCTGGCCTCCCTCTTCGCACTTCTTCCTTCCCTGGTGGATCCGCAAACCTCTGACCTTCTCCCACCCACACCTGCATCTTCTCCTAATCCTAGAATCTTTAGTATTTATAGTATTTATAAAGATCACAGGACATGTAATATCTTTGTAGTACAAAAAAAGGAAATCTTCAGATATTCAAAGAAACAGTTTACAACTTAAACAAAATTGTCAATGAAAACAATAATTATAAAGATAGCCTGATATGTAATAATTTTAGTACAAAAACAACTCCATCTTCAGAAAAGTAAATTTATCAGTTGTTCTCCTTAATTTTCTGTTTTGTCCACAGGGCGCAAGTCGCACAAAGAGGAGGGACAGTCCATTAAATATATTGGGGATTTCTTCATTTCTAAGCTTAAGTGCTTCTGATGTGTTCTACAGATAATGTTCAATTGAATATTTACACAGACAATACACATAATGTTAAGAGAGTTACTGGAAGTTTCCCGGTTACGCAAGGTGCTTTATTTAATTTTGATTACTTGATAAATTCAACAAGTAAACGAACCACATTAAAAATACATGCAAAATAAAAACACCTTGCCTTTATTTGTTTTAAGAACGGGGCATATGGACTAGGAGACCGCGAGCGCTATTTGGTGGAGGCAGAGATGAGCGAGTGGAGCAACATAGAAAGTCACTGTTGCAACACTGGCCCCTAGTTTGTACTAGGGATGTCAATGAAACAGTGTAGTTTCTTTGTTGTCGATGATGTGTTGATGAAGAAGGAATCTCTGCTGACACTGACTTGATTATAATAATTTGTTTATTACAAGAAAGAACAGCATCAAACCAGACTTGCCATGGATGTCTGGGAGAGAACAGGAGCCAGATACATTCTCTCCCGAATGGATCAAGAAGTTTGTCTTATATACTTTTACAGAGATCACATAACACATCTGGTTCCAATCCATAGGTCTTAGCTCAGCCCCTGTCTGACATGAATCTAAACATATTCCACTTCTCTCCTTACAGGGCCCCCAATGTAAACACTCTAATGTTGACGTTCTCCGTGTCACTGTAGAAGCAACATATGTTAATCTGTCATGGGAGCCCAGTCCCCTTCTTCCCCTTCATCACTGTATATGTGTCATCAACTGTCCTTTGTACACTTTGTCCAAATTGCATCATGTAGCTTTCACCTTCTGATATTCCCATAAACATACCATCTCCACCATGGGTATCATTTGAACAAAAACAAGCTCTACCTTTCGCAGGTGTCACTTCCATAGCATCAGGTATTGCTGTTCTAACATCTTCATAGTTGTCAAGAAGATTTAAATATGATAATTCTTTCAACCAGGAACATCTACGTCCAGGTCTAAATAGATGGACCGACACAACCATCCGTATTTCATTCGCTGCTTGTTGTTTGAATAGCAGCCACGATAGCATTACTTTGACATTCAGGCGTCAAAGGTTCCGGTACTGTCTCTAGAATTGAAGGCCATGTGCCCATAGCTGTAACTCTCACCACACACGGACAATTCGAATTAGTAGTCATTCTAACGGAGTGAGTTATCTGTTGGAACTACAGATTTTTATTTGCCCACAGGTCTGCTATTTGCAGCACTGAGGAATCAAACCCATATGCTTTCCACTGGGTTTCTCGCTTCTGTAAAGCATGAAGATGTTCAGTTATGTCTTTTAATGTCCACTCAGCATCAAGAAAATCATTGACCACATCCAACATAGTCACCTGAACTATTTCACCTGAATCCCTATCAATCTCCTCAGCAATTGGCTCTCTAATTAAAGAGCTCTCCTTGCTATTGTTCAAATTAATTTCCAACTTCACCATAGGCTTCTGAGTTATATTTACCAACTTCTTAAATGATGGGGATGTAGTGATAGGTGTCAGCGTCTTATCTACAGACATCTAACATCCTTTTCTGCCAATGTTGTAGCTAGAGTAGTAACTGATGATGATATGTTAATACTACTAGTTATTCCCTGAGCTAAGGTAATAGATGTCATCGGTCCAACAGTCACCCTTGGTGTGACTAGTTGCTTTTGAACTTCTTGAGCAATCGTACTTATTTATTTAGTAACCAGACCTTTTACGACAAGCATTATCCCATGAGTTCTGTATCCTGCTTCCCAATAATTTTGCCTTGGGATATATTTAAACTTTGGATCCAAATATGTGCATTTATATTGTCCTTAATCTTCCCATAGGAAGATTATTTACGACAAGCAACAGTCATCTGAACTTTAACCCATCTCCTGTCATTATACAACATATACTTTTGTTGATCAGTTACTACTCTACCTACAACATTGGCAGAAAAGGATGTTACAACAACGATGATGACAACTTTTACTTCTGTAACTCCTGGTAATCATACAAGTGAGGTTGTGAGGATGAGATCCACTACCAATAAAACAATGACGACTTTTTCGGTGTCTACAAGGTCTGCACACTGCTAACATCAGGTCCTGTTAGCACTGTGTCTTCACCACGCACATTTTTCCATTTAGGGGAAATATTTTCCCCAGTATTCCATTTACCACATTTACATGGAAGGTAAGCTGCATTTCCTAATTTAGTTCTAATCACAGTATTCACAGAAATTGGAGTTGTAGAAATCACCTTAGGGGCAGCACTAGTTAACCGCAATACCTCTGCAACATTAATGACTTTCAGAACTGAAGATGTGGGCGTCTGCTTTATTTTTTCAGTTGGTGGGAGAGTTGATACCGCGGGCTCTACAATTTTACTTTCATTTAGTACCACAAGAGTCACAATTTTGTATCCGTAGTCTGGCCTTGTTGGCACTCCATCCTCTCTCACATTCACTAATTTTGGATCATAATGAGAACACTTGTAGTCTCCTTGATCTTCAATCTGGGATCTATGTAGATAAAGACTACAGTCCTCCTCAATCTTCAGCCTTCTTCGATCATTTAGCAGCACATACTTTTCTAGTGATGATGTTCCGGACAAGTCAATTACCTTACCATGGTTATCTTACCACTAGACTCAGAATTCCCCTTTTTCCTCATTTTCTTTTGTACACTTACATGGCAGTTGAAGTGACTTTGGGAAAGTCACTTCAACCTGAGTCCTTGTATCGCTTTGGTCTAACCCTTTTTCGGGTTGGCTTTGGACTCCTTGGTCCAACTGAGTCTGTGTATTTTCCTGGAGAGGTATCACAGCCTCTGGAGTCTTTGACAACTCATACTCTCTGGAGTTAGACTCTGTTGTTTCTGGGACATGTTGTAAATCAATGTCACCAAAGTGTCTTTCTTGCTCAGGGACTGACAATTCATCCCTGGGATCATCAAAAGTGTGCTCAACATCATCATGCACACCCCAATCATTGTCAATCCCTTCTTCTGGGTCTTCACCTTGAAGGTCCTCATGAACCTCTGCTGTGTCTGCAGCTTCTGTTGGCTCTCTTGAGCTTTCAACATCTCTGCTCTGTGATCGTGACGCCTCTTCTTTTGGCGCTCTAACACAATGTGATAAATGATACCATGTAGGAGAACCTTTAACCTGAACCGCAGTTCCCGTACTGCGAACAACTTAGAATGGTCCTTTGCGGCATTCGTTAAACCACTTCCTCCTAAACACGATTTTTCAGCACACCATTCATTTTTTCACAAACACCTTGGCTTTGCAGGTGATAAACAGCTCCTAGACGTTGTTTAATTCCCAATTTTTGCAGAATTTATTTTACTGTTCTATCCGCGATCTGGAAGTCCCCACCTGCTATGGGCCTCACAACACAAAAACTTGGCAACTGACTGAGCATCTTTACACTTGGTTGGACATGCCTCAGGCCACCGTGAATCTATCCACAACGACTAACATGTATCTTTTACCTCCTACTTGTCTTATCATGTCAACAAAATCCACAACCAACTCACGCATAGGACCTGTCCGAGTTAGAATGTGACCGGGTGGACCCATTACACCCCTCCGAACATTATTTTTAAGACAGATTGTACATCTGCCTATGACATAATCAATTTGCTCAAGCAAGTACGGTGCCCAAAAACCATACTCTTTCGTGATTTTTCTCCTTACTTCCCCCCTTGCAACATGGGCTAACCCATGTGCTTTCTGAATCATCAGAGCTAGTAGGTCGGGGGGTGCTACCATCAGTCCTTCATGATTTCTCCACAGACCAGTAGAATCTTGAGTGGCCCCTCGGTCCAACCATAATTGTTTATCTATGGCAGACGCAGCTTCTTGCATCGAGACCACATCTTTGAGCGTGATTTTATCTTCCAAGTCCACTTCATGGGTGACCAGAAGAACCTTGCCTGCTTTGTTTGCTCCTGTAACTGCTTTTGCAGCCTCTTCAGCCGCTTTGTTACCTTGTGTAACCCTTGACGTCAATAATACTCCATTAATTAGGCAAATGCCTTAATTAGTCAGTCCGTTGCCAAGTCTCCCACTAAATAATTGCAAATGTATTATATGAAAAATAACTACTGTAAGCCTATCTGTGAAAACAAGCTAAACATGTGTCAATTATGTAGGTTATAACTAAATGTATACACATATAGGTAAATGCATGTGTGTATTGAAAGAGTTTGTGGATAAAACCGCACTGGACTTGTTCAAACTGGATTCAGGATTCCTATGCGCTGTCTTCCGCAAGCTGCCAGATGTCTTGTCATCTGCCCCTTGGATGATCCAATTCACACATTCCATCTTCTCTGTCTTTCCCCCAGCTTTTATCTGTCCATCGCTGGTCAGACGATGATGTGTACATGTTTTTGGTGGGGGTCCTTACTGACGTTAGGTGGAGGAAACCCCATGTGAGCAGGGAGAACATGCTAACTCCACACAGAAAGGCTCCTATTTGGAAAATAACCCGCCCGGAGCACGGTGCCAACAGCCCCCCAATGGAATGCCGAATGGATCAAGAAGTTTGTCCTTTATACTTGTACAGAGATAACATGACACATCTGGTTCCAATCCATAGGTCTCAGCTCAGCCCCTGTCTGACATGAATCTAAACATATTCCACCTTTCTCCTCACAGGGCCCCCAACCTAAACACTCTGATGTTAACATTCCCCATGTCACTTTAGAAGCAACATATGTTAAACTTTCATGGGAGCCCAGTCCCCTTCTTCACTCCAAATATTCCAGACACCTCCAGACACCTCAACAGCTTCAACACAGTTTCACCACAAAAAGTAAGGTTATTTTCCCAGATGGGCTTATTATTTTCCACACTTAATCATGACCAACAGACAGTGTCTGCACTATCCTTTGAGCGCCACAGCCCAATTGCAGTTAACAATTGCATTGAAAATAGGAATGTTATATAAAATGTCGTTTATCAAAAAACTTCCGTTTACAGTTTTTTATTGAATTTATTTTAGTATGATTATTTAAGTAATTATGTATGACTGATATTTTTTAAATTAACATTCAAAAAAAATCTCACATTCCCCCTGCAGTACTCCAAAGTACCTCTAGGGGTACGCGTACCCCCATTTGAGTAACAATGCTCTAGATTCAAGATTCAAGAGGTTTATTTGTCATATACATATACACACGTTCATACATATATGCAGTGAAATGTCTTTGCAATTCACCCGGAGATTATGCACAATAGTTACTAAACCGAACATAATAGCTAACCTAATTCCTACCTAGCTAATTAACTAAAACTAACTGATTCCTTTTGAAATTTCCTGCTGAAATGTTCTAATTACTGTTCATTTTATAAATAGAAATTCCCAGTGGCTGATATATATCGCATACTTCAGCTAAATGTAATTTCTACGCAGCTATTAATAAAACTATTAAAACTCAGCTTCAAAGAGGACTTATTATGCTCCTTTTTACACAATTTCATATAGTTTTCTGTGTTTTCTTGCTGAAAATACCACTCAGATTATGCATTAGAGCCAATCTAAACATACCTCTATTTCCATCGTGTTACTGACGCTCTGTTTCATTGGGAGGAGCCACCCTCCGAAGGCCCCAAGTTCTCTGAGCCAATGGGGTTTGAGCTTTACGGATAAAACGTTCACTGATTTCACCTTATCAGGCCACCAAAATCTGTTTATGAACAAATTTGAGGTGAGAAATAAGCAATCTAGTGGCTGAATCTTCACTCATATTAGATCTACACTATCGAATTAAAAGTTTGTTCCGACTTTCAACTCGGTGTCTGGAGAAGTTTGGTGCTTGGAGCACCACGGAATACACCACGGGCTTGGGGGCTTTTTTTGTGTCATTCAGTTATGGGAACGTCCAAAAATTTGATAAAATAAATATATCTCCAGTTATGTTTGGAGAAACGCTGAGCAATTCACACATCGCAGCTTACAGCAAAGTCAACCTACCATGGACACACATACACACACAAAGAAAGCCACAGCAGAATTAATTTTTAAATACATAAATTTCCATAATCTGCAGTTTTGTCACAGACAGTTGGTATTAATTCCTCTTTCTTTTGTAAATATTTGTGCTGGTCTCTGCAGTCAACGACAGAGCAGTTCCCATCCTTAGCTCTTAGTTTCGATGTCAGCGGGTGTGGTTGCAGTCCAGCCTTGGGTGGAGTTAGTCACGTAACGTGTGACGTACGAAGGGTACAAAAATCTGATTTGGTTGTTTCACGACAGCTGGGAAAAAGCTTTTTTCACAGTTTGAGCATTAGTAGGCTCATCAGGGACCCAAATGTACAGTATGTTCACAAGTACTGAAAAAGTGAGTAATAATAGGTCTCCTTAAACATACTGACAGGAAATTTACATGGGACATTATAATTCAAGAGTAAAGATTTATATGGTCACAACAGTACACATCAATAACAGAAGATATTATGCTCCCAGGTGAACACCCAGTTGGCCAGTTCCAGATGTTTCCTAAACTAGATCCTGTTAATATCAAACTGGAAAGTACTGTTCACTTGTGTGAACTAGTGCACTGGGGTTGTTTCATCCTTGAACTCTAGCCTGCTAGTTCTTTAAACTGTATTTGTAAAGATATGCTATGGCTATCTTGCATCAGATAAAGCACAAAATAAGATCCTATACAGGGAAATTAGTGGAAACTGTAACTAAGTTGGAGAGATCCTTCAATGATTCACATAAGCTGCTACTGTTAACTGTGGTTATGTCTTTGCATCAGAAAAGCTGAACTGTGGGATGATTGTAGCATCATCGTCATAAGTCATTTGATAGCGGAGGATGATGTCCATGTGGTCTCCCTTCTCCCCTGGATGGCACTAAACACATGCTGCTCAATACATCAGGTTCTCCTTATGTGGTCGTTCGGTTTTCACCGCGTGAATACCTTTCCTGTTAAAGCAAGACGTCATTAATGAAGACTTGAAAGATGCCAATGTACAGTATCATATACATACCAGCTTGTCAGAATCAGATGTATGTATATATTGTATGTATTGTATGTCCTTGTATGTATGTGAACATAGTTCACATACATACAAGGAATTTGACTTGGTTTTTTCCTTTCTCTCAATGTACAAACATATGACTGAACAAAGAGAGCTAAGCTAAGCATAAACATTAAACTACTATATACAAAATGTAGATGTATATAAACGTGTATATATAAACAGCAATGGAATTATAGCAGGAAGGCAATAGTGCAATGGTGCAGTGTACAAAAATGCTGGAATAAATATGGAATAATTAACAGGTTACTTTATACAGTATACTGTACATGACGTAGGTGGATATGACATTATATGCATATATACAATGTACAGTATATTGGTTTATATTGACAATGACAACATATTAAAAACTGTTTAGCCTCCCAAATATATAATTTAGAATTTGTATGTACAGTGAGTGTTCAACGTTATTGGTTTATGGGAGTGTCTCTGACACTGTGTGCCTGGTTTAAGTGTTCATCAGTGTGACAGCCTGTGGGAAGAAGCTCTTCTTGTGTCTTGTTGTTTTGGCATATCGTGTTCTGTAGCGCCTACCAGAGGGGAGGAGTTGGAACAGGTTGTATCCAGGGTGTGATGGGTCTGCAGTGATGTTTCCTGAACATTTTCTGACTCTGGACAGAAAATGATTGGTCCAACTCAAGGCAGAGAGTTTTCTTAACGTTCTGTCTGTCTTACAGAGGAGATGGGCGCACAGGCTCGTGAGCAGCCCAACAGAGGAACGCCATTCCTCCTGCGCCTGAGAGGACTATTATAAACCTCCTTTAAGACCAGCCAGAAAGACTCCATCTCCCTCCCAGAACCCTTAACTGTGGGTAGAGACTCCCACAGGAGGGCACTAATGATTTTCTCTGCTCTCCTGAAAGTCCGTTGTAGTCTGTTCCTGTACTGATTGGTGGCCGAACCAAACCAGACAGTGATGGAGGTGCAGAAGACAGACTGGATGATTGCAGTATAGAACTGGATCAGCAGCTCCTGGGGCAGGTAAAGTATTTATTTACTTATTTACTTATTAATTTACTTCCTGAGCTGGTGTAGGAAGTACATCGTCTGCTGGGCCTTTTTGATGACTGTGTCGATATTAGGTTTCCACTTTAGGTCCTGGGAGATTGTGGTTCCTAGAAACCTTAAGGATTCCACAGCAGACACAGTGCTGTTGAGTACGGTGAGGGGGGGCAGTGTTGGGGGGCTCCTCCTGAAGTCCACTGTCATCTCCACAGTTTTGAGTTTGTTCAGCTACAGCTAGGTTGTTCTGACCTCACCTGAGGGCTAGCTGTTCAACCTCCCATCTGTATGCAGACTTGTCACTTCCCAGATGAGGCTGATGGCCTTAGTGACGTCTGCAAACTTCAGGAGTCTAACAGACGGGTCTCCTAAGGTGCAGTCGTTGGTGTAGAGGGAGAAGAGTAGAGGGAAGAGCACACATCCCTGGGGGCACTAGTGCTGATGGTCCGGGTTCTAGATGTGGTTTTCCCCAGCCTCACCTGCTACCTCCTGTCTGTCAAGAAGTTAGTTATCCACTGGCAGGTGGGGGCTGGCACAGTGAGCTGGGTGAGTTCGGAGCGGAGGATTTCAGGGAAGATGGTGTTGAATGCCGAGCTGAAATTCATAAAAAGGACCCTTGCGTATGTCCCTGGGGAGTCGAGGTGTTGCAGGATGAAGTGCAGTCCATGTTGACTGCATCATCCACCGACCTTTTTGCACGATAGGCAAACTGCAGGGGGTCCAGGAGGGGGCCTGTGATGTCCTTCAGGTGGGCCAACACCAGTCTCTCAAAGGATTTCATGACCACAGACATCAGTGCGATGGACTTGTAGTCTTTTGATCCAGAGATGGAGGGTTTCTTGGGGACAGGAATGATTGTGGAGCATTTGAAGCACGAGGGGACTTCACACAGCTCCAGTGATCTGTTGAAGATCTGGGTGAAGATGGAGGCCAGGTGGTCAGCACAGACTTTCAGGCAGGAGGGAGACACGCCATTTGGGCCTGGAGCCTTCCTGATCTTCTGTCTATGGAAGAGCTGACTCACATCCTCTTCACAGATCCTGAGTGTAAGTGGTATAAGTGGTGTCAGTGGGGAGGGGTGAGGGGCAGGCAGGGGAACCAGATGTTGTGATGTTGCAGGAGCAGGTGAGAGGTGTGAATGTGGGCTTTTCAAACCTGCAATAAAACCCATTCAGGTTGTCAGCCAGTTGAAGGTTCTCTACAGTGTTAGGATATGATTTCCTGTAGTTGGTGAGTTCCTGCCGGCCTCTCCACAGGCCACACTGATGCAGGGTCATTGGCTGAAGACCAAATTTCCAGCTTTTCAGTGTAGCACCTCTGTGCTACTCTGATCTCCCTTGTCAGGCCAGGTTTATGGCGGTTTGCTTCAGTGCAGGACCATCATGGGTATAGACTTACACATTTAATACCCAAACCCTGAATTTGGCGAGTGTATGACACAGTTCTCACATTTCACTTTATTATGATATGATTAATCAAACTGTGAATAAAAAGCATTTGTTAATTGTGCTCTCAACTGTTTTGTGAATTGACTGAAAAGCAAGTCTTTCTTATTGCATGAGCACAGGCCTCAGAATTGATCTGTCCACCTGTGATGAGCTGATCCTCTTCAAAGTCTATGTGGAGTCTTCTCCAGGGCTTTTCGGGCCACTCCCATGGATGTAGTGGTGCACTCGAAGGTGCTTTCCTATGTTCTTGACATGTAGCGCATGATTTTACTTTAGTCTCTATATCAGCATCCATGTGAGGCCACCACATGAAACTTATTGCCAAACCCTTCATACGGCTCATTCCTTGGTGTGACTGGTGTAATTCTTCCAGCATAAGAGCTCGTCCTCTTTCTGGTATGGCTACCCGGGCTCCCCACAACACACAGCCATCTTGTACATTCAACTCACATTGTCTCTGCCAATAAGGATTTAAGTCAGTGTCATGGTTATCTGGCCAACCTCTCAGGATATACTCTCGTACCCTGAAGAGTATTGGATCTGTTGTTGTCCATTGTCGTAGCTTGGTTGATGTCATCGGCGGACCATGGTCCTGATCCATCATCAGCACTTGCTCCTCGGGTACTGACACAGGACACTCCTGTAGTGGGAGGCGGCTAAGAGCATCTGCGTTGCCATTGTCTTTACCTGCTCTGTAAGCAATGCTGTACTCGTACGCTCTCAACAGCACAGCCCATCTCATGATTCTCTGTGACGCCATCTGTGGTACCGCTTTCATCTCGTGAAGTAGACTTATCAAAGGCTTGTGATCAGTGCAAATCACAAACTTTCTCCCATAAAGATACTAATGGAAGCGCGTTACACCGAAGACAATGGCTAGACCCTCTTTATCTAACTGGGAATAGTTGTTTTCTGCAGCATTGAGCGTTCTTGACATAAACCCGATGGGTTTCTCCTCTCCATCTGGCATGCGGTGTGCTAAGACAGCTCCAACTCCATACGGCGAAGCATCGCACGCCAGTATTAGTTCTTTGTTTTCATCATAGTGAACTAACACACTGCTTGACTGTAACAACTCCTTGGACTTAGCGAAAGCTTTCTCCTGCTCTGGCCCCCAAGTCCATGGCTCCTCTTTTCTCAAAAGCTTGTGTAGCGGTGCCAGGAAGGTCGATAGGTTTGGAAGGAACTTGTTGTAGAAGTTTAACAGTCCCAATAAGCTTTAAGCTCACTCACTGGCGTAGGTGCTGGCGCTTCCTGCACTGCTTTCACCTTTGCTGGCACTGTATGAAGTCCCTTGGCGTCCACTCGATATCTGAGAAATGTCACTTCCTTCTCCATGAATTTGCATTTGCTTCGTTTTAGGTTCAAGCCTGCATCTTCTAGTTGCTGTAACACTAAATCTAGTGTGTGGATGTGGTCCCCATCATCCTTTCCTGTCAGAAGTATATCATCTAGATACACAGCCACATTCTTTAGTCCCGGTAGCACACCCTCCACTGTGCTCTGGAAAATAGCTGGACTAGAGCTCACCCCGAAAGGTAACCTAGAGTATGTGAATAGCCCCTTCGGTGTATTCACTGTATTTTCTAGCTTCCTCCTCAAGCACAATTTGTTGATATGAATGACTCATATCGAGCTTACTGTACTTCTCTCCCCCATCTAAGGATGCAATCAGGTCCTCCATTCTTGGAATGGGGTATTGTTCTAATGGAGACACTTTGTTTACTGTGTGCTTATAGTCTCCACAGATTCTCACTTCACCATCTGGTTTTAAGACGGGCACGTTGGATGCTGCCCACTCTGAGAATTTCACTGGCTCTACGATTTTTGTTTTCTCAAACCTCTCAAGGTCATGTTCCACTTTTTTCTTCATCACCAATGGTACTGATCTTGGCTTATAAAAGCATGGGGTGGCGTCCCGAGCCACATGTATTTTAGCAGTGAATCCTTTCAGCTTCCCTAACTCATCCTTGAACACTGTTTCATGCCTTGAGAGTACTTCCTGTACAGTAGCCTCACTATCCACTATCTTGTGTACATCTTGCCAGCCTATGGATATTTTTAGAGCTTTTATCCAATTCGACCCCACTAGACTCGGCCCCGAGCCTTTGACTACAACTACTGGTAACATCTTGGAACTGCCTTTGTACTCTACTGTTGGTTTTGATGCCCCACGTACGTTTACCCTGTGACCACTGTATGTCCTCAGGTTTATCTTACACTTCTGTAGTCTAGGCTTCTGTACCCTCCATAAGTTGTGGAATGTTGCCTCTGCCATTATGGTCACTCCACAACCTGTGTCTACCTCATAGGTTGCCCTTGTGTCATTACACTTAGTTCTATCTTGATGGGCTCTTCTTTGGGAATGACTATCCTGCATGTTATACATAGTCCTTTCTGTACTCTTTATGCTGTAGATAGTCAAAACCTCATCACTGCTACTGTCCCCTCCATCTTCTTGCATTAAATTTGCTCTATTATCCTGCTTTTCACTCCCCCCTTTCAGCTTTTTATAGCCTTTCCTCTTCCCTCTATCAACAGGTTTTGACCTGCAGGCTCTCTTAATGTGCCCCACCTTCCCACAGTTATGACACTTTTCATCCGCAAACCTGCATTCATTGGCCATGTGGCTTATTCCCCCACACCTGTAGCATTTCCCACGTCCAACCTGCTCTTTTGTGTACGTATCGGACACTTTGCATATGGTACCTGTCGCTCGGCTCCATTTAGCATTGTCTCTCGTACTGTTCAAATCTTTAATGTCCTTGTTCGCAGCCTCCATTGCCTGCGCGTGCCTCAGTGCAGTCTCAAACGATAAGCCGTCCTCCGACAGCAGCCGCCACTGTATGCCGTCATCGTTCATTCCACAGACTAATCTGTCCCGCAACATCACCGTCAGGGTGTCTCCAAAGTTGCAGTCCTGTGCGAGCCTCCTTAGCTCCGCCACGTACTCTATTACACTCTCGCTGGAATTCCTGCTCCTGGTATTAAACTTCCACCGCTGCACTATCTCACTAGGCTTTGGGTTGAAATTGTTCTTTAACGACCTCACCAGTTCCTCGAACGACTTGTCTCCTGGTCGCTGCGGACTCAGCAGATTCCTCATCAGCGTGTAGGTCTTCGCGCCCGCACGGCTCTTTTCCTCTCTGCATCGCCGATTCCGGTCGCCACGAAGAAATGATGCAGGATCTCGCAGTACTCTTCCCAGCTCTGCGACTCGTTTTCAAAGGGTGCCACCGACCCCACTGTAGCAGCCATGTCTTTGTCTTTGTCTTTACTCTGTGATAAAGGGAGCGCCCAGCTTCTTCACGCTTGTAGCAGCACGCCAATATCCCGTTACCGCGATAGCCTTAGCTTTAGCTTAGCTAGCTACACTTCATTCGGTAACAACTTTCTGCTCAAACTCACGCCACTGTTTGCCGAACATTCTTCCGGTTTATCCTCGTGCCATATGTGGTATCTTAGTATTTTTGCAGTCAGGTAACAGAGACCAACTCCTGGTTTGTTCACCTTTGATTAACCGTCTTCAGCAACATGTGGCACGGCAGTAACATGCCAGGCTGGCTACCAGTACAACACATGACAGAGAAGGCGAAGGAGCATTTTCTTAAGATAGAGTCCCTCTACTGGCGAAGTCATATATCTGCACTCTATCACAGTATTCACACAATTTTTCTTTGTATTATGTCTTTACATTGTAGTTTGTTGTAGCTAATCATATTAACCAACAAAGCATCACATCGTCCAGGTAAGCCGCAATTAAAATAGGCATTATGACAAATATTCCGAGCAATACTTATTTTCATATCAAAGCCTTTGGATTTTATGTCATGGTAGAGAGTTATTACTCCAATAATTGTTTGCCTGATACATTTACAGTAATTATTAAGTGTAAACTTCATCAGCACACACAACCGACTGTATGACCTTGACACTGATTGGTTTAGATTGTCAGATTGTCAGATAGATGGATAGACAGATAGATTGATAGGTAGAGATATAGATAAAAACATCATTGTATAAAAACAGTAGCATAATAAATAAATACACAATAAAAATATGAAAAAGAAAAATATGTACAATTTTGAAAGTATACAATGAACCTAACAGTTAACTCAACACAAAAAAATGTTGCAATCAATACTAAACCTAAGTACTGTACTCATGTGAATCCACCGCTGTTTACGAGTGCCTATTGGGTGTGTGTGTATGTGTGTGTGTGTGTGTGTGTGTGTGTGTGTGTGTGTGTGTGTGTGTGTGTGTGTGTGTGTGTGTTTGTATTCGGCAATGCACAAATAGCGGGTTTTTACAAATATTTACTTTGTACAAGTTTATGAAATTATTTGTTTTCCGCCTCACCACAAACCTCACCCCAAACCAGGTAGGCTGCGGAAAACCCCCAGAGCTTCCCTTGTATCTGCATTTACATTTACATTTAGTCATTTGGCAGACGCTTTTATCCAAAGCGACTTACAAGGGAGAATAACATTCAAGCTACATTGCAACAGAGACATTAGTGTACAATAAATACTGCAAAGTAGTGCTAAGTAATTGTAAGATAGGCGAGGAGGTACTCTCTGAAGAGCTTGGTCTTCAAGTGCTTCTTAAAGACAGAGAGGGAGGTCCCTGTTCTGGTCGTTTTTGGCAGCTCGTTCCACCAACGTGGAACTACAAATGAGAATAACCTGGATTGCCGTGGTTGTACGGCCGGCAGAGCCAGGCGACGCTCATTTGATGAGCGTAGCATCCGGGGGGTAACATGTGCTCTTACAAGAGCATTTAAGTAGGTGGGAGCATTCCCAACAATCACTCTGTAGGCCAGCATAAGAGACTTGAACTTGATGCAAGCAGCTACAGGTAACCAGTGGAGCTCGATGAGCAGCGGAGTGACATGTGCCCTCTTTGGCTGGTTGAACACCAGTCGCGCCGCCGCATTCTGTATCATCTGTAGTGGCTTCACCGCACAGGCCGGCTAGCCTGTTAAGAGGGCGTTGCAGTAGTCGAGACGGGACATCACCAAGGTTTGTACCAGCAGTTGAGTGGCATATTGGGTCAGGTACGGCCTGACTTTTCGGATGTTGAATAGTGCGAAGCGGCAGGACCGGGAGACGGCGCAGCATGGTCCGAGAATGTCGGTGTTCTCATACACCTGTCTCAGGTAGCTGGACTTCGAGGGAGGTTTAGTTCTTGCCGTAGTGTAAGTGTAAAGCAAGATAAAAACAAACACACACAAGGGAAGTAAACAGGTTTTTCTGGTGAGGAGATATTAACTATAGATCGAATTGGAGGGATTGCATTTGAATGCGTAAAAGGATGACGCTTACTCACTCCATTCTGAATAATAAATGTAAAGAACTTTCCCTGCTCAAAACAACATCACATGGCCCTAGGTTTACTGGAGTCTTGGGCTTACTGGGTTTGCATCTTCCTGGGTCACCGATGGATTGGTTCCAGGTGGTTATAGTCTTGTGTTGCGTACCTAATAATTTCACGGATCCCCACATATTATTCGGTCCGGAAAAAATACAAATGCTGGGCTCCCTGCACATTCCTAGAGTGTGTGTGTCCATGCATGTGTGGGCGTGTGCACGGGTGTTCTATTGTCCATGCTAGAGGAGTGATTCATAGCATTGCGTGAGGTCATTGGAGGCTGTTTGGAACACCCTGACACTGGAAGGAGGAGGCTATGAGATTAAGTGTTCCATGGAAAAGCCATCAACTATAGCTTCCTCCCCCTGTGCAATTATTGACGGTTGCTAATCATCACGAGGTGTAGAGCGCTACTACTACCACCATGACAACGGCAACAAAGACGATATCTCAATCCTCCCGAATTGAAAACATGAGCTATGGTTGACGCTGAGGTGGTGTCAGAGAACCACATCCAGTATTTA
>NC_137202.1:4259547-4505422 GCF_960531495.2 Zeus faber | reverse complement strand
AGGGAGTCGGGGAAATCCAAAGGTGGACTCGACTGGCTCATGGTAAACGACCGCTGGTGTAAACCCAACAACACCACGTCTCTCTCCCGCTCCTGCTTGCCGAACCTGGAACAGCAGACAATCTTATGCCGTCCATTTTATCTTCCCCGGGAATTCAGCATGGTCATCATTGCAAGCATTTATATTCCACCGCAAGCGGACACCGACACAGCACTGTCGGACCTGTATGATGTGTTGTGCGGATTTCAAAACAAAAATCTCGATGCGGCCGTGGTTGACTGGGGACTTTAACAGGGCGAACCTTAAAAAAGTTCTGCCTAACTTCTACCAACACATCGTGTGTGCCACCAGGGGAGATAGAACTTTAGACCACTGGTACACACTGTACAAGAATGGATACAAGACCGTCTCGCTCCCTGCTTTTGGGAAATCAGATCACACCGCGATTTCGCTAGTTCCCGTTTACAGGCCTCTGATCGTGCCTGAATTGGTGACGAGGAAAGTGAAGCGGTGGACGGACCAGTCAGAGGCTACGCTTCAGGACCCCTGACTGACGTAGACTGGGACATGTTCCAATCAAGTTCATTGCTGTTCATCGATTATAGTTCAGCTTTCAATGTCCAGCACATGTCCAGCTCCCTCACCCTGAACACAGGATCCCCCCTGGGCTGCGTCCTCAGCCCCCTACTGTACTCCCTGAACACACATGACTGTGTGGCCAGGTCCAGCTCCAACACCATCATCAAGTTTGCTGACGACACTGTTGTCGTGGGCCTGATCACCGACAGCAATGAGAACGTCTACCGGGAGGAGGTGGCTGACCTATCGCTCTGGTGCCAGGACAACAGCCTCCACCTGAACGTCAGCAAAACTAAGGAGCTGATTGTGGACTTTAGGCGTGGACTACAACCGAGGACGCACGTGCCCTTGGTGATTAATGGGACTTCTGTCGACAGAGTGAGCAGCTTCAAGTACCTGGGAGTCCACATCACAGAGGATTTAACATGGACTTTACAAACAGACACTGGTGGGAAAGGCAAGGCAGCATCTTTACCATCTCAGGCAGCTGAGGAAATTCCAGGTCTCGGTGAGGATCCTCAAGTCCTTCTACTGTGGAGCAGTGGAGAGCATCCTGACAGGCAACATCACTGCCTGGTTTGGAACTGTACTGCTCAGGACAGGCGGGCCCTGCAGAGGGTGGTGTGTTCAGCTGGACATACCACTGGAACTACACTCCCCTCCCAGCAGGACTTATACACCAGGAGTTGTAGTAGCAGAGCCCGCACGATCATGAGGGATCCTCACCACCCCAACAATGGACTGTCAGGCAAGCGTCTCCGCAGTCACACAGCGAGAACAGAGAGACTGAGACTGAGTTTTTTCCCACGAGCCATAAGAACTGTCAATGCTGACCTCACCAGGGGTCCTCACTGAGCCACACACATAGGCTCCACTACCTTACTGTACTGTATGTAGAATACTGTACCGCATGTGTCATTGTTCTGGGTTGTTCGGTGTTACCGTATTGCTGCGCCATACTGTTGTATACTGTGCTGTATATCTCACAAACACTACCTCACTTTATTCACATGCGACTTTAATGCACATACCTGTATATACATAAATAGCCTATCCCATATACATACGTCTATCCAATATACATAAGCCTATTCCCTTTATCTATTTTGTACCCCCACCCTGCATTAATGTTGGGTTCTTATTCTATTTTATTTGTATTTTATTCTATTCATTTTTATTTTATTCTGTAGTATTCGACTTACTGCATTACGTTTTAGGAATTAGTTAGTTGATCAAGTAGAAATTCCTAGGTAGCTACTGTGTTCAGTCTAGGACCTGGTGATGTGTAATCACCAGGGGCGCTGCCTTGACATTTCACTGCATATACTGTATGTATGAAAGTATGTATATGTATGTGACGACTAAACCTCTTGAATCTTGAATCTTAAATCTTGAACAACAGCAAAACCAAAGCAGGAGCAATAATTGCAACGCACAGGCAAAGACCTCACCGGAGCCGGAAAAGTCACACAGGTTAGAAATGTTAGAGATGTTGATTTGCGGTACAAAGATAGAGATATTTTAATTAGGGTATAAGGTTAGAGATGGTGAAGTTTAGGTATACGTTTAGGGATTGTTATGTTTAGGTATAATGTTTGGGATGATAAGGTTAAGGAATAAGGTCAGAAGTGGTTACTTTTAGGTATAAGGTTGGCAGCAGCAACAACACCACCAGCAGCAGCAACAACTAGTACTAATAACTAACACTAGTGGCTACTGTACCAGCAGCAACAATAGCAGCAGAAAAAACTGCAACAACAGCAGCAGCAACAGCGCACAAGCGAAGATGTCACTGGCACCGGAAGTGGTAGCTCTCACCGGAACCAGAAATCTCATCTGTATTGAGTCAACAGTTCTCAGGAAATCAATGCACAGCAAAGACGTCACCGGAACCCGAAGTGGCAGCCCTCACCAGACACTGAGATTTAAACTGTGTGCACCATCTCATCTTAATCCAGTGATGGTGGATGGTTAAGCTTAGGTATAAGGTTAGCAGAAGCAATGACAATACCAACAGAAACAATAGCAGCAATAGAAAACAGAAGCAGCAATAGTAGCAGCAACAGCGCACAAGCGAAGACGACACCAGAACCGGAAGTGGTAGCTGTTACCGGATCCAGAAATCTCCCCATCTGTATCGAGTCAACAGTGTGTACCATCTCATCTAAATGAAGTAATGCACAGCAAAGACTTCACCAGGACCGGAAGTGGTAGCCCTCACCGGAAACTAAAATTTCAACTGTGTGCACTGTCTCATCTTAATCCAGTCTCGGTCCTTTAATTAGCGTCCCTAAATTACGGGTCAAGTTTTTCATTCTGACCTCGGGAGGGAGATTTCCTTTTGACTATCTCTCCAAAAACACACCCTTTTTATGATCCTCTCACTGTAATATCACAACAGAAACAACAACACCAGCAACAGAAATAGCAGCAGCAGTCACAAAACAACAACAGCAGCAGCAACATCAACACCAGCAGCAGCAACAAAAAACAACAGCAAAAAAGACAACAGCAACAGACACGCAAAGACGTAACCGGAACCCGGAAGTGGTAGCTCTCACCGGAACCGAAGAAGTCACTCAGGTTAGACAGTTTAGTTGAGGTATAAGGTTAGAGGTGTTTAAGTAAGGGTATAGGGTTAGAGATGCTTAATTTTAGCCATAAGGAAAAGACTGAGAACCTCTCAGATTCAGCAGTTGCTTAAGCTGCAGAGTGTGTCTTCATAAGAAGACAGAAACGATAGTATCAGAAGACCTTTACGCTAGCTGACGGGTTGGTAGTTACATCAGGTCACTTTTGGTCCAAGGTTTCAGTATCACTGGATCACCTTCCGACCACACAGCAGGGGTGATCCCTTATGGGCCCCCAATAAACTGTTACAGGTACCGGCTCTAGCATCCATAAACAGTTTTATGTATCTATCTAGCTATCTAGTGACGACCTGTAATTTACAGACTATTGGAAAGAACAAACAAATCCAGTAAAGTTCGTATAGTACTTACGTAGATTTATTACGATAAATATAGTATAGCATTGTGCACTCTGGTCTGATACCAAGGTATGAGCCATGAGACGCGGTTCTGTCTTAACTTCATAGCCCCACCAAGTGAAAAACTACTGGAAGGACAGGGCACAGAATGAATGAAAAAGTACAGACTTGTACAATATCGAAAACCGAAAGTGAGAGTTGCAGACTTCGGGGGGGGGGGGGGGGGGGGCGGACTGAGAGGGGGAGAGCGTGCGAGAGAGAGGGGTTTGATCGAAGTTTGTAAAATAGACTTCATTACCCCCTTTTAGATGGAACATCTACATATTGAGATGAAGTACACAAACACATAAACAACAACCAAAAACAAATCAAAAAAACAACCAAAAATCAACACATCTAAATATAAAACCAACAGGCTTCCGAGTATGGCATATTGCACGAAATATGAGCACAAGAGTATGTAAGAACTTAATAATGAGTCTCTGTAAAATAAAACACAATATCTTGGCGCTCTATGTGGGCATCAGAAAAACCTGGCCGGGAAACAACAAGGCAAAGATGCAACAGGACGGATGGTCGGCACTGCAGTGGCGCTCAAGTGGGTACTGTATCTTCACCACATCCACATTTTATCTGAAGATCATTGCTTGATCATCCTGTCCAAGGTCAAAGTATCAGGGCAGTCATCTCCTGGGAGAGGAGACAAAAGCAGATTCCGCCATTTGTTGCATAGTACATACTCCTTGCTCTCTGGCCTGGATCATGTCTAGGGCCAAACAATTTTGCCAGGCCACTCGAGAATTTGCATGTAGCTGCTCACCGAGGGCCGCAAACAATTGAAACATGTAATTGGGAAAGCGTTGTTGATTATAGTAGATGTAGTTTATCCAATCAACAGTTTTGTCAGTTGTTCACCAGGGACAAAGTAGACACAAATCCACCTGAAATTGGGTTTTGTGCCTTAAATTTGTGAGGGGACCACCTCCCTTGGAACTTCGAAGGCATCTATGTAGACACCGGGGGCCTCCTTGAACTGTTGGACAGTACATTTACGGTGGGTGTTCTGTGGTTCAGCGCGCATAGTCAAGGGAGTGCCCAGATCTGCTGATGGAATTATTGAAGGGTGCTGTACGATAGCAGCTTGTGGGCAAGTGCCAGTCCAATTAGTGGGCAGGGTGGTATTAATTATTCAGATTTGCTCTCGGGTTGCTGTTGTCATTCAGATGTATCAGCGCTAACTGGTGTTCGGATGTAGATTCTCTCTGAGTAATGTCCTCCGCTGTCTCTCTCAGGTCGCGTTGGATGGTAAGAACGGATGGGTTGGGTTCTGTAGCAGGCATGTAGTTAGTGACGTGGAACCAGACGTTTTGTTCTTTTCTTCTTTTTTTTCTGTGAGCTTTCACAGCCGTGGGAGTAAGCAGAGTTTTCTGGAAGAGGCCCTGTCTGCGGGGCTTATCCCACTTTCTTTTGTGTACGTTCAGGAACACCCAGTCACTGAGTAATGAACGGGCATGCACTGGTCTGTCGTCTGGGATCGCCGTTGGTTTAGCTTGTCGGAAGATAGCTACAGTGTAGGTGGAGTGCAGAGAGATGTTTTGCACAGTTAATCAGTTCATTTTGACATTGTTGAAGGGAGGGTCCCTAATGGGGCCCTCTTAGGTATGTGGGGTGTTGAAGGAATTCCCCTGCGTGGTCGGTGAGGTTAATCTGCTCGCTTCAAGAAAACAAAACAGAGAAAATTAAAGATATTTATTCTGCAGAATAAAGAAAGATTCAGTACTGCTCCAAAGCAGTGTTCTGACCAGTCTGCCGCTATTTCTAAAGAGGATGGCTTTATATCAAAGAGAGGTTGTGGGACATTGGTCAGAAGTCATTTACAAGACTGTGCCCCTAACTGTCTCCCCGGGTGTTACCTTCAAATAGTGAATTCCCAGGTACTTGCAAAATTTGGTGGCAGACGCAGATTACTACCCCTTACAATGATCTTCCAAGCTCCCCTGGGGTTATTCTTTATTTCCATACAAGGTTAAACAGGACAAAATGTGATCTGGTTCTTTAATATTAGAAATTACATTGTAGAGAAAGAACAGTCTCTTTACATAAACTCTGGGGGGGCTCCTTAAAAACACAGAGGCAATGTTTTAAACCCCCCTAAACAGGAAGAGACTATTGTCCTCATCCAAATAGTTGATCATATGCATTTTTCTCTCACAGTCCCTCCTTTTGTTCCCACTGGAACAACACCTCAAGTAAAATGCAATAATGCTTAAATTTAATATAATTTAGGCAAAGGGCTCAGAATATAACATATAAATTGGATACAATACAATTATACTGCAGGGATATCCTTCAATTCAATCTTATTGGAATCTGCTGGGAAAACATACATCTATTACTAAATGTAACTATATAAACTCATAACCAAATATCCCAGATATAATTCAAGGATATCTCCACCTCAAATTGGCCAAACCTCTCTTCTCACATTTAACTATAGAAGAGTAAAAGACCAGTAAGGGTTATCTACACTATACTATGACTAACACACAAGACAAAAAACCCTAGTCGTACAGAGTAAAATCCTTTGTGAAGCCATCTTACAATTCTAACTAGAAAACCAAAAATCATGAATCACATTATGAAATAAACAAAATAAACAAAGAGAGATTCCACTAATACATGATGCTATGCAGATTAATCAATGGTTATCACTATAATGACAACAAAATTAATTGTGAACATAATGACTAACACATCCTATAAGTAGGGATAAACATAATTGGACAAACATCTTCACATTCACTTCACACAGAGACAACATCACACATATCTGTGTCTCAACATCTCTGTGATCATCATAAAGTGGTTTCCAATCATCTAGTGGTATGGAGACAAACTGCCCCGCTGTCATATTAGTAATCATCTTACGAAGGATAGGTACTATACACGCTAGACAGCAATATAGTATCAAACACATTATCACTACAGGTATCAATATTTTTCTGAACGTAGAAGGTCACGCAGTCTCAGTGCATTTCTTCGCCAAGTCAATAGGTCCCAAGTGTCAGCTTGATCTTTCATTCAACCATCACATAACTCTTTCATAGCTCATATGGCTAAAGACAAGTTAGTCACTAAGTTCCCTGGTTTTACATCATTATAAAATGTAAATAATAAAACTTCTTCTTCTTTTTTTTTTCGACCGCTCCCATTAGGGGTCGCCACAGTGGATCATCTGCCTCCAATACCTTCTGTTCTGCGCATCTTTCTCCCTTACACCAACCTCCTGCATGTCCTCCCTCACCACATCATAAACCTTCTCTTTGGCCTTGCTCTTTTCCTCTTGCCTGGCAGCTCCATCCTCAGCATCCTTCTCCCAATGTAACTCTCATCTCTCCTACACATGTGTCCAAACCATCTCAATCTCGCCTCTCCCACTTTTCCACCAAACGGTTCAACCTGAGCTGTCCCTCTAATGTACTCATTCTTAATTCTGTCGATCCTTGTCACTCCCAATGAAAATCTCAACATCCTCAACTCTGCCACCTCCAGTTCAGCCACCTGCCTTTTTGTCAGTGCCACCGCCTCTAAACCGTACAACATAGCTGGTCTCACTACCGTCCTGTAGACCTTCCCCTTCAATCTTGCTGGAACCCTTCTATCACAGATCATGGGTACCAATACACTTCTACTCGACTCCTCCGGCATCCTCTCCCTTTCCAAGATGGTGTTAAGAAGTCTCGTTAGGAACACTACTGCCATCTCACCTAAACATTTCCATGCTTCCCCAGGCATGTCATCTGGGCCAAATGCCTTTCCAATCTTCATTTTCTTTAATGCTGTTCTGACCTCATCCTTGCTAATTTGCTGCACTTCTTGATCCACTATCCCCACATCATTCACTCTTCTCTCCCTCTCATTTTCTTCATTCATCAACTTCTCAAAGTACTCCTTCCAACTTCTCAACACATTCTCCTCACTAGTCAGCACATTCCCATCATTATCCTTCATCACCCTTACCTGCTGTACATTCTTCCTTACTGTCCAACCTCTCATACAACTCGTCATATGCCTTTTCCTTTGCCTTTGCCACTTCGCTCTACGCCTTGTGCCGCATCAACTTGTACTCCTAACTACTTTCTTCATTTTGCTGACTATCCCATTTCTTCTTCACCAACCTCTTCTGCTCTATGCTCTCCTGTATTTCCTCATTCCACCACCAAGAGTCTTTGTCTTCCTTCCTCTTCCTGCATGATACACAGAGTACCTTTTTGGCCAGCTCCTGCACCACTTCTGCAGTTGTCTTCAAGTCATCTGGTAACCGTTCATTCCCACCTGCCTTACCTCTTCCCTAAATTGCATGCAACACTCCTCCTTTTTCAACCTCCACCATTTTCTTTCTTTCATCTTCTTTCACTCTCTTCCTCTTCTTGGCCTCCAGAGTCATCCTACTGACCACCATCCCATGCTGCCTACACTACACTCCCCTACCACCACTTTGCAGTCACTAATCTCTTTCAGATTGCACCTCCTGCATAAGATGTAGTCCACCTGTGTGCACCTTCCTCCACTCTTGAATGTCACCCTGTGTTCCTCCCTCTTCTTGAAATACGTATTCACAACAGCCAATTCCATCCTTTCGGCAAAATTCACCACCATCTGTCCTTCCACATTCCTCTCCTTGACACCATACCTACCCATCATCTTTTCGTCACCTATGTCTCTGTTCCCGTTGCCAACTTGCCCATTGAGATCTGCTCCAACGACCACTCTCTCTCCCTTGGGGATGCTCTCCACCACTACATTCAACTCACTAAAGAATTATTCTTTCTCTTCCATCTCACACCCGACTTAGGGTGTGAGATGGAAAACTCATCACATTCATTATCACCCCATCAATTTCCAGCTTCAGGCTCATCACTCTGTCTAACACTCTCATCACCTCCAAAACACTCTTGACATATTCTTTCTTCAAGACTATTGCTACCCCATTTCCCCTGCCATCCACTCCATGGTAGAACAGTTTGTAGCCGGCTCCGATACTCTTGGCCTTACTCCCCTTCCACCTGCTCTCTTGTACACATAGTACTACCTTCATTCTCTCCATCATGTCAGCCAGCTCTCTTTTTACCCTTCATCGTGGCAACATTCAAAGTTCCTACTCTTAACTCTACTCTCCTACCCTTCTTCCTCTCCCGCTGTCTCTGGACACACCTTCCCCCTCTAGTGGCACCAGTGGCGGTCATGTGGTGAGGAGGATCTGGAAAGGTCCCAGGAATTTGGAAGAGTTACCGCTTTCCCTCTGGAAGTCGCAAATCACCACGCAGTCACCTGGTCAGAGGTTGTGTAGTGGTCCTTCAAGTAGGATGAGTAGTGTTGCTTTGACCTGGGTACATAGACTTAAACATTAGGGTGAGAGACACACTTTATGACCAAATTGTTTGGTCTAGGTTCACAAATGTAACATAGGGTACCTGGAATAATTCTGTGATTTCCCAAACAGTTATGTTGAATAAGTGACTACCGACTCAGCACAAAATCAATGTATGCTCCCTAGTGCAACAACAATAATATTATCACAATGTCTAAAATGTAGGAGATAATATCCATAGAATATTGATTAGGCTACAAAATAACCAACAATGTGGAAATCATGCAACGCTTTTTAAATTTTCCTAGAACGCATTTCTCGAATGTTGCCTGACCATAATCACATCTACACAATCCATTAAAGTAAAATCTAAAAATGATAAATACTAAACTGGAAAATCTGATCACTGTCATTCATATGTTGCTTTTGTCGACAGAAGACAGACCTAACCGCATTGGTCTCCCGGTCAACACGTTATGCTGGGACAGTCCTGTCACACCATGTAATCGTCCTCGCATTCCCACCATTACTAATGGCAGGAATGAAACTCAGTTGAGCTTACCTTTACTGGGATTCCATTAAGAAAAAACATGTCACTTATCACTAAACAATATTTTAACCATGACAAAGTCAAGGTGACAAGGCTTGATAAGTCAATCATGAGGTTCCTGAATTGTTCTAACACAATCGTTATGCTTACTTAATTCTCTAACTATCCCTCCTTTTGACAAACGGTACTTACCATATGTCACACAAGTAAAACAATGAAAAAACAATGGGAGAGAAACAGCTCAGTACATACAGTACCAAGTGGCTCTGCCACCACAATAATTCAGTGCAGGATGCCTTTGAGTAGAGGAAATACAAAGTTAGTGAGGAATCCTGTGTCCTCATCCGTGAAGGAGACAACCGACATTATTGGACAAGAGCAATATTGGGTACTGTAATGGGTGTGGTTAGGACACAATTGCAGCACAGAGACAGGCAGGGATATTTGGTAATGTCTTTTATTTGTAGAGCAGACGGAAGACAGGCAGGGAGCAGGCAGGATACATCGTCGGGGACAGGCAGGTCCGATAACGAGGAGTGCAGACAGAAGACAGGCGGAGTGGCAGGCAGGATACGTGGTCGGAGCGAGGCAGAGTCGGTAGCAGGGAATCAGTCCGGAGAACGCTCGTACTCATCGGAGACCCCGTGCATCTCCACGTCCTCCGCTAAATGGGCCACATGATCCTCATCTGAGTAGCTGGAGACCCCGTCCATCTCCTCGTCCTCCGCTAAATGGGCCACATGATCCTCATCTGAGTAGCTGGAGACCCCGTCCATCTCCTCGTCCTCCGCTAAATGGGCCACGTCCTCATCGGAGGAGGGACCCCCAGGGTCGACATCCTCCGCCTCTGAAACATTGCTGGAGGACGCAGACAAGAGAGGTGGTGGGGTCTGCGGTCGGGAGGGTTGACCCGGTCTGGAGGGCTGGTCAGGATGGCGCTGATGGAACCTTCTGATGAGGGTGTGGTCCAGAATGTGCCTGGCAGGGACCCAGGACCTCTCCTCCGGGCCGTAACCCTCCCAATCCACCAGGTACTGCAGACCTCTCCCATGCCGGCGGGAACGCAGGAGACGGCGGACAGAGAAGGCAGGGCCCCCGTCAATGAAGCGCGGAGGAGGCGCCAAGGGGACCAGAGCACTCTCCTGGACTGGCTTGACCTTGGACACGTGGAAGGTGGGATGGACGCGCATGGACCTGGGGAGCTTGAGCCGCACTGCCACCGGGTTGACGACCTTCTCGATCTTGAATGGGCCGATGAACAGAGGAGCCAACTTCTTATAGTCCACCTTCAGGGGGAGGTCCCGGGTGGAGAGCCAGACCTTCTGGCCCGGCTGGTACTCCAGGGCCTGGGAGCGGCTCGGAGGATGGCGGCCCGGGCCCGGGTCCAGGTCCTGCGGCAGCAGCGAATGAAGGCCTGGACGGACGGGCAGGAAGCCTCCTTCTCAAGGGCCGGGAACAGAGGTGGTTGGAAGCTGTAGGCGCACTGGAAGGGGGAGAGGCCTGTGGCCGAACTGGTCAGGGTGTTGTGGGCATATTCCATCCACAAAAGCTGCTCGGACCAGGACGACGGGTGTTGTGATGTCATGCAGCGAAGGGTCGTCTCCATTTCCTGGTTCTTCCGCTCTGTTTGGCTGTTGGACTGGGGGTGGTACCCTGAAGAGAGGCTGACGGTGGCCCCCAGGAGCGCACAGAACTTCCTTCAAAAGACAGAGGCGAACTGGGGGCCCCGGTCGGATACAACATCTACCGGGATGCCATGGAGGCCGACGAAGTGGTACAATAATAGCTTGGCGGTGCCCTCGGCCGACGGGAGCTTCGGTAGAGGCACGAAGTGAGCCATCTTGCTAAACCGTTCCACCATGGTCAGGATGGTAGTGTTGCCGCTAGACGGTGGCAGACCGGTAACAAAGTCCACGGAGATTTGAGACCAGGGGGAATGAGGAACCGGCAGTGGGTGTAGGAGACCAGCAGGAGCAAGAAGAGAGCGTTTGTGCTGGTTACAGGTGGGGCAGGCATTGACGAACCCTCGGACGTCCTCACCCAGGCAGGGCCACCAGAAGCGATGCTGGACGACCTCCTTCGTCCGCTGGATCCCCGGGTGGCAGGTGAGTCGGGAGTTGTGGGCCCACTGGAGAACCTCGGACCGGAGGTCAGGCAGGACAAACAGACGGGCGGGCGGACATGCACTGGGTCCAGGTTGGTCCTGGGCGGCGGCTCTGACCTTCTCTTCCACCTCACAGGTGAGTGTGGCAACTAGATGGGAGGACGGTAGAATGGTGTCAGGGTCAGCAGCGTCTTCCTCCTCCACCTGGAACTGCCGGGACAGGGCGTCAGGTTTGATATTGGGTGACCCCGGCCGATAGGAGAGGGAGAAACTGTTAGGAAGAGCGCCCAACGGGCCTGACGGGAGTTCAGTTTCCTGGCGGACTGGATATACTCCAGGTTCTTGTGGTCGATCCACACCAGGAACCCAGCTGGGTTCCCTCTAGCCAGTGTCGCCACTCCTCCAGGGCCAATTTGACGGCGAGAAGATCCCTATTCCCGATGTCGTAGTTCCTCTCGGCCGGGGTAAAACGCCTGGAGAAGAAGGCGCAGGGATGAAGCTTCTTGTCGGAGGCGGTTCTCTGGGACAGAACAGCTCCGACTCCCACGTCGGAGGCGTCCACTTCAACCACGAACTGCCGTTCGGGGTCAGGCAATACCAGAATGGGGGCTGAAGTGAACCGTGCCTTCAGGGCCAGGAAGGCGTCGTTGGCAGCGGCGGACCATCGAAATGGCACCTTGGAGGAGGTTAGTGCTGTGAGGGGGGCAGCCACCGTGCTGTAGCCTCGGATAAACCTCCGATAGAAGTTGGCAAAAGCGAGGAAGCGCTGGAGTTGTTTGCGGGTGTCCGGGGCAGGCCAGGTGGTGACGGCAGAGACCTTAGTGGAGTCCATCTGGATGGTCCCCCTCCCTACCACGTACCCCAAGAAGGAGACGGGTGGGAAACTCACACTTCTCCGCCTTCACAAAGAGTGAGTTCTCCAGGAGGCTCTGCAGGACCGTCTGGACGTGGTGGAGCTTGGGATCGGGAGAAGATCAGGATGTCGTCGAGGTACACGAAGATGAATTTGTTGAGCATGTCCCTGAGCACGTCATTGACCAGGGCCTGGAAGACGGCGGGGGCGTTGGTGAGACCAAAGGGCATCACCAGATATTCGTAGTGACCGGAGGGAGTGTTGAACGCTGTCTTCCATTCGTCCCCCTCTCAAACCCGGACCAGATGGTAGGCGTTGCGTAGGTCGAGCTTGGTGAACACCGTGGCCCCCTCCAGAAGTTCGAAGGCTGATGAGATGAGGGGCAGGGAATAGCGGTTCTTGACCGTAATGTCGTTGAGACAGCGATAGTCAATACAGGGGTGAAGCGACTTGTCCTTCTTCTCCACGAAGAAGAAGCCCGCCCCCGCCGGGGATGAGGAGGGACGGATGATCCCCGCCGCCAGGGCATCGTTAATATAGGTGTCCATGGCCTCTCTCTCCGGGGCGGACAGGGAGTACAGGCGGCCTCTGCGGGGGGTGGAGCCGGGCTGGAGGTCGATGGCAATATCGTACGGCCTGTGCTGGGGAAGGGATGTCGCCTTGGCCTTGCTGAAGACCTCCCTGAAGTCGAGGTACTCGGTGGGGACCCCCAACATGTCGGGTGCGGAGCTGGAGCTGTTGGGTGGCTGAGGTGCGGCTTGCTTCAGGCAGACCTGATGGCACGCAGGACTTCATCCCAGAATAGCCCTTGTGGTCCAGTCGAGGTGTGGGTTGTGACGCCGGAGCCAGGGGAACCCCAGGAGGAGAGGGTGACGAGGTGAGTGCAGGATGCAGAACTGTCATCCGGGACTATTTCCTCAGCGCGTGCCACAGTCAACTGTCGACCTGAATATGAAACCCAACTGCATCCGTTCATGGTCCGATATAATTATCTATATTTGCAAAATTAATAGCTTGTTTCTCTTACCTGCTTAATGCGATTTTTGCCCCTGAACTTCACTGCAGAGCTTCTCCATATTCGGGCTGTATGATGTAACTTTGAACTTCACACATGACTGTTAGCTGTCTTCAGTGAGTCATTACTGATTTTTGCTTTTTATGAAGTTCATGGTGGAAAACACTTGCTCCCACAAGTATGTTGATCCAAAGATGGACAGGACCCCAAATGCGTACTTGTTCATGTTCAAATACGTGTCGGGAATGGCACCCATGTCTCAATTCCACTCCACATTCCATGAAACGCACTTTAACGTTCTATTTTTTGGATGTATCCATGGTTAGTTTACCGGGGGTCGAGAGCTCAAAATAAGTCACCAGCCTGTCGGCAGCAGGTGACGCATACAAGGAGCGATGCATATTTTGATCGACAAAATATTAAAACAAGTTTCATTTCAATGTTACAAGATCACCTAAATCTCCAGACTCAGAACTATTACATAGAAAAAATGAACTAAATAGAATAAAAAATATTTAAATTAAATAGCCATTATTTATTCACACTATTTTCTCAAAGCCACAGGGAGCCACAGCAGAGGGGTGAAAGAGCTACATGCGGCTCTGGAGCCGCTGGTTGCCAACCCCTGGTCTAGTAGAAAGAAATTTTCTTAGGTAGCTACCGTGTTCAGTCTAGGACATATTGTGTGTAATCACATAATGTAATGAAATAATGAACGTTCTTTTGTGCTGGCTGGAGATATATAAATAAAAAGTAAAAAAATAAACTGTGATTATCTTGTTTTATGCATTTAGGAAGTCCTGTGTATCCACAACACAAGCAGATCAATAAACTATCAATATTCTTATAAGTGTACTGCCATTGATAAAATCAAAATCAGTCAAAATGAATTTCTGTAATGTGGCAGAAGAAACATTACCGGAGGCTTCACATAACTTCAACAATGAGTTAAGCAACTAGAGAGGGTAAGGAAAATGTGATTCACATACTAAAACCTTTTAATTTTTAGCGTTCAACACTTTATTCCAATTCTTTCTTTCTTTATTTCTTTTTTATAATTCTTACTTTTACCCTTAAAGGTACAATCAATAACTGCAAACAATAAGCCTGAGATGTCAGCAGTCATCAATCTAATAGCAGCCTAACTGGCATTGATCAATATCATTTGATCAACTTTCCATTATCTCATTCGTCATTCTCACTCGTCTTACTTTTTGGCCAGGGAGTATTCAACTATAAGTCCCGTCATTTTGCAGTCTGATTAGAGAAAAATTGAGAGGTTATTGGGCATTTCCTATCAAGTAAACACCTTTTATATGAAAAAATATATATGTATAATGACAACAACAGCCAGCATTCAAATTGAGACCATCTAAAACCTAGAATGGCTATTATCAACATATTTGCCAATCAATGAAGCAATCATTTTCGTCTATAATCTGTGTACTATCAGGAGAGACATTTGATAATATTGATAATTGATTGATAAAACAATGGCTGAGAAAACACAGAAGCAGCCACCATGGTAATCACACAGATACCATTTCCAGCAGGACATGAGGTGGTCAGTCATTGCACAGCTCTCAGTTGGAGTAGAAAAATTCTGATTGCAGTCATTCAGTTTGGTGTTTCGTCTGATGCAGTTACATCATCGAATGAAGGTCCAAAGGAGCACTGTTGATTAGGCTCCTCACCTGTGCGCAACATCTTTTTCAATTGTACATTCCCTGTACTTGGAGGCCAAACACTCGATGTTTGTTGGTGGAGGGGAAGAGCAGCAGGAATTTGATGCTTGCATTTCATTTCACGTAACAGAAGTTTGTTCGTTGTCCACAAGTTACTCAGCCTGTTGTTGGCGAAACTGGATCTCTGTATACAAGGTCTTCACAGACCTCAGAAATGCAGGAGTAGGCATGTCTCTCAGCAGGATGCCAGGAAAATAGGAATGTCCTTTAGGCCTGTGTGAAATGCCCTGGAGTTCTTAATGTATTGTTCTCATACATTATCATAAAATGAAAGGAGAGGTCTACCACTGTAACAGGCAGTGTCATAAGATAAGATAAGATAAACCTTTATTAGTCCCACAACGGGGAATTTTACATCGTTCCAGCAGCAAAAAGGGGACAGCAGAAAAAAGAGAGCATATCAAGGTAAACACTATAAACAATATAAAATATATATAAAATATGAAAATAAAAAATCACCATAAATAGGAACCAGAGTTCTAAGTGTATTGCACATATCTTTACACATTGCACATCGGGGATTGCGCTTTCTTTTTTTTATATATATAAATTATTATTTTTTTGAATAGAAATAATTGCACTTGGATTTTTTCACAGTTATCGCTGAAGGAACTCTCCAGTGCCATCAGAGTCTCATGCATGGGGTGGGATCGTTCTCCATCATGGATGACAGCCTAGCCATCATCCTCCTTTCTCCCACCACCTGCACTGGGTCCAGGGGGCCCGCCAGGACAGAGCTGGCCTTCTTGATCAGTTGTGGTGAGGCTGTTGCCCCAGACCACTCCATAAAAGATGGCTGATGCCACCATGGTGTTGAAGAAGGTCCTCAGGAGAGCTCCCTGCACTCCAAAGGACCTAAATCTTCTGAGCAGATAGAGTCTGCTCTGACCCTTCTTATAAAGTGCATGTATGTGATTAGTCCAGTCCAGTTTATTGTTCAGGTGAACACCCAGGTACTTGCACGATTCCATTATGCCAATATCCATTCCCTGGATGTTTACCGGTATCGAGGGGGAGTGTCTGCGCCTGCGGAAATCCATCACATTCATAGAGATAATCACTCCAGGGTTTTCTGACAACAGTGTACCTGAGTGTTAAAACAGTAATCCTTAACTCAGCTTCTGAACATTGCATCAACAACTAGACTAGTCAGCTACAATGTAATATTAAAATAAGAACTCATCAAAATGATTCTGGTTCTACAGGGCACTCTATAATATCTGACGCTTTAATACATTTTAACAATGGAGCTCAGTATGGGGTATAGAGCTAAATTCAATCAAGGTCTCTCCATTTATATTCCTGCATGCATATCATCTCAAAATAACTCCAATTGAGCTTATTAAATGATCAAATTTGCAAATCAATTAAATACGGATAGTAATAATATCAATAATTTACAAGGACCTTTGAATGCTCGACATGTTATGGCCTTACTCAATTGTAGAGCAATTCTCTTTGGTCAATTGGCCTTTGATTTAGAATTACCAATTTACTAAGCCTTTGTGCCATTCTGCAAATTTCTTACTGCTCTAACACTGCAAACTACCCCACTGTGGGATAGATAAAGGATTATCTTATCTTAACCAGCAGATCACTTTGACACAAGAACACAAAAGGGAAAAAATAAAGTAAATCTAAAAAGAACAACTCTTTATAAACCAAAAACAAATTCATTTCTGCTGCTACTATGCATCATATCTGCTCTCTGCGATGTCTTAAAACATATTTTGGAAGCAATTTTTTCCCAATTTTTGATAAATCTATTAACAAAGCACAAATTATAGTTCAAAAACAAAAACTCAACATACTCCTCACCTTACCAAAGTTGCATTAATGAACCAAAGACACTTTCCAGCAAGTTAAAACCTGCTAGAACTCACAACACCGTTTTGATCAGCATCACAATCATCTCTCTAAACACAATCCAACAGTACAAACCGTTCAATATCTATTCATACTACTTCAGCACAGACTACTGTTAACTGGCACTTAAATAAAATTTGATTTTAATTTAGTCCGCCAAACAACACTTATAAACCATAATCACATAGAGCACCATTTGACTCTAAGTTAAATCATTCAGTCCTGCAGCTTCCTCTGCTGAATCAATGTCCTACTCAAATGACTTTAACAACTCTCTTTGCTCCAAGTTCCATCCTAAACAAAGAATCCTAAATACAACATGTGCAAACTTTTGCACTTAAATTGTCTTTTACATCAACTTCCCTGATCCTTTCAGTCTATCACCAACTTTACAGCTTTCTCTCACCTTGTTATAATATTATTTTTTCAAATTAATTTAAAACCTTAGAGTATCCTTTCTGGCAATCCTACCAGATATTTTAGATCATAATGCGAGTTTTACACCAAGGAGTCATGTGTGAAACTAATGTGACATGTTATGTACAGCACACATAGCTTATCTCGTGTTTGTACATTCGGTTCTTGTTTCATCAAGATTTTTATCAGCCAGGTAGCTAAACATACCCCAAGACACTGATAGAATCTTTTCAAACTCATCTCATCCATACGTGTTCCAGAGTGATCCACACGCGAGTCACACGCCCCAGACACCAATTGGATCACACAGGATTCATGTGAAAGTGTAAGTGTGTTATACTGCAAATAGTCACACAATGGGCCCTTGAACTCCGTCCTCTCCCTAACTATTTAAAACGTTGTTCTGTCTTAACTTTATACTTTCTCAAATTATCAAACACACTAGAAACCAAATATCAACATTTGCACAAATGTGATCACACTTTAGTGGACATCACATATACAGTGATGCAAAAAAGTATTTAGTCAGCCACCAATTGTGCAAGTTCTCCCACTTAAAAAGATGAGAGAGGCCAGAGAAGAATCCAGGAAATCACATTGTAGGATTTTTAATGAATTAATTGGTAAATTCCTCGTTAAAATAAGTATTTGGTCACCTACAAACAAGCAAGATTTCTGGCTTTTACAGACCTGTAACTTTTTCTTTAAGAGGCTCCTCTGTCCTCCACTTGTTACCTGTATTAATGGCACTTGTTTGAAATCCTTATCAGTATAAAAGACACCTGTCCACAACCTCAAACAGTCACACTCCAAACTCCACTATGGCCAAGACCAAAGAGCTGTCAAAGGACACCAGAAACAAAATTGTAGACCTGCACCAGGCTGGGAAGACCGAATCTGCAATAGGTAAGCAGCTTGTTGTGAAGAAATCAACTGTGGGAGCAATTATTAGAAAATGTAAGACTTACAAGACCACTGATAATCTCCCTCGATCTGGGGCTCCACGTAAGTTCTCGCCCCGTGGGGTCAAAATGATCACAAGAGCGGTGAGCAAACATCCCAGAACCACACGGGGGGACCTAGTGAACGACCTGCAGAGAGCTGGGACCAAAGTAACAAAGGCTACCATCAGTAACACACTACGCCGCCAGAGACTCAAATCCTGCAGTGCCAGACGTGTCCCCCTGCTTAAGCCAGTACATGTCCAGGCCCGTCTGTAGTTTGTTTGAGAGCATTTGGATGATCCAGAAGAGGATTGGGAGAATGTCATATGGTCAGATGAAACCAAAATAGAACTTTTTGGTAAAAACTCAACTTGTCGTGTTTGGAGGAGAAAGAAAGCTGAGTTGCATCCAAAGAACACCATACCTACTGTGAAGCATGGGGGTGGAAACATCATGCTTTGGCAAAGCTCAACATCTATAGTTTTTCAAAAGCAACTTCAGACCTACTCACCAAATACATGGGGACATAATAGCCCGTTCACTGTTATTGGTCCACCAGGCTGAGAGACAGAATACCACCCCCCCCAAAAAAAAATCAGCACAGGTCAGACACTGGTTCACTGCAGGCCTCACACACATAGGCCAGAAATGGCTTTGGTTGAGATGTGCTCACAGAATCTGGCGCAGCACCAGCAATATTGATAGGTTAACTAAGCTCCTGATAAACTTTAAAACACATTGTCATTTTCCCATTGGAATCAAACTGCAAATCTTGAACTGATAGCTTCTTGAACCGTTCAACAACTTCTTTGTTCTTTGTTCTTTGCAGTGTTCCTGTGATGAAGGATGTTGTGATTAAAGAAAACATGAGAGGTCGGGGTGAGCATGTTAATATGATAGTTATTTCGCTTCATCCCGGAAAACAGCTGCCCGGCACATTGGCTGTTAATCCTTCCAGCGAGTTCTGGCACGAGCCTAATCTTTCGGAGCACATCTCGTTCGTTATGGCTGTTACTCTCATGTCACTGAGAGCACAGTGCTCAGAACAACCATTTACCGGGCGGCGGTCCAGGTCAGGTAGTTCCTTCTTCGGTACAAGCCATTGGAAACCAAGCCCCCTCATTTTCCTGTTGGATATTTTCAGCAGAAGGCTCCTCCTGCACACGGCCATAGAAAGACTGAAAAAGTGGACAATGTGGGCAAAATGTAATAATTAGGTCAGTAACGACCTGTAGGGGCATTCACTCCAACTTCACTCTGCACAAGACTGTATTTTTCTTATGTCTGTGTGACACGGCCCTTTCAAAAAGTTTTTTAATATGGTAGTACACCAAATGAGGCAAGTCGGACTTACAGAAGGGGCAGCTGGTGGATCCTTGGCCTTGGCTTTTATGTGTCAGGTTACTGCAACACTTAAGTGTCTGCCAAATTACAGACTGCAAAGTCTATTTTGTGCTCATCTAACGGACCTATGCCTGTGTTACTTTGCAAAAGCTTGACCTCCAACAATTAGCTAGGTATAACATCAGAATAACAATCTATATAATTTACGCTAAATGTATGTTCATGTTCTGCCCGTGTGTCAGGTCCTCCTTCGTTCATCATTCTAAAATGAACTACCAGTATACAAGTATATATTACAAAATGATTGACAGTTGGATTGAACTTGACTCTATATTTTAGATCGATAGCAGGATGTTTCAAATGATGTGGACAAACCATGACATTGTGTCTCAACGCGTAATTTGACGCCACTTTAATGAAAAAATGAAAAAAAAAAGTAACGTGACACTAAGGCCAAGTTTCCTTTGACATACCGGCGATGTCTACTTCAATTAAGTAACGGAAGTTGTCATATGCTTGCTACAACATTTCTGTGTTTACCTCAGAAGGATTTCACACTGGGGCGCAAACTCGCATTGACAACTAGCTAGCATCTAATCACAAGGTTAGCCAAAAAGGTCAGATTTTCTCTCCTATTAATGTGAACAATTACTTTAGTCTGCTGTGTTGATCAATATAATAAGGCACATCTGATTGAAATTAAGATTAGCTACTTCAGCACCAAGCTATGAGTATTATTATTATTAGTACGACTGCACTAGCGTAGTGACCAACAATTAATCAGTCAATCAGTCAACAATCTTTGTTGTTCTTATTCAATATCATGGACTGAAATGGTCTTTTTCCATTAATGTCCTGAGCAGGTAACAGCAGCACACAGCTGCGTCTCACATACAGAGAGGATAGAGAACAACGAAGGCGATAGGGTTCTGCATCATCCTATATATTATTGATTGAAGTCATGCAGCATCATTGTCCAACCACCTGCAATTCATCCAGTTATAGATCCAGCAGCAAACAATCCAAGTCAGTACACAGACTTCATTCACAGTAGAAGTCAAGATGCTGCTGTCGGCACAAATAATAAACACGGCAATGCAAACTCCATCATGAGACACGTAGTATTCTGGTGTAGAGGTCTTCACTGGTTCACCAGAACCTGACCAACCGGCGGCCTCGACCCAATTGTGTTCGTCTCCAACTTTTATTATCACCTTGGACATACATCAAGTTGGTTCTGTTATATCTCGGGAAAAACGGGTCTTACAGGGTATTCATCAAGTTTTTTGACGGTTGGTTGTAATCGGAACTTGGGACAAATGGCCAGCTTACAATCGGGTTCTGGTCCGAATTTAGTGAAGACCTCTCCTCTAATGTCTGCACCAGTAATAAACACGACAATGCAATATGCACATCACCCATAGAAGCCAATCCTTCTTGGTGTATCACTCGAAAAATGAAAAAAAAACCTTCTGCCCCTTCCCTTGGCGAAGACGTACAAGCCTTGGTGTTGGTTCCATCACTTTGGATTTCTTCAAATCAAAGCACTGTAAAGTTTTGAAGACACAAACTTATGCCATCTTGTTAGCGGGCGCTCAAAGATTTGTAGTTGGAAGAAATGAGACATACTTCCTGATCATAATGTACATTTATGCAGAAAGGCAGCGTAGCCCCATGCCCGCCTGCATAGATGTTAAATGATACAGGAACAGACTGCACATGCACCGACCTGCTGAATTTCCACGCAGCGCAGCGAGCTCCAGACAGAGCTGCATACTGTGGAGTGCTGTTATATATTTATATATAATATATTATATATACATATACACAGTATATAAAACAACAAAACATATGTATATAATATATAAGTTATTATTTTAAAATTTTAAATGATGTGCAAATGTAATATTAGTAAAAGCAAAAGTTCACTGGCACTGACTACCTTGCCTTCACTGACCGCACATCACTGTTCCTTAGGTGCGCTGAATGAATCACTGAATGAAAGCAACATGAAGTTGAATGAAATGTTTGCTTTCGAGAGTTTGCGGTCCGGTACCTCATGTCAGAGATAGAATTTGTTGATCTAAACGGATTGAAGACCACATCTCATTGCATATCTAATTTTAAGTACATAGAATAAAATATGCATAATATAAACTGATCAGGGTTGCTATGACCATATTTGTCAGCATTCTTTGGTTGCATTATTTTATGAATTAATGGCTGTATTCATATTTTACCACGTTTGTGTTTTAAGTATTCCGGAGTCTGCGTCCACTGAATTGAATCCTTTTCATGACTGTTGCCAACGGCATAGTGAGTGCACATCCCCAGAGGGGTCAGTGCCACAGGGTAAGGAATCAATTAATTTATCCAGCTCCTTCAGCTACTTCAACCTCTCCAGATCCTCCAGCTCCTCTAACTCCTTCAGCTCCTCCACCCTTCAGTTCCTCCAGCTCCTTCATCTGCTCCAGCCCCTCTGGCGCCTCCAGCTCCTCCAACTTCTTCAGCACCTCCAGCTCCTCCAACCCCTTCAGCTCTTCCAACACCTCGAGATCCTCCAACCTCTCCAGCTTCTGCAGCTCCTCCAACCCCTCCAGTACCTCCACCTCCTTCAGCTCTTCCAGTCCTATCAGCTCCTCCAGCTCTTACAACACCTCTAGCTCCTCCAGCTCCTCTTACCAGTTGTTCTGTGGTGCTCTCATATTTCTCTGACATTGTACACAGACTGTAATTTTAATTTGTCAAATGGATCGTTCGTGCATGAAACTCCACTACATAATCATACTGTATCTGATGGAACAAATGGATAATTATTTCGCTGTGCAGTTCATTCTTGTGAGAATTTATAGAGTGAAGGTGGTTTTCTGTCTCCGCACATTCCATTCCACTGAATCCGTTTTTTGCGTGAAACGTTTATTCAATTGATGGTTTTTTTAATGATTTCAGGGGGGAATGTTGAGATCAGAAGTCACATTGGCATTTCTTTGGTGTTGAGCCTTAAGTGCATGGAACAAACATAAATATATTTTCTACTCAGGAGCAGATATTCAACCCGTCAACAGCGTATGTTGCAAACTTATTCAACAGGCAATTTATTTTTGTAGAAAAAGTTTAGCTGCACTGAAAGAAACACTTTCCACATTCTAATACTCTATATTTTTTTCCCCCACCAAAAATAAGCTTTTAGGGTGTTAGATATTTATCATATATTTACAAGCTGCTTCGGCTTATTCATGTTTGTTGTCATTGTTGTTTGATAACTTGAAGCCATACCGTAATAAAACACCATGTCTCATCCCACCCACTTGCGATACATTTTTTCTCTGCCAAAATAGGTCTGTGTTTATTGCGATTTCTTCATCATTACAATAGAATTGTGTATTGCCTTCAGGTTTAGGCAGAAGTGTGCCTTAATCAAGTCATTATTTAGGTTTCTGTGCTTGAGGAACTGCAAACTTTGAAAATGCCAAATAATATAAACAATTAAACTTGTGCTTGGTATGCAATCTCTTTGATGTTTACTATCTTTGCCGCTCAAATCCCTCAAATCCCCTCAAAAGATAAAATCGGCAATTTTTAAAGCAAAATGAACATATTTTGGTAACATGCTGTGCTATGCCAAGGAAATGTAAGATTCTGTCCTCACAACAGGCGCCCCACGGTCAGTGGGTATGTTAATATTCAACCCCTTCTGAAAATATGTTGATGATAAATACATTCTGTATTTCTCCTCGATTTAAAAAGGGGATACGGTTTGTTTGATTTATTTGGTGGAAGGACATGGTGGGATGACACATTTGCCATTGGTTGAGACAGAATTTCTAACAATGCAACTTCAAGATTAATTTCATTATGCTGTTGGGTTTGTGCCTTTGTGCCTTTAATAGGCGGCTGTAAATTACTGGCTTAATCAATGGGCACCTTTTGTTAATTTAAAGTGATTAAAGCAGCCAAATTAGGTGAAAAATATGAAGGGAGAAACACTGGTGTGAATCTAAAATGATGGCTGCTATCATGGACCGTAGCCTGGCTTTGGCTGTTGGCCTCAGAGGTCCTGCCATGGTACACACATTCAAACTGACTGCCAACTTGGTGGCTCAGGCCTGGCTCCCAATCCCTGTTATTGGCTCACTGTGATTGGCTCCCACCTGCCGTTGACTCACTGTGATTGGCTCCCACTTGCCATTGACTCACTGTGATTGACTCCCCCCTGCCGTTGACTCACTGTGATTGGCTCCCACCTGGCATTGGCTCACCGTGATTGGCTCCCACCTGGCTCCCACCAATCACCGTGGCTCCCCTGTGGCTCCCACCAATCACTGTGATTGGCCCCCATCTGCCATTGGCTAGCAGTCCTCCACCTGCTACTGACTCACTGTGGTGGTCAGTTTCTTGTTTGACTTGATTCTGCATACCAAGCTGAGGATGGATACATGGCTGGTACTGTAGGTAAAGATTCTTTTTGACAGAAAAAGCTATAATTATCAGTGTTGGGGAAGCTTCTCTGAAAATGTAGTTAATTATTGTAAGATGCCAATTAACCTACAGTATAGCTGCCACTTACTGAAAGGTAGATCTAAAACAAAACAAAAAGCTCCTTGAAAAAAGAAGCTCACTACATGGAAGCTACTGCAACTACACTGAATATATATCATGAAAGAAAGTCATGAAAAAAGATTATATTGAAAAAACACTTCAACGCAAAGTGTAAATCACTTCAAACACATTTAATTACACAAGAATAATATAATGTAGACCATGAAAATGCCAGAAATGCAAATCAATTCAAACCTTGGAACAATATAAATAGAATAAACAATACAATATAAAACATGCAGGTTGCAAAAATAAAAATGTTGCTTTATTTGGGAATAGTTGCTGTGACATGTTTAGAGCATTCAAGATCAAAATGATTATAGATCACATGGCGCGTCTTGGGTGTGGTCGGTACAACTCAAGCCTAACAGGGATGAAACTTTAGTTAAGAAACACACCAGATCAGTCCAAGTCAAACTGAATACCGTCACTGTTCTGGAATTTGTGAGTTCATTTCAGGCAAATAAATATAAACACGCCGCCAGGAATGCGGACTCGAGAACTGACCCGAATCTTGGTTTTGACCATGCTTTACATGTAAGGGATTCCAATCTCAATGAAACAATTTGTTCAAGGAAGCTCCATTATTTACACAGGCCCAGCCAGGTTGATGTGACTGTGTGTTTCCAGTTTGTCTGGAATGGAAGGTAAAATCAAAACACCCTTTGTGAATCATTTGTTCAGGTGAACTTAAAAGACACATTAGATATTTTTGGACGATATCTAAGCTCTTAGGCCTGATTTCCTGATTTACGTGACAGGGCAGACAAACTGTATATTTTGATATCATCAGGCTTAATTTAAGTGAGGGTGTGTAAATGGCTCAACGCGTCATTGGCATCGGGATGGAATTTGTGATTTGTACGAACTTTTGACCATCCTATACTTGAAACTTACCATCCTTTTCTTTGGGAAACAGAAGTGACACATCACTCAAAGAGTTAGGCCTGTAAAATAGTTGTGCCGCACAATTAGGAATGGATTTAAATTGGACGACAGCACTGTTGTCATTGGCCAAACCTGTGATTAGATCAGACACATTGAGTTATTATGATTAAGCCTGGTGTTTACCCGCTAATGATTCCAGGCCGTCTAAGAATCGATAGAGGACACCTCAAGGACCTTTTTCACAAGGCCCCGGCAGTGTTGCATCATGGGACATCTCCAGCTTCAACCTGGTGATTAATTACGTTCAATACTGGTGTTGAACTGACTCATTTGGTATGTGTAGGCAACCGTAGGGCGGCTTAATGCCTCTCTCTGAGTCAAATATGAGTTGTAATTACTGAAATCCTCCCGCAAGAACTTCACATGATGTATATAAACGATTTGTACAATATCTGGTGTATATAACATTTTTCTTTGTTATTCGGAAACATATGGTTCAGTATACTTATAGCGCCTTCCAAACGTGTTTGCTTCTCCGATTCGATTTAATCTCATTGTTAAGTTTATTTATTTTTTATTGTTTTTCGGTTCGTTGTTTATTTCCATTTGTTTCTATCTTCTAGTTATTTTTAGGGTGTATTTTATATTGCCAATTTTTCAGCCGATTCTTAGGTTTATTGAATATCACCATTTTATTTTTTCTATTTTGATTCTTAGGAGTATTTATTTTCTATTTACTACATTTATTATTTTATTATCTATTTTAATATGATATCTCTGTCTGTCTTGTTCTTATAGCTGACATTAGGTCCAAATGTTTAATATAGTTCAGGCAGTGATACATATAGAGGAATTACTAGTGGCTTAATATTCAGGCTATAATATTGAAATTAACCAGTGTGAAAAAAGGCTTGCAGACTGGAAGTTAAGCATATTCAACAGTTTCAGCAGTGAAATATTTTTACATTTCCATCAAATAAACGGTCAAAAATTATTATTTGTCTTTGTTTTTAGTTTATCGAGGCTACACAGGGCAGTGGGGAAAAGTAAGACAATTCTAGTAACTTGTTACTGTACTTAAGTACATTTTCAAGTATCTCTTCTTAAGTATAGTCATTCTTGGAGACCTAGCAAACATTAGCAAAACCCTAACCACCAAAAAACGGGATTTATATTTGTAAATGACCATTATACCCCCTTTACTTTTTTGTCTTTTTTTTTTTTTTATTGTAATCAAGAGCTGTATGAATTGTATCTGCAGAATAATAAAAAGAAAGGTGTAGTAGCACTTTATGTCGTATTATAGGTTCTGTTAAACCAGGGCACTGGATACGGCAAGCTTTTCACTTTCAATATGTTCGGTACATTTAAGAGCAAATACTTCTACACTTTAAGTTCACCGGACGACGTCAAAGCGGTGCTTTCGCCGATCCTCAAGCCATTCTGTGTCGGGCTTCGCCTGAAGCGAGTCGCAGTGAGGTTCGCCACCCTGCGGTGTGCGGCCGCTAGACGGCGCAGGAGCGCGGCAGAGAGGCGCTCCGCCGCGTCGCTCCTCGGATGGAGAGAGCTTCCTTCTGGGTGGAGGGGACTCACTCTCCACCTGTCAGGAATACGAAGCAGCGGAGCCACAGCCCCCTCGACAGCAGACGATAGACCGTGCTACCCCACACACACACACACACACACGCACACACTTGAGTTGCGGATGGTTTCATTTAAAAAAAATCAATCTCCAAGAGAAGACCTTCCACGGAAAGCTGATGGAACTTTGACCAGACCAGACCGGCGCCCAGGTGGGAAAAAAAAACCCCCGCAAACCGTCGGTTATTTCCGGCCGTCGGTGCTGTTATTGGCGGTCCGTGTGAGCTGTTGGTGAGCTCCGGATCCCCCTCCGTGCGGACTAGGAGGCTGAGGTCTGCAGAAACACCGAGGATTACCGGGTTCCAACCTGTTCTATCATCGCCGTGCACCGACTTTATCCCACTGACCTCTGCTGCGCCTGGGAACCAGCGCCTGCAACTGGGAGGTAGGAAGCCAACGCAGACGGAAATAAGTTTTTCTTTGGATGCTTTTGTGTGCGTGTGTGCGTGTGTGTGTGAGTGTGTGTGTGTGTGTGTGTGTGTGTGCGTGCGTGTGCGTGTGTGTGTGTGGTGTGTGTGTGTGTTGTGTGTGTGTGTGTGTCAGAAGTTATCCGGCTCTGTTGTAGCCCGCAGTGGCAGTGGAGGTTGGTTTTCTGTACAGTATGTCTGCAGTGGCTGTGAGAAGATCTCCCCGTGCCCGGGTCTGATTCCCTGTGCAATATGCAAAGTAATAGAAAAAGAAAAAAAAAATAATAAAATCGTCACGGACATTATGTTTCCCCTCTTGATGTTATCACAGTGGTGATGCATGCTCTCCAGCTATCTCATGCCAAGCGCACTGAAGTTGCAAGGCTTCCCACTCTTCATACTGTAGATTTGTATTATCTCCCCCCCCACAGTGTACAGTCACTAGGGACTGAACGCATTCCAGACTATTTATGGAGATTGAAGCAAATAAATCCTGCGTGAGGTTATAAACCGATGGTGGGTCATGCGAGTGGGAGTATATGTATCACATGTTTTTTTTTTTTTCTCTTCTAATGGAATTATTGTGGCCTTTATATATGTGGTGTATTATGGGAAATTGGGCTGTTCATGTATTTCACCCGTGAAGTTATAAGACCTCTGTAGAGTCATAACCTGCCATTTATGAACAAATAAGCAACATCTTGACAATGACAATGTGCGACAACATGACCATTTATTATATATCACAAAATGAGCACATGCACGTGACAACTATAAGGAGACTGGTAAAGCAGAGCCCAAGCTACTCATCCAACAATACACTTTTGGACATGCACCAAAGCTGCCTTTTAATAACCAATCAGAAATACTTGTTATTAAAAGTACCTCAATTTGAGTGTGTGTTTGAGTGTTTCGCTAGAATGTCTTTACCGTTTTTCCCCCCACTTTTCTGCACAACCATCAAAATGCAAATGCAATTTTGAGGGGGCAGTTTAATACTCCACAGACCACATTTTATTTAATTTCGGAAATACTGAGTTAAAGGTAACATACTACTTTTAAAAAATAAATCTGTAGCCTTGGATTTTCAAATAATCCCGTTTGAAAAATGGAGAATTACACAAGACTTTTACTCTTCTTGTACCGATCTGTAGTTTTTATATTATTTGATATTATTTTACTGAGGAGCTATTTTAGCGTGCTGAGGGCTGAGAGGATCAGGTTGCTCGAAACAATGAATTCTGAGCACCCAGTCATTTTAAACTCCATTTTTTTTTTAATATTTTTACTTTAATATCAACAAGTTCTGGTGTCTGGTTCTGCACCGTGTATTGAAGATGGAAGGTTAGAGAACAGCACAAGTATAGACGGAGGAATATGTTTTGTAACTGTTGTTGTATAGTTAAAGGACAGAGCTCGCAATTTTACAACCTAGGTCTTAAAATTGAAATGTTGGTTCCCATCATTGAAAACAGTTTTTTGTCTTTTTCTTTTTTTATTATTGGGACTTACCACTCTGATGCAGCTTCTCATTGTGATTAAAGGCAGTCCAGGATGTTAAAGCTTTAAAAAAACATCTTTAAAGAACCTTCCAGTGTCTCAAAAGAGGAGTTATTTAAGAAGTGACTGTAGCTAAAAGCAATTTCCTGGTATTATTTAATGTATTATAGGTGCAGTGTGTAGAATTCATGGAACAGACCTGGAAGAAATGGAATATAATATTCCTCACTATGTTTTAATTACTTTATAATACCCTGAAAATAAGAATGGTGTTTTCATTACCTTAGAATGAGGTGTTTTTTATCTCCATGGGTGTGGGTACCCTTCACGCAGGCCGCCATGTTGCACCGGCATGTTTCTTCTACAGAAGCCCAGAACGGACAAACCAAACACTGGTTCTAGAGGGCCTTTTACAGTTTTTTTGCCCACCGCCTCTTCCAGGGAGGCCGCCATGTTGCACCGCCATGATCAGTCGGTTGCTATTTTCAACCTCACTGCTAGATGCGACTAAATTATATACACACTGCACCTTTAAATGCAAATGGCATCACTGCAATGAACTGCGATGCCCAACTTTTCATGGCTCGGTTCTTGGACCCCTGTCGGGTTCCGTCATTATGCTGATAGAAGAAGGTAATAGTAGTCGTAATAGGAAGTAGTTGTAGATAGTAGAACAAGCCAGTAATTATCTTGCTCTGTTTGCGGACATGTTCATGAATCTGTAATCTTTGAGTGAAATTAAATTGACTTTATCTAGTGGTCTACTGGCTGTGTTTCCCATGGTTTGGCTGTATCCATGGAGGCCCAATATTGTTTGATATAATCATCCATCCATCCATCCATCCATCCATCCATCCATCCATCCATCCATCCATCCAATCTCAGCCTGCATTTTTTTGCCAGGTTGCCGGGTATGAACCTGAATGCCTCGCGTCAGAGCATTACCGTCAACAAAACTATGCTGACCGAACTGGCAACCCTATAGCACCAACGCATGAGTTTCACAGTTTAGCGCATTTGAGATTTCCTTCTTGCAGTCAAAGAAAAAACATTGTATGAGCGCACAATCTTGAATTTGTAAAAAAAAAAAAAAAAAGAAGATTGCATGGCGATGACATCCACTGTTTTCATAGCAATTACTTCACTTCAATGTAGATCCAGCCGCCGGTCCCTTCCGCACGCCTGCACGTTGGTTCGGTCACTGTCAGGCCAAACAACAAACCCAAATAGTGTGAACTGTGTCTGGAGAAGGAGCGACAACTTCTCATTATGCTGCTCCTGACACCTCCTCCTCTTCTCCCCTTCCTCTCCTCTCATTTTCTCCCTTCTTTTGTCCCCTTCTCCTCTCACCTTCTCTCCCGTCCTCTCATCTTCATTCCCTTCCTCTCATCCTCTCATCGTTCCTCCCATCTTCTCCACTTGTCTCCTCGTTTCTCTCCTTCCTCTGCTCTTTTCTGCTCTCCTCTTCTCTCCTCTCATTCCTCCTCTGCCTCCTCTACTTTCCTTCCTCTCATCCTCTCCCCTCCTTCCCCTTTCCCCCTCACCTCTCCTCTTTCTCTCATCATCTCTTCCTTCCTATCTTCTCCTCTTCTCTTCTCTCCTCCTTTCCTTCCTCTCCCATCTTCTCCTCTCTTCTGGTTTCTCTCCTTCCTCTTATCCCCTCCTCATCTTCTCTCCTCTCCTCTCATTTTACTCCTCTCCTCCCTTCTCTCCTTCCCACCTCTCTCCACGCTTCTTTATTCTCCTTCCCTTCATCCCGTCTCAACCCTTGTCTTCTCTCGCTTCCTCTCCTCTCCTCTCCTCTCCTCTCCTCTCCTCTCCTCTCCTTTCCTCTCCTCTTCTCTTCTCTTATCCCTCTTCTCTCTTCTCTGCTTCCTCTTCTCTCCCTTCCCCTCTTCTCGTCTTCTCTTCTCTTCTATTTTCTTCTCTAATCTCTCTCCCCTCTTCTCTGCTTCCTCTCTTCTCCTTCCTCCCCCTCCTCCTCTCTCCCTTCCTTCTCCTCCTCTGCTTCCTCTCCCCTCCCTTCCTCTCCTCCCTCCTCCTCCTCTCCCATGTTATCTGTTATTATATGAGAAGCCCTTTTAACATCAGCCACAGGTTGGAGCGGTGTCCTCGAAATGTGCTGGGAATACTTAAAAGGATGACCCCAGGATGTCTTCTTCTTCTCCTTCTTCATCGTCATCATCAGCACGGGGCTGAGCCTCGGCTTTGTCTTCCTCTTCCTCCATCCACAGGCTCACATTTGGTAAATGAGAGACGTGGAGAGCCATTGCTCGGGCCGCGCCGACTCCATTGATATTCCGCATGTGTTCTTCTCCATAGGAAGCCCATTGTCATGGCTCGCGCTGTGGGATGGCGGCCGATGATTGAGGGGCGTAAAAGAGGGATGAAGGGCAGTTTTGGGAGGGGAGAAAGCAGCCAGCAGAAAGAAAATGAAGAAACACAGTCATCCTATGAAGGTTAACGATAGATATACAGTATCCCAATCATGGGTGTGTTTTGGTTAGTGATGGAAAGTTAGGCGGTCCTTTTGGAGATTCGACACTGGGCTCTCTACAAGTGATTAAGTCGGGGTAATGAACGTCAGAAGAGTCAGTTTGTGCGAGTTTTGAGTGGGCTTCTCAGAGGAATCAGTTAATTCTGTCAAATGTATTAATTTAGGAATAATGCAAAGTGGAAAATAGATCACATTCAATATGAATTGCGTCAAATGCCTTCATCAAAACCACTGATTTTCTTCATCTTCTTCTACTTCTACTTTCATTTAATCCTCAGTAGTTATTTTGTGTTTGAGAATAGAACAACGCTTTTGCTGGAGTGGCTCCCGACTCATTTAAAAGATTTGTTTCGCTACGAGGCAATCATTTGAGAGTCGTGCGTCGCTAGCGTGTCTGCATGTTTTTGGAAGCATGAATGCGCTCATATTTTCTCGTGGATAAATGGATGGGAAATTGTTTTTGCAGAGGACACGTTTCGTATTTATGCTTTGTTTTTTCCACCGACCCTCAAACGCATTACTGCCAGTTTATTTGTATGTGAGGTGAATTGTGCGCGATGGCTCCCTTCAAAGCCGCCGCCGACGCCTGCTGCTGCTGGCTCCCCAGAGCCAGAACCTGAATGAGAATCAGAATATCTCCGGGGAGCATCCCAAAAAGACGCAGGTGTCTCCTACATTTTGGAGGCTGAAGCCGGGTGCAGCAGAATAGCACTGTGGCCTTGGCTTCCGAAGGATTCCCCAGTGATTCACCTATCGCTATGGTTTTCACACAACTGCAATGCCTACCTCACCGCGAGGCCATTTTGTCGCAGACCACCGGGTTGAGGGTAGGAGGGTATTCCCTGTAAAGCTTTGGGAAAGGCAAGGAGATGGAAGAAGAAATACGAGGCAGCAAGAATATGGAGGCCTTGCATAGTGTTGCCTAGAGTATAGGGTGCTGTCTGGAGTAAACGTGATCAAGGCTGAAATCTCTCTCCCATTTTGAAAAGAGAGAAGGAGGAAAGAATAAGGAGGAAAGATCAGTGCAGAGGAACTAGATCTGAGGAATTCAACACAGTGATAACTTTGTTGAAGAGCGGGACAGAAGTTGACACTTTCCAAGTTTTGGAAGTTGACAAGCGGATGGTGGATGCAGTGAGGGAGCCTGGTTTTCGCAATGCTGTGCCAAATATTTAATTTTTCCCAGAAATTTCCATTAGTGTTCCAAATGGCTCACAATGAGTTTGAATTCTTAGTTGAACATTCTAAATACTAGAGAAATAATTAGCCTTAACATGTAGAAGAAAAAAAGAAAATAATAAAGAAAATTGCTTATTCAAAATACATCTGGATCCAGTGTAAATTTCACTATATAATAACGCTCCTGGAATATTATCAGGGTGCCAATCAGGGTATCAGGTATTATCAGGGTATCAATTTTTTGAGTTGGGATGTTCAAAAATGAAGTGGGAGATGATTTATTATGATTATTACAAAGATATAAAATAATATTTAATGATTCCATATCTGCAACACGGCTCTAGTGGAATTTACCACTTGCTTAACAGGGTTTCTGCTTGTGTCTTGTTAAGTCATTCTACAAATTGTACGGTTGCATCTTCACACAGTTACAAACTTGTCAGCGTTTTATTTTTATTTTTAACTTAAGGGCAACCTGATTTGATTTGGTTCCAGTTTTCTCTGTACAAAAGCAAAAGCAACCGTGCAGATTTCCTGCACTGAAATACATTTGTGATGTTGATGAGTCATGTGTTTACTAACTAAATTAACAGATTTTTATTCAATTAAGTCTTAATTAATTGAACTGTAGCATGAATTTTCTGCACAGTTTTAAAGCTTGAAAAGCAGAATTACATGAAAAAAAAAATCAACTTTCCTGCAAGTTCCCTTCACGTCAGCATGTGTCGGTGACTTCCTCCATCACTCAAACGCAGCTATAACCATCCCCTCCTCTCTCTCAGCAGACTTGTATTTTACTTTTTATTTTTTCATAGTAGTTCCAAAAGTGCACTCCACAGTTTCCAACGCGGTGGTGTTATTTTTCAGACCGTGCACACTACACCGGCGCTCGAAATTGAATTGGGAATCGATGTCTTTGTTCTCGCCATGAGTCCAATTCCAATAATTTCAGTTATTAAAAATCAATATTTTCTTGGTTTCTTCATGTAGAGCAGCATGTATTATAGTATTTGGAAAAAGTACATATCCCTCCTCTTCCCCATCAAAAATAAAGATCTAAATAAATGTAATGTTTAATGAATTTACTTTTCCCCGGGGTGAAATTATTAAAAACCGAGTGTTGATAAGGCCTGACCTTAACAGTACTGTTAACCGTGTTGGAGAAATTAAGAAAATTGATTTTCTACTTAGGCTATATAACCTGTTTCTAACTTGCTTCGCTCCTCTCTCTCTCTTCCGCCCAGATCTCCCCCTTTCCATGCGTAATGCTCAGAAAATAAAGCAGTGATAATTCTGCTCTTTATCTGTTTAAGTTATTCTCTTGAAAAAAACCCCAAAAAAACAAACGAAAAGAGTACCGTTGAACTACCGGTTTGATAAGCAGTTTCACTAAGAGTAGTGGTACCGTTAAAATCTTAACGCTAACCATCTCTACTAGTGCCCCATTCCTCCGCGCTCCATCCCCCGTTCCTCCAAATAAAACAACTAAAAACATGCTGCAACTCTGCATCGAGAATTATGGAATTATTACTTTAAAAAGTAACAGCAGTAACAGTTAAACTGTATTTCACTATGATGGTAAAATTTTGCATTTGATCCACGGTTCACATGGCAACTGAACTGTGGGGGGATAGCAGCGTACAGATCCACTACGTTCCGCTACACCACTAATAATAATGATCCTACATGCTTTATTGGAATAAGAATAAGCGTGTCTCCGTCTGAGTTTCGCAACACAAAATATGTTGGAGAAAATGGGAGTTGTTTTTTTTTCCACAACAGAGTTGTTTGCTCAGGACATTTACCATGGTCCATGAATGAGATTTCAGAACTCACACCTCCCCTGTTTGGTCCATTTTAATCGAACTATGGTGCTTTTACTCCGTTTGTCGAACCGTGGTCCCCAGTCTGGTTCGTAACATGTGACATGGGACTTAATAAAGGAGCTAATATAGGAAGCAAACCAAAGCACAGTGCATTGTGGGTTGAAAACGGATGTTGACACTGATGTTCCCACTCTTATTTGTTTGGAACACCAACATTTTAATAATGAAAGCCGGGATCACCATCGCAATACGCTGCTGTTGCTCCATTTTTGTAAGCGACAGTGTGATATTGTGACAGAGGGATTTTCCCTCATTTATGTTTTTATTTTCTTTTTCTGGATTACGTGTTGAAATGATCCCTCCTCACCATCCCAGTGGTAATACAAGGCTTCATGTTAAAACGGAGGTACATGCCACTTCATAAGTTGAAAATTGATGTGGATTTCACACGCTACTGGAGACTACAAGATTTTTTATGAATGAAAGGCCAAACGCCTCTACGGACATACGGGACTCCACCCACACAACAGACTAGCGGCCGTGTGTAAAGATCCCAGATATTGGACAATGGATGGGTGAGCTCTATATCACTGCGTAAAGACTAAAAAAGACTCACTACGTCTGAACAGCGTTACTGTACCGAGTTGAACAGCTGTCGATATCTTTTAATTTCCAGTTTTGTTCAGACCTTTGGAGTTTGGCTTGTGTTATTGCTTTTTAGTGTTTGTGATTTACGCAGTTACAATGGAAGATGGCAGCCAGTGCAGCAAAGCGCCAGCGGTGACGTCGTCCCTCTGAAATTTTCTACAACCGCATGTCATTTGATTACAAGTTTTGGACACAGGACCATGTGAACACGAGCCGGACTTAATGAAGAAGTAGCAACCTGCTCTGCAATCAGACCAAATCCAGCCAACTATAGGTATGAAAGCGCCCTTATTTCCGTATTTTTAGAGGGACTTGAAGATTGATGTTAATTGATGTTGATGTTATTGGATTCGGTGTGAAGCGGGCTTCAGTCACATTTATGTTATGTTATATATATATATATATATATATATATATATATATATATATATATATATTTTTTTTTTTTTAATAAACCAGGCAAGTGGTGCTTCTTTCTTTATGGGCACTGGGAGCCTGCAGCAACAGCAGCAGGTTCTGTCCCCAAACCTCCACTGGAGCATGAAGGGGAGCAGACGATTGCCTGCAACTTATCTCTCTGTGGCAACGGTGGTCGTCCAAAATTAATGGAAAAAAGAGCTTGTTATCAATGCAAAAAAAGTGTGTGTGGACACAGTGCAGGCGTTAATCTTTTTCCTGGTACATTTTCTCATCTCTTCTTTTCGCTCTTGACACTCTCTCCTTTGCTCTAGTGTTGTAACGTAACGTAGTTGATCCGTGATGCGTACGGGTCCCCCCCCCCCACGGTTCGGCTCGCACGTGAACGTGATAATTCCCTAAATCTGGACGCAGAGTTGCAGTGAAAAGAAGATAGAGCACACAAATGCGTGCTGTGTTATACTCTGAAGCTCAGTGATTGGTTCACGGTGCGTCGCTCTATGTTGCTGCTGCTTTGTGATGTGTGGTGAATGAGCTGCTGTATGTCAGCGCCATGCGTCTGCACGTCATAGTGGAGCGGTCAAGAGCTCAGCTACTAAATAAATACCTTACCATTTGTAAATGCAGACTTAAAATTGAATGCCATTTCCAGGAACAGTTGACATTATGTTTAAATCTCACACTTCAGAGTCTTTTATTTGTGGCTCTGCAATAGCTTAGGTGATGATATGCTGTGACGACTTGCGTGACGCCATTTAGCAGAATGGTTTTATATAGTGGTCGATATGGATTTTTCAATGGCCGATGACGATATATAATGCCAATATCATGTTTATTTGCATCTGATAAAATTTTATAATTTTTCAATAATATTAAATAATAATAGCAAATGAGAAAGAAAATTGCTGCAGTTAAATTAACATTTATTTCACACTTATATTATTGTCTTGAATTGTCTCAGCAGTGCACTTATTAAAAAAAAAATCAACTAAATAAAGGTACACAGGTAATAAAAAACAACAACTAATGAATAAAAAATAAACACATATTAATAAACGGCATTATATTAAAGTCTGGTCGGGAAATAGAGTCTAGACGTTACAGAAGTGCAGAATTTATGGTTTACAAATAAAGTATTTACACAAAAACATCCAGTTTTAACAAAATAAAGTCCCATAGCAGCTGACAGTGGGGACACACAGGTTTTTTTTGTAATGGGACAGTCCCTTAACTCACATGTGTTTAAAAAATGTTGTTTCGTACATGTAGGAAATAAAATAAATAGATCTAAAAGACAAGGCAAGGGAACCGGGAACCGGCCCATGCGGGTGCACCGCTGTCTCGGGACACACAGGCGGGCACGTGTACGTGGGAGATGTGGGTGTCCTTGATGTCCACGGTGCCCTTTTTATGTGTTTTCTTTCTCTTTTTTTTAAACCGTGAACGGGCATCAAGGTAGTGGATTTCTGCGAGCGGAACACATCAGGAGGCCCGTGATCTGCGCTCCTCTGTGCGCTCTGTTCCCTCAATGAACTGAAACTAAAAAGAACCGTGGTGTGTTTAATACTGTTGTGTCATACAAGTAGGAACCAAACAAAAGGCACACACAGCGCAGCGCTGGCTGTTTTGGAGAAAAAAACTTCCACTCCAATTTTTCGAGTTACTACTGCTGTTTTCTTTCAAAACTGGTCGCGGGGGCTCTGTACTAGCTGTCTGTAATGAGTAACACCATAACAAATGAATGAGACAGTGATGACAGCGAGTGGGTGAGAGGAGGCTGGGCAATGTGGGCACTGCAGTGCTGTGTGACTGGCTGTGGGAGAGAAGAGAGAGCGAGGAAGCAGCTGCTACAGGTAAATTCATACTTAATGATTATTGAAACATTTTCAAATATTTACAATCAATATGCATTGGAAGGTCTATATTTTTTTACACTAGTCTGTAGACATTTTTTTTAATCAGCCTTGTGAGTGCAGGCATTGGCCTATGCTGATTATCTCAAAATGCGCAAATATTGCCCCAAAATAATCGGCCGACCGATAAATCAGTCGTTCACTAGTTTTATACACAGTGATGTAAAATTAGTACATTTGTCTGTGGTTATATGACGTGTACAATAATATGTATACGTCACAAAACCGATTTTTCCTACTTTTTAAAATATTTGATATTTTATATCATTGTATAAGGGCTGCAGATATACTCTATAATCCCATTAGAATTGGTATGCTTTATTATTTTTTGTATTTTATTAAACTTCTTAATGCTCAAATTTAGTACTATGAAGGGGGCTCCGAAGCTTCGATCAGAGCAATCTTTTTTCCAAACAAAGCAAATAAAAACTCTAGATGTATTTAATTTACTCTATTTCCTGTTGCTGCTGAGCAGACCGCAGATTGCAGATCGACAGGGGGCAAATGTACCGCGGCCCGGCACAGTCTGCAGCCCGGTGGTTGGGAACCTCTGCACTAGAGGACCTTCCAACTCTATCAGTGATGGTCTGCCAGCTTGGTACCGTGTAACTCAAGAAATCAGCCAAGATGGCGCCACAGACGGCTGCCTCGGTGTGCTGGTGCGTGTTCTTTTCTCTTGTATGTTTATTTTTGTAAACAGTGTTTTGTCACAGTACTTGGAGGTCTTTCACCAGAGAAGAGCTTGTGAACATCAGGGTTATAACCCCTTTGGGTTTATTTCCCACTTTCATCGCCATATCTGTGGAATTACTGGACGTTCTGGTCAAAGGCACTGGAAAGGAACCGCTCGAGGAGAGGGAGACATGCCGGTGTGCCTGTGTCTCCGCCAATGGAGACACTGTTACCGGGAATATTTTTCTCTGATGTGCGTTCACTGTACAACAAACTGGATGATCTCATATTGAACTTTATTGGCCAAACATTTCTAATTAATTACATATTTATTAAAAAAATACACAATCTAATGGAAATTTCAGCATTCAAATTGTTTATTTTGTTTATATCCACATTCTATTAGAATTTCGTTCTTGCAGATATATTGTATGATATCCTCTGTTTTTCGGGTTTTGAAATTCAAATATGAGAAACCTCCCTCAAAATCCATTTTTTTCCAACTGATGAACAAACAGAAAATACAGCAATATTAAATGACCAAAATATGTTCAGAAAAAAATCAGCCTCTGTCTTGAAGGCCCTTCAGGGGCCTGTTAATCAGATTCAAATACAATTTTGGATTCTTGTGATTGCCTTTATTGTTTCCCTTATCGAACATGTTTTCAGTTTAAATTCATGGTTTAAAAAGTTAATTTTGTTGAACTTTGCAGCCGTGCCACAGCGATCTGTGAATCTGGACTGGACGTTGTCAAAGTGGATGTTTTTTTTAAATTAAATAGTTACTAAGCAGATTGATTTATTTAATCAAGTTTTTCCTCGATTGAAAGGGAGCTTAGAAAAAGTGTTGCTCTGTAGTGGTTCGTCACAGCAGCATCCAGGCAACTCTTTTTAATAGGGGTTTAATTACTGCTCCAGTGCCAAAGGGAAAATACCAGACAGAAGGGCGGGTTATTTTATTTATTTTATTTGAATTTTCAGCAGCTAGTGGTGTAGTGTAAGCATTTGGCCTTGAAATAATATCAGTTTAATAATACTTAGGCAACGGAATATCCTTGTTATATGGCGCTACATGAAATGCACGACTACCTGACTATTAGATAATTGTTAATAATAGCTCCAGGTTTACTGGAATTGTTGAACGTGGTTTACATATTAAAGTCATAATGTTGAACGATATTTCCTTTCTAGTTTAATGAATTAATCTTGTATCAATGAGTATTTACCTCTACTCTACCTCTACTTTACCTCCCCCTATTCTCCTCCCTCCACTCTACCTTTACTCTGCATCCCTCTAAACGACCTCTCTCTAGCTTTACTCTACATCCCACTGCTCTATCTCTACTATACCTTTACTCTACCTCTACTTTACCTCCCCCTTTTCTACTCTACCGCCCTCTGCTCTATCTTTACTCTGCCTCCCTCTACCTCCCTCTGCTATACCTCTAATATACCTCCCCCTATTCTACTCTACCTCCCACTGCTCTACCTCAACTATACCTCGCCCTCTACTTTACCTCTACCTCGACTTTACCTCTACTCTATCTCCCTCTGCTCTACCTCTAATTGATCTCCCTCTAATCTACCGCTGCTCTACTGTAACTCCACTCTACCTCACTCTACTTTACCTTTACTACCTCTACTCGTTGGGAATTGGTTGGGGAATTTGCTGTTTTATATGATGTGAAGGCACAGGTGAAACGTGGTATTGCGATATAACAGTGGAAGTCCACCAGACGCGTTGGCGCGGGCTGTAAGTGCATGCTTCCTATTGAATCCACTGTTGGAGCTTCACCGCCCATGTCAGTTGCGCAGCATCTCTATTTTTGCGGAGAGGTCCATTTGTTTCAACTGTGCATGGCTACGCAGCCCTTTGAAATCGAAACATGAGACAAAACTACGTAGAAAATGTTTTTGTAAACAGTGCAATCAATCAAGGTGTTCAGTCGGAAAATAACCCCCTGGGATGGCCATGTCTCTTTTTATTATGAACTTCTCTGCAGACACTCGCTTCCACTCGCACCCAGCGCGCCCCTCACTTTTCTCTCTCCCTCCTTCCACACTCTCTGCCGGGAACCTGCGCCCCTCTACACCTGGGTCAATTACCCACTATCCTGGACACCTCCCCTCCAATCAGATGAACTTATGCAAATTATAGCAACCCACCAATCAACCTGAATCCCTGTCTCCCCCCTCCCCCCACAGTCAAACACAGAGTGTTACTCTAGTTATTTATGGCAGACTACAATAAAAAGCTTTTTTTTACACCTTTCACCTGTTTTTATATTTGATATTTTGTATTTTTTTTCTTAAATGTAAAGATACCGAAACAGTGCCTTTACTGTGGCCCCAAAACCGTGATGCATACCAAACCGTGGGCCCATTGTACCGTTGCATCCCGGGGCATCACCTTTCCTTCCTGACTTTTTGTGTCTTACAGTATCGGCTGAATATTGAATAGGCAATGATTAACTGAACAAGATGTAATGTGATGGAAAGAGGGTATTGAGCGGGTGCCATGCTCCTGTTTGACTTGCAGGTGACTAAAATATATTTTTTTATATAAGATATGAAAATCTCATTCCAGGTGACAGACACTTTTGTTTGTAACTTCTTTGCTTCATGCATATATGCATATGGGTATTCACAAGTTGTTTTTCTATCTTTTACGTTTTCAGTGATGTTTTTCTCATAGCTCTGTGGCATACTTTGGGAAATTGCTCTATAGCGTTCAAGCATGTATTGTGTCCCACTTTTTTTGTTAGAAATATTTTTTCAACGCATCTTCGCCAGTTTTTGTGATTTTTCTCTCCCATTTGTCTTTTTTCGCTCTACCTTAGTTGTCGTTGCTAAGCCGGACACGCTTCCAGAGCTTGCAATATTCAATGATGAATCCCAGAACGTTGTAAATAATTTCTGTAGACAATCCAAACAAGAAGCCTTCAGTGTGTCATGGGAGGTTACATCCTAAATGTACAGTTAGCAAGAGAAAAAATAAACCAGAAGCACGAGTATACAGGTCCCGATGCAAGCAGTAGAAGCCCCATTCAGCTGCGACCGCTACCAAGCGGCCCCGTCCCAAGCTGCATGTGAATGTCGGAAATTGTCGACACCTTTCCGACTAACCACCACAGCCCAGCTAGTATAACTTTTACCTCTTAGATTGGGGTTATGGTGTGTTCAACTTACATTAGCAAGATTAACAATGTCCTTGTTATTCTTGTTACTGTTGAGCCAGTTGTGTGGTCAGACACAGTTAATCCGCAAAACGTGGCTTTGGAAAGGGGAAGAAAAATATTGTTCCATCCTGTCCAGGCCCTGGGAACTGTATAGAACTTGGCAAGTGCATCGAACTGTTTTCCATAGAACAGTCTCTCAAAAGACCCAAAGTCGAACTCTATCCAAGTCGTTGAGAAAGGTTTGTCCACAGTTTGTCCGAGGGCAAGGGCGGGACTTGATCAGTTTGCCTTCAAAGGAAGGATTTCTTCTCAATTTTTGTCATCGTCTTTTTAACTTAGCGGCTTGCAGTTCGAATAAACAAAACATTTCTTCATATGTTCCATGTACTTGGTTGCATTTTTCGAGTGCTGAAAAGTTTGGCTCTTTTTGGGGGGTTTAGTCTCTTTACCAGTTTTCGGTAAAAAGATTCTTTCAATTTTACCGACTCTCCGTTCGTCGAGAACTGCTGTCGTGGCAACCTTTTCTAGCTCTGGAACCAACAGCTTGTTGCGGATGCTAACAAGGACGTGTTTGCTTTAATGATCGACGAGAGCCTCAATCAAACCACCAGAACCAAACAACTGGACCTGCACGTCCGCTATTGGTGCGACGATCACGGCTAGATATTTTGGATCCCAGTTCTTGGGACATGAAACAGCCCAGGATGTAAGTAAGTAGTCCGCACAAATGGATTATGTTTAAACTAGGCAGAGTTAGGCTAGATTAGACGACATGGAAGCCACAGGCCAAGCTGGTAATAACAGAGCTGAGAATGGACGTGACATAGGGGGTGGCGGGGGTAAAGGCAATAACTTTTGCCTTAGCTGCTTTAGCTTTGTGCTAACAGCTGTAGCACTGTTAGCGTTAGCTGAGCCGGCTAACTGAGTATCAGCTGTGCTGTTACGCTGAAGCGTGCTCCCTCCCTTGATAATGGAGCATGCTACGAGTGACACACCAATCATTAAGCCGGTGTGTTGTTCATTTGCACCATCAACCATACAACAACAAAAACAGCGTGGGCCGAGAAAATTTGTCCAGACGGTGATGATAATTGTTGATTAAAAAAAGGACAGGTCAGCTTGCCAGTATGGCAGTTTTATTTTAAGTCTGACAGATATTAGAACACCGTGTTTTTCTTGTGATGGTGTCAATTGATATTTTTGTTGTTGGTATTATTATTATTATTATTATTATTATTATTATTATTATTATTATTGATGCCTTACCTGTGTCAACCCCCCACCCATTACGAAGATATGCTGTGTACTAAATGTTTACTAGATCCCATATGAAGACAGCATTATTGTTTTTTGTTTTTTTAATTATAATTGTTATTTGCCTCATGAATCATTTTTGAATTCTCAAGAGGGTGCGAAGGACCTGGACAGGCGTTAAGCTGTTGTCCGTCTCCATGGATGGATCAACGGTTGGTTGGAAGTTCCTGGAGCTACTGCAACAGGGACAGGCGGAGCAGTGTGGGGGGCTCAGCTGGTCATGGTGGGAACCACCCTCACACCTTCAAACCCTCACACCTTACATGATGCTGCCAGCGCCGGCCTCAGCATGTGGCAGTGGGAGAAGCTTCTGAGGGCCATGCACACCAAGCATGTTGTCCTCTGATGTGAGGCATTACCAAAAGACAAAATACTTGATGAATGCAGTAGAATAGCTTTTCAGAGTCATAGTTGTCAGCCTGTTGTGCCTTTTTACTAATGGTTCCTGATTTTTATGTTATTGTTGCACGTGTGTTCCACTCTAGAAAATGTTTGAAGTAGATTGTCAAACTTTTACACTGGACCAATAAAAAGTCATGTTTTGTGTTGCAATAAACATTGGAGCAAAATGATCCGTAAGTAATTGATTTCATTTGGTTATTTTAAAGTTGGTCTTAAATTTAATTCAGAGTGGCATTTAAAAAGTCAAACGTGCCTTAGGATGTAGGCCCTGGTGATACCACTAGTGTGTGTGTGTGTGTGTGTGTGTGTGTGTTTGTGTGTATGTATGTGTGTATGTACTGTGTGTATGTATGTATGTATGTATGTATGTATGTATGTATGTATGTATGTATGTATGTATGTATGTATGTGTGTATGTATGTATGTGTATGTATGTATGTATATATATATATATATATATATATATATATATATGAAATAGGATTATAGGAAATTCCTTTAAATTTGCATCCCTAGTATACATTAATGCATATATACTGTATATCTGCTTTAATGTGGTCCTTCACTATATCACCTTTAAAAAAACAAGAGTAAATGATTTATATATATTTTTTATGAATCTTTGTTTCTTCATCATCCCTCAGCCACAGCATAGGATCTAACGCTGCCCTGTACAGTGCACGAAAAAAAAAAAAATCCTTAATTCCTCAATTTGAACTTTGTTCTGACATTTTTAAACTAGATGCCAGCCACATTAAAGAGCAAGACATATTGCAAAGCTCTTTGTGGAAAAGGTTAGCGATTTCTGTTAAACAGAGCAAAGTGGGGGAAAACAAGTTTTTCAATTGAATTGAGCTTCTCACATTAACTTCAAAGCGACACCATGAAGAAATTCCCGGGCTTCGCTGGTGTTGGTTTTTCTTGAGCTAAAACCCTGTCCTGTTCATTAAAACCTACCCCTTCTCATCCCCTTGAGCCTGTCATGTTCAAACACTGCTCACTGCTCTTGCTAGGCAGGATTAATGAAATATTCACTACCAAATGTCAAAATAACGGAAACAAAACACATGGAGTTGGGACCAAGGTGATTATCACTAAAGGAGAGGGCGGAAAAAAATTATGATTTTTTTTCTGGACTACTCTTGGCTTCATCAAATTGTTGCGTGAACACGCTGAATGCTGCGTCCAATCAAATTATGTCTTGTAGCATAGAAAGGACAATTGCTGAAGCAGGGAGAAGAGCATCTATGTGTTAAACTGCACATTAAATCTTCAAACCAGTACAAAGCTCCGAGAGAAGTTCACGGCTATCCTCAAAGGCTTTTTCTTTGTAGCTGCGTTTGCATAAAATATCTAATGAGGGACGAAGGGGATTGAGTATAATCATTCCTTAATTAATTGTCAATTACCTCACGTTATAAACAGAATATGATCACATGGAGGACATACATACACCTCCACCCAGGTCCAAGGAGATATGTCTAGGGGGGTATGTCTTGGGGGGTATGTCTATGGAGGTACTGTCTGTCATTGAATGGAGGTCAATAGGGGTTGGTGAATGGATGGAGGCCCATGGGTGGAGGCCCAGGGATGGAGGTCCATGGATAGAGGTCCATGTTGGAAGGGTGTCTGGATAATTGTTGGCCGTAGCGCGAATGTCTTCGCTGGTCCAGGATTTCGGACCCTCGTGCTACTGGACCTGGCCTCCCGCCCACACAAAAAAACCTTTAAATGCAAGTAAAGTATGGTGGCCGTGGATTGTATGTGTCATATATGACAAACGGATACCTTTTCCCTGAACGGAGGAGGCGTGCGGATGGGTGTGTCTTAGTCTTTATCTTAATTTACATGTGAAGATGTGTGTGTGATGAATGTGTCTGAGTGTGAGTGTGTAATGACCTTGTGATGGGCTGATGCAGCCAAGATGTCTTGCTGCCTCGGAATCGAATGGAATATAGAGTAAAATGGAAAGGAATGATCTCACCGTTATCCTGTTTGCACAGTGCGCTCACAAACCTTGGGTTTGGAATTCTACAGTCCCTCTGCAAACTCACATTTCTAGCTTAGGTACGCTGCCTTGGTTATTGTGAAGAAAGAAGGCCACAGATTTTTCTAACATCTACTGAGAAATTGTACCCTACTCATTTTCATTTTAAGGAAAACCCTGGTATTTTTTCAACAAAGCCTTATTTTCATTTTCATGTCATTAGCCAGGCAACCTGAGTGAATTTTTTAATTAATTCGTTATTGAGGGAAAAGCTTCACACCGAGCTTCAATATTCAGTACAATTAGGGTGACCACGACTGAAAATACACATACGCAGAAATCCTTCGTGTGAAGTTTTCTGCTTTTTTGAGATCCATTTCATATAAAACAAAAGTCAATTGCTCCCAGTGATGAAAAACGTATTTTATTTTCTGGAGAATAGGAAAACAACATAGTCCATCTGATTATGGAGTACCTTAAGGTTTTAGCTCTTTATTCTGTTCAGAGAACAAGAGAATGAAAGTAATGTGTTCAATGTATTGAACTTTTACACAAAGAAAAGGAAATGACAAAAGAATGTGTGTGATCTAGATACATTGCAAAATACAGTGACCACAAATTGATAAATAATTGAAACTTCCTTGGTATTAAACAAGTATTAAAACGTCTGTTAAAGGGACACTCCAGTTTATTGGGAAATTAGCTTTTTGTCTATATTCAACAGATTGAGGTAAGAAGGGTCAATATAATTTTCTCCTTTTTTTACGAGCTCAGCCATGCATTGGGCTCTCTGTGTTAGCACAATTGGTTGAGCGAGCCTAGCTCCTGTGAAATTGTAGTTTTAATTGCTGCTATTCAGAACTGTTTTTGACTATCCATCCTCTGGGTTGAGATGTTATCAGCTGTGAACTTCATATGAGCTGGGGGTTGCCGGGTATAAACTGCAATGCCTCAGATCAGAACTTTGCCATCGACAAAACCGGTCGGACTCAGCTGGAAACCCTACAACACCAACACACTGACGTTCACACACTGCTTCAAATTATGAAAGAGAACTTGAAAGTTCTTTTTTCACAATAGAGAGCATCAATCGGCCCTTCTCATTAAAAAGTTACTAATTTCATTGAAAGAAATCCCCAGAATTAGCTATTCTCTCTAGTTCAAAGGAATATTTCCTGAAAAAACATTATGAACACCATTCTAGGCCATTAAATTGAGATAAATCTGTTTCAATTTTCTGGATTGCTCATATAAATTATTTTTCGAGTCTACTAATAACCTCCTTTCAAGGGGCGGAAGGAAGTTCTCTGAGTCACATAGTCACATTCATGTAATTTTGAACAGTATTGTAAAGATTTTATTGTCCTGATGCTGCTTAATTGCCCACATATAATAGTGGCTATCTCTTATTCTGACATATGTTCAAATGTTAAAATAAAATCCAATTGCTCTGTCTGTCTCACAGTTAGCCTCCAATATAATTGTTAATTTAACAGTGGAAGCCGAGGGTTTCTTTACATAGTGTTGCTCAGATCCTAAAAGAAATTGGCAAACACATTCATTATTCTTGTAACACCCACAGAAGAACAATATCTGCTCGTATTCAACAATGCATTTATTCATTTATTGATTTTAAATTACCTTCCATTCAGTTTAGGTAAACAACCTTTTAAAATGGAGATGCGATACCTCAAAAACGCAACAAAAACAGAAATCCCTGTTTATATCAATTGCACTCAGTCACCTTTCATTGGTTTTATTTTCCCAGATGAAGATTTAGACACAGGGTTATCTCCGGTTAAAGCGCCTGTCTCACATGCTTATTCCAAATAACCGGCCTGTATTGTCATTGCTCCACGTTGGATTCCATAATAAACAGTGAGTTTGCTTTTTTTTCCGGAGTTTTGCTCAAGAATCAAATTATCAAACGATACCAATGCTGACGTTTTTTTTTGTTTTTTTTCCCACAGAAATCTTAATATAAAAGGCTTTTATCTTGGACTGTACTGCTGAAATACCAATATGAGACATAGGTTGAAATAGATCTCTATTGTCATGCCATCTAATAAAGAAAAGCCTTTAGATTTTCTTCTTTTCTGACACAGTTCTTCCTTTATAAAATGGACAAAAACACACGTGTATAAGGATTGACATATTATGTCAGTCCTTATGCGCTTATGACCAACCTCACATTCTCAAAGTCTAGACCGTTTAGTGAAAGTAATGGATGTTAGTATCCCTTGTTGTCGGCAGATAGATGAAATCAGCACGAATGCAATCGATAATAGACTTGGAAATGGTATTTGAAAGTTCCATCAATTCTCTAAACAAGATTCTATTTTCTATTTTTCAGCTTTCCTTCAAAAAAAAAAAAAAATCCTAATGTATAGGCCTCAGCGCACGCAGTTGTCTTAATTTTGAGTATTTCAATTCAGGCCGAGGGTTTAGAAGTGTGTTCTGTCATTTTAGGTTTTGTGCGAGGTTTCTAAAGGGACGCGGTGTCATTTCTACACATGGCCCCTTTTGTTTGAAGTGCAAGTTCATTAATTTCAGTCTAATTATCAAGCCACGATCCTGTAATTCAGTCTTGTAAGCTGCCAGGGAGGAAAGAAAAAGCCTTTCAAAGACGTCCAACTGTATTGCTAAATCAAGGAGTTCCCAGAGGAGATTAAAACACATGGTTTCTGCCCCTGGTGCTTTACACCAAAGAGGACGCGACAAGAATCCGTGTAGCAGCGTAACAAATCTGGCCTTCATCAAAGCAACACCATGACACGCTGACATTTAAAAAAGCGCTGCCCCGCGCTTGTTTTTTCCACTTCCACGAAACGGGATTCCGCCGCACTGGAGGCTTCATTAGCGGCTTGAGGGATTAGACAAATGTGTTGGAGATTTTATTGGCGCTCAGCGTGAATACACAGTCATACTCGCAATTTGTAATCCCTGTAAAGTAGGTGTGAAATCTTGAATCTCGAATCTTGAAATATGCTGTTGGATTTGACGTCAGGAGTGAGTCAGTGTCCTCTCTGTGCATCAAATGGTTACCTCAAGGTTATTAATATAATATAATAGAACACGCATGAGATGAATAACATTTAGACCGAACATTAAAGTGTTATATTGGTTTACTGGCAGTTAAATATTATTGTATGCACTCTTTCTCAGTCATTTTAAGAGAGGAAGTAAAGACAACATGTGTCTACAGAACATGAGGACGCTATTCAGTGCAGCAGTTGTAATCATTTTGATTTACTGTATGGATGTTGATTAATGGAAGTTTGAGGCTTGAATCACAAGGTTTGTTTGACAATGAGAGTAGGCATATTTGGCCTAATTTCTTCCCCAAGCACAAAAATCTTTACAGACAGGGGCGCGGCTTTGGGAGGGGTGATTGCACCGGGTTACCTTTATTTATAATTATAATTTGTAAAGTCCAATGAAAAAATTTAGGGGGACAGTGTCCTCATATTTTAATATTGTCGGATAACGGTTAATGATCAGTCAACGAGGGCCGGCTATTGGTCATAAAGACATTTCTAAAATAGCATCCCTAATAGTGTTAAAGTCTGAGACGACAAGACCCAATTAGTTAGATTGTTTTATTAACAAATATTCCTGTGTAGTATAGTAAGGATTGGAAACCTGCTTTCTAGTATCTAATACATTCCCGGTGAGGACAAAATCCTGAACAGTATGCCTGTGAAGTAGGGATCGGCGGTATTGAGAGAAAAAAAATAATTTGATATTTTGACGGCTAAAGCCCAGAAAACTAGACTTGAAGAAAACATTTAACTACAACATTATGTCCAGCCCTACCATTCGGTAAAAACCCAACTTTGTTAAATAAATGATGTCAGAACGCTTAGGGTTGAATATAGCCTTGGTAATTTAAATGTAAAGGTGAGAAGATAATTCACAGATGAAATGATCAGTCTCTTTTTCTTCTCCGTTAAGTGGCTGTTTGAGGACGGCGTTTTTCTCGCTCAAGAGGCTCCTGGTGGCTTTTACCGTCCATTAACGCACATCAAAGTGTGACACATGTTAATAACAAGGAATCTCTCATTCTAATGGCCGGTCTCTGTGATCTTTGGCACTCACCGCTTTTCGTAGCATGCAAAATGTGGCGTTCGTCAGTTCGTTTATTACCGTCTTCTCACAACGCTTGGTACGGATGTTGCTTATCTTTCTGTCATTTCGTAGTAATAACATAATAATTATCCAAACCTATTCATACGTTATAATAATACCTAGATTATCCTGTTTTTAGAATCACAGGCTATTTGGTTATTTTTGTATATTTTTACAATTGTTTTTTTTTCAGACTGTTAAGCTTTTTAATGCTAATTGTCTGAACAGCAGACAATTAAACATATATATTTTTTATTATATATGTAAAATACTATAAAAATAAACAGTAATAAACACTATAGGAGGTAGAATGCGCAAAAGGAAATATTAAATCAATAAACTAAATTGTTATTATTATTATGAATAATATAATCAACTTTGTATAGCACCTTTCATACAAAATTTGCACCTCAAAGTGCTTTAAAAACATCCGGGAAATAATCATTTACAATAATTATAAATTTAAAGTGAATAAATAGAACATTTGAAAAATTAATACTAGTTAAAAACCTGAAGTTGTTAAAGTTGTGTAAGTGTAAAGTCCGGAATTTGTGAAGTTGCTGGCCAACAAGACACAATGTCTGCTGTACAACAATTGTCTGTACAGTAGACAATTACCAGTGTGATAGTTTTTGTTTGAACACAGCTCACTGGGTTCAAAATCTAAATACTATAACGTCAAACTACATATCATTATGTTCAGCATAAGAATCAATATCTTTGTTATTATGTTATTATAATTATATTATATTATTTGTTATTATTATTATTATTATTATTATTATTAATAATAATAATAATAATAATAATAATAATAATGATAATAATAATAATAATAATGATAAAGATCTTTTTGTTTTTTGTTTTTTGTCAGTCAGTGTACATTACAATAACAGGATAAAACCGATAGAAACTTACAAAAATACACAGAGATAACATTTCAATGAGGAATTATAAACAAGAGCAATCATAAATACATATTTATTAGGGCTATCAATCGATTAAAATATTTAATCGAGATTAATCACAGGATTGTCCATAGTTAATCGTGATTAATTGCAAATCAAGAGCACATTTTTTTCTGTTCAAAACGTAGCCTAAAGGGATATTTTTCAAGTGTTTAATACTCTTATCAGCATGGGTGTGTACAAATATGCCTGCTGTATGCAAATGTTTTGTTCATGAGAAATCAATTAGCAACCCAAAGCAATGAAAAATATTGTCCAGAAACTCTGGCTTTTTATTATGTGCAAGTCAATGGCAGAAACCTTGACTCCAAACAATGGACTACGGCAGCAATGTTTTACCCATAGGAGGAATAAACGGAGGAACGTCCCCGTCTGCTCTCAAAGTAGTGAATCCCCGGTAAATCCACATTAGCCCCCCGAGTGGTCCCGAGTCACATTTCTGTGAAACAGTAAATTACACTCCCTGTAGATCTTCTGGTTCCTCACCGTTGCAGCCAGCTCGTCTGTCTTGTTGGCCAGCAACTTCACGAATACAGGACTTTACAGTAGCTTTAACAACTTCAACAACTTCAGCTATTTAGCTAGTATTGTTTTTCAAATGTTCTATTGATTCACTTTAAATTATTAATTACTGTAAATTATTATTTCCCAAATGTTTTTAAAGCACATTGAGGTGCACATTTTATATGAAAGGTGCTATACCAGTTCATTATATTATTCATAATAATGATAATAATTAAGTTTATTGATTTAATATTTCCTTTTGCACTATTCTACCTCCTAGTCTTTATTACTGTTTATTCTGATCGTAACTAGTATTTTACATATATTATAACATTTTTATTAATTTTATTAAATTGTATTTCTTTTAAAATGTTGCTCTACTTTTTTTATTTTCATTTGTTTTCCTGTTTGTTCTGTACCAGCTGACGGTCACTGACAACCAGAGTCAAATACATTTTATGCCTAACCATAATTAGCCAATGAATCCCAATTTTGATTCAGATTTTAACAAGGTAAATGGCTGATGTCACAAACAGTTTTATAAAAGAATGTCCTGAGGATGTTGAACTTTGTGAAGTAATTTGTTTACGCTGTAATGACGTTATAATTACATTCCCTGCCAGTCCTCAGATAACAATGTAAATGGTAGTTGCAACGTTTCAAATTCATATTGCAGACACGCTGTGTGCACATCCTTGTTATAAATAATTACCTTGCCAAAACCTCGCTTGTAGCCAATGCCAAGTCACCTTCCTCCTACCTTTGCGGTTGTTTAATATTAAATAATACAATTTTTGGCATTCCTTTTCTATTTTAGCTTCACAGTGATCTCACAACATGCATGGAATTCACCTGTTGGAACTGAGAACAATGCCTGCGAATTACAAATATTTAGTATAAACAAGGCTGAGAAATTTAGTAATTATCACAGAATAGTTTAAAGTTTTCTGTTCGAGGGGGAAAAAGCTGCAAAGGGACAAATTAATCTGCTCAAATCTATTGGTGATGTATTCTTAGAGCTACAGGTTTTTTTGTGCTCATAAAAATCATTGGAAACGGCTCAAGAAACTCGTTACCCTCAGTGCTTTGTTGACAATTATAAGAGCATTTTGTAAACGTTTGTCCGAAAATGGGAAATGAAATCAATGACCCAAAGACTGTAGATGGAGAATAGTAGATAGATTTGTGGAAAGAAACCCAAGCTCAGTGTTCCCCAAAGCAGTGGAAGAAAAGGAAATTATTGATATCGTTTGTACGTTTAAGAATAAAACGTCAATTGTTTGGAAGGTTATTCATTGTAGTGTGTTGTTTTTGTTAAGCCACCTTGTTCACCTTATACTGTATGTATTGTCCATCGTCCTATCTGGTACATAACCTAGTAAAAATGAAAGTCGCCAAAGTCGTCCCATTATTTAAAGCTGGAAAAATACATAATTACCCGCCTGTGTCCTTACTTTTTCATTTCTCCAATCACCCCTTCATAACCCACCAAATACACTTTCCTATCGAGTTATACTGTATGTCCTGTCTCACACATTTCATATTAATATTGTATCTATGATTATAAAAAAAAACGTTGAGAGTTTAAATGAAATAATGAGGTGGTTTTGCAGACGGTTTCTAATCGAAATCAGGACTAAAATAATCAGAATAAATAAAAGAAAAATGCCTTTCTGAGTTGCTTAACTCAGGATGAATGAGTTCCATACGAGGAAGTCCTAGACTACGGTCATGAAGGACTATTCAGCTCCTTCCGTCTGGTCTTGGTGCTGGTCTTGGTCCAGATAATCCTTTTCCTCTGTTGTCAAGGTCGACCTGGAGATCACATCCATTAATCAAAAAATTGTATTTAAGCCTTCACTTCAACCTAGATCAGCTGTAATCGTCCTTCTGGAAGCCAGATTTTTTAAACAAAGACTAGGGCAAGTCAGATACTATTTCAAACCATGACTGAGAACGCCCATTTCAGTCAGTCCAGATTAAAAGTGTGATTAGTGATAGTCTCAAGCTACTTTCATACATGAACTCCAGACAATCTCAGGATAATCAGGTCCGGACATCGTCCAGAGTTGCCCTTTCACACATGTAGAACACAACCAGAGATTTTTCGTGTCAGACGCCTTCATACCTACTTGAAGTACTCTGTTGGTTGGTTTAGACATGCAATAGGCTTGGTTCTATTTACTATGAAATCGTCTACCAGCGATGACAGGCTGACAATGATGAATATTTTGTTCTTTTTTATTCGCCAGAAAAAATCTGAGAATTTAAACGGTGTAAGTGCAGTTTACCATGTTCTGAAACTGGAGCAGAGAGAACGGAAAAAGAGGGGGGAAGAGGGAGAGAATGAAGAGGGGGAGAGATGGGGGAATGGGAAGAGGGGAGAAGAGGGAGAGAGGGGAAGAAAGAGAGGGGAAGAGGGAGAGGGGTGAGGGGGGGGGAGGGAGAGAGGGGAGAGAGGGGACGGAGGGTTTCCCTCTCTCTGCTCAGAGAGGGGGAAACTGTTCCCAAGTAGAGTACTGGTCCAAAAAAACCTGTGCGTCCACACTGTCGGGACACACGTCTCCCCATTGCTTTCTGTTGCCATGGGACTTAATTGTGTAAAAACTCAATGTTTATGTGTCAATACTTTACTTCTAAATATTGAATCCTGCACTTCTGGAACGGGGAGACAGCCACATTACATTTGCCACATTACATTACGTTCTGTGCACGCGCCATCGATAAAATCGTATAATCGTGTATATATATATACAGTATATATCGATTGGAAATTTGCACGATCGCCCAAGCCTAGCGTGCAGGAGGCAGGACGTGACTCAATTACGCTGCAGAGTTTTATCACACCCAAGATGGAGGAGGAGGCTACAGACTTATCTTTTTTTACGTTGATACCCCATGCCTTTGGACGTATCCACAATATAAACAACAGAGTGGAAAGGAATAGAAAGGAAAGCAGAAAGGAGAGCTGCAGCTACGCCCCGTGCACGAAGATCCACACAAAGGTAAATTACTGCCGCATGATAGAGTAGTCATCCACATGCGACACGCCCATTCGCTCTCTGTGAATTCCGTTTAATGTCTGGTCCAAATGATTCAGACATCTGCGTTCACACATACAGCTCCTCCAGGTAATGCCCGGATAATTTCAGGGTTGCAGTGCATGTGTGAAAGCAGTTTAAGATTAGGCCTAATTTCTGTCCGCCAAACCGCTGGAGTAGCAGCATCAAAACTGCAACTGGACAGTATTTTCTGATTAAATATTAAATGATGGAAGCACATTTAGACATTGGTCCTGTGTAGTACCCTATAAATAACTTGCGATGTGGCCTGTGTTGAGTCTTACCTTTTTGGACGGGGGCGTAGTAGATGCAGCACTTGACTGTTTAGCTGCTGTGTAAGCATAAACTGCACACACACACACACACACACACACACACACACACACACATACTTTTTCTTTTTACACCCTGCAGTTTATATCGGTTTCTTTTATTGTTATTTTGCTATTTCTCCATTTCCTTCACTCCCTGCCTTCTTATTGGATATTCCTCTCGCTGCTGTATGCCATCGCATTAACCTTTCTCCCTGTTGCTTTCTCCATCGATCTGGCTTTTCTTTTCTTCTCTTCATTCTTCATTCCCCGCCACCCATTTCCTTTGAGGTGTTAAGCAATGCGAGGGCCCCGTCCCTTGTCGGCCTCGCAGGGGATCCGTGTTGGACATCCACATGGCGCCAAGCAGCGCCGTGGAATCAAAACCTAGCAAACATCAGTGGAAGGGGGAGCGCTGGAACAATGGCGCTTTCCAAGTGTGATTGACAAGGCCTCTCAGGGTGTGATGATGGAGTTCAATGTTTTCATTAGCACCTGATGTCGCCAGCGGCGAGATGGACGAGTTTAGCCCGCAGGACTCGCCCCTCTCTCCAGTACTGTAGCCAATGTGCAGTTATGAAAGGTCTCGGCTCTTTTTTTATTTTTTCGGTTCTTGATGAGTCCCTGGGTTGAAAAAGAGTCGTTCTATTTTATGACTCTCAGTTCGTTTGGTTCAATCGCTGTAGTAAGGCACGGGGAGCGGGGGGGGGGACTTCCTGACTGACCAACGAGAGTCGGATGAGTCTGTTCAGCTCCAACATGTGAATGGAATTCTCAGAAGAATCATGAAATTCTTTCAAAAGGATTCCTTTTGGCATAATGCAATGTGTATACCGTCACGTTGAATATATATTGTGTCGAAGGCCTAGGCCTTTTTTTTTTCTTTAGCGCTGGACTTGAATTCAGTGATTATTTTTAGTTTGAAGAGTCACTCTTTTGTCAAAGTGACTCCAGACTCCTGACTCATTTTAAACATTTGTTCGCTATGAACAAATTGTTTACAAGTCTTGCGTCACTATCTATTAGTGTAGTGGGCCACAATCATAAACACCTTTTTATACGTGTATGTGACGTTTTTAATGCTTATATTGCTGCAAAAATGTGTGTCGTGGCTGAAAAAAGGTTGGGAAACACAAATTTAGACGACTTGTCTAATTCCAGTTGAAATTGTTTTTGGCTAAGCCTATCACTCATTTACCCTGCAAATTACCAGAAGAAGTGTAGAGCACATTTAGCTTAAGTAATTCAGTTACATTTGCCATCTCCACCCTTGCCTAAACTATCCAAACAGTAAAAACAGTGGAACATACTCTTCAATACATTCAAGTGATAACTTTCAGGCCAGCTAGACCTAGGCTTCCCTGTCGAGAGCCTGGACCTACTGTATAAGATGTTTTATTCAACCAAAACAATGGCTTTCTAAGCCTCTCTTCTAGGGCTTTGGGAATGGCGATGATTTGGGAAAATAATCGAATTGCGATTTTTTTTTTTAGACCAATATTGCGATTGTGATTTAGGGTGCAATTCTTTTTAAGTTCCTTATCTTCTGTATTATTCACTAAATACAAGCAATAAATCATTCTATAGTATGACCAACACAACATTGGATACAGTCAACATATGAACTGTTCTTTCCCCATGTGTTATGATGGAATGAGATGAATTGAGTATGAGTAATATATCTTGATTTAACTATTGAATTGTAAAGAGAAAAACTTTAAATCACAGTAAAATATTGACTCATTGATTTCACTTCAAGCCTTGTAATTGTTTGAATCAGAAAATGAACATTCAAAAAATATGCAGTGTTTCAGCAGAAATGTATTATTTGAGTGCATACTTCTACATACATGCTCCGTGTGCTCAGGGACAGACAAAAAACAGAAAAGAAAACCCCCCCGAAACAGACTCATTATTCTGGAAGACGCTCCGTCTGGACTACAGCTCTACCAGCAACACACGCCGTGCAGAGCACACCGTGGCCAGGGCCGGAGCACCGGGCCTCACCAGGGGGCAGCGCGGAGGGTTAAAACAATTGCTATGGGGGGGGCGCAGAGAAAGTGTCCCTATTACGCACGTTTCGTTCCATGTGCACTCGTTCCATTAGGAGAGATAAAATATAATAAAACACACTGTGCTGGCGCGCGCATCATCAGCGCTGTCGGAGAGTGAGACAGGTATGCAAAATGTGACCCCCCCCTCACTAGACGGCCCCCTATCTTGCCTATAGGAGGAGCCGGCCCTGGACAGCCCGATTGGTAAGATTGTGTAACATTAAAAAAAAATTACTTTTTTTTAAATTACAGGCATTTTGAGTTGAAAATTGCGTTCTGTGAAATTGCGATGTCGGTTCGAATTCGATCTTTGTCGTTGCAGTCCATGCACATTCACAGACTTGCACTGTGATTAATGCCATTCATTACTGGAAATGGAACACGATATGAGTCAGTGAGTGCTTTTAGAAGCCATGAAGAGGGTTGAAACTCCATCTGAATGGAAGGATCTGCAGCGTGGATCAGGTTTTCTCGGAGCTCAACGCACAATGCTCTATACAACAAGCTTTGAAATGTACTTTGTACTCAGAATTTCTCTGGTTTTCGTTGCCTATTTCATCTTTCTCCGCCTCACAGCACCCGTGACAATCTCTCATACACACTCTCATACACACACACACACACACACACACACACACACACACACACACACACACACACACACACACACACACACACACACACACACACACTATTATCTATAGTACATGACGTTCTTGCATGTGGTCACCGATGCATTACCGCAGTTAATCGCTTTCTTTCTCAGAACATTCTCTGTCTGTCGTTCACCCTCCATGTCCTCACCTATTGAACACAATCCCACACTGGTTGTTTTAATAATATGTATGATCAAGCGTATTCTCTCGCTTCGAAAAATACATGAGGACGTCGACCATGGTGAATTGTGAGTAGCGTTCAGTAGAGTGTAAGTAGTATCAATCAGGATCAAAATTATTAGTCCAAGTACATTTTCACATAAAGGGAAATCTTTGTGGTTCAAATTGGTGCTGAAAAGACAATATCCATGAACACTTAACAGACGAAAAGAAAAAAAAGCCAAATATCCAACAAAACAGAACATACAAAAAGCGATTCTGTGCACAGAATAAGTTAAGTTAAAAGGTGATAGCTGGAGCCAAGTGTCGGTATAAAATATAAATATAGACAGATATACTGTATATGATAAATACATATGTATACCATAATATGGGCATGGGAAAGAGTACTTAAATAATTAGTATGTTATTACCAAATTATTCTTCCACTCTCAATTTTGATCATTTGTTCAGTAATTGAATATGCAATATGACTTAATAGACCAGAAACAAAATAAAAGTCAGATTACTTAGAAAGAATGATCTTTATGTTTCCTTTCAGTAAATTTGTTAACATGTTACCCGCCACAGAAAAAGCTGCCATCTCACGCATTTCTAAAATCGCCAGGAGCAGCCAAATAAGTTGAAAAAACCTTTCTTGAAGGAAAAAGAGATTTTTCCAGATTTGTGTTCCTTTGTGTTTTTTTAATCTCTCAACGTATTTTCAAAACCGAGTTTGATTTATAAATAGTAGAAAAATGTTAAACCGTGGAGTTAAATATTCCCGTTAGATTACATGGGGAAAACGCAGTTCACTTACGAGACGCGGAACAGCGCTGAACAACGACGACCGATCGTTTCCTTTAAATCACAATGTGCAACCGCTTTGATAGAATTCAACCTTTGAATCGTACTACTTTCACACATACGGAGCCACAGTTGTAAAAAGTAGAAGAAGAAGACCAAGAAACGCGTCACGCGTCATGCACCTACGTCGCTTACGTAAACAGACGGTTAAAGCACAGCATGGGGGTGTTTCGGTCTCACTTGTCTGTGAAAACTTTCTTCTCTGTACCTTATGGATTACGCGAAGCAGGTGGCGGAAGCTCTGAATCATATTTCGGACCTTAATCTGACCAGTGCGATAGATCCAAGTCAGTGTTAGCAGCGCATACTGGACTTCATTTTCCGTGATGATAGTCAGCTCTCTGACAGCGACACGGACAACGACAGCGATGCTGAATCCGATATTACTCCGGGCTTGGAGAACATTTCAAACAGCCGATTTCAAACTTAACGTGACATTGAAATGGAATATTTTCAATAACCATCGGAGGAGACCGACAATACGTCCGTTGTTGTTACAAGGGAAGAAGTTGATGACGTGATGAAGTCCGTTGAGGTTGGTGACAGATTCTTAGATTTTTTGAGACTCATAATATTGATAGACTCTCCATTTTGTTGTGTTGTCCGTACTTTTAAACTCCAAAATAATTCCACTATTATAAAACATGTATATTCTTACTGTTAAATAAAAGCTTTTTAAAAAAACAAATTAGTTGTGTTGTTGAGCTGTTCGTGATTGGCCCATTCAGCAGTATGTTAATTAGCCATGAGGCTTTGTCCGCCAACCCCATTTGCATTCTGGGAGCTGGCTGAATGAACCTGGTGTGGGTAAAACTTTGGAGGTCATTATCTCAGAAACACAGTTTGCCACACCCTTGTCATTAACAAGTCATAGCTTTAAAAATATTTGCTTGATTGGCACAAGTGACACCTTGTTCGTAAGCTTCCACTTCCAAATGATGAAAAAAAATCTCAAAAGCCGCCAAATGACCCTAAAGTACGCGGTGGCTCACAAATGCAGACTTTTTGGAGCTCAGGTAGACTGGAAAGTGTTGTTTAGGAACCAAACAAAACACAACAAGAACTCGCATCTGACCCAAATCTGTGGAAAAATATGTTTTTATTCGGCACAGTGGTGCCTACAATCGCCTCTGCACCGGACTCTACCAAGTAGTTTCCAGTTCCAAATTTAAAAAAAATACGAAAATAAGTTAGAGATAACGTACAGCCAGCTGGTCATTATCGCAAAATAACCTCAGACAGCTTCTGCTAAGAAAAATACTAAAAATTCAACAACCTGTTTACTGTTATCAATGTTCAATTTCATCTCTTTCATCTCTTCAAGACTTCGTTCTTGGTTTCTATGTAGGATCGCAAGATGGGGGCACTAGCTAGTGTTATCATTTACATGTAGGTGGAGTGATACGAAGGACATGAAACCCAGCGTAGAAGTGGTTGCCCTTGTGAGCTACCTCTCGCCAACGTTAGCCCATGGAAAGCATCCATTCAATGGTTGCTTCTCTATAAACAGCATTGGACATCGAGTCAGATGTGTTGACACCAAACATACTCGTCCTTTTCTCTCTCTCCTCTACTGATTTATTTTAATTGTTTAATTTGTTTGAACCGGGTCAACCCATTGTTGCTTTTGTTGTTGCAACTGCCGCTTCCTCTGCCGCATTGGAAACTACAATGACACCTCGAATTGTGAAAAAACGTATAACAGAGTGTAATTGCATGGCTTTTAAGTGATTTTTATTCGTTGTTGACCGATTGATCGGCCGATAAACCAAAAATGTGACGCACTGCATACTTTAGGGTCATTTGGCGCCTTTCGAGATTCTTTTTTTTTTGCATCATTTGGAAGTGGAGAATCAGAGCTTCCAAACAAAGTGTCACTTGTGCAAATCAAGCAAATATGTTTAAAGCTATGACTTGTTAATGACAAGGGTGTGGCAAACTGTGTTTCTGAGATAATGACCTCCAAAGTTTTACCCACACCAGGTTCATTCAGCCAGCTCCCAAAAAGCAAATGGGGTTGGCGGACAAACAAAGCCTCACGGCTAATTAACATACTGCCGAATGGGCCAATTACAAACAGCTCAACAACACAACTAATTTGTTTTTTAAAAAAGCTTTTATTTAACAGTAAGAATATACATGTTTTATAAAAGTGGAATTATTTCGTTTAAAAGTACGGACAACACAACAAAATGCAGAGTCTATCAATATTATGAGTCTCAGAAAATCTGAAATCTGAAAATCTGTCACCAACCTCGACGGACTTCATCACGTCATCAACTTCTTCCGTTGTAACAACAATGCGCATATTGTCGGTCTCCTCCGGTGGTTCTTGAAAATATTCGGTTTTATCGTCACATTAAGTTTGAAATCCGCTGTTTGAAATGTTCTCCAAGACCGGGGTAATATCAGAATCAGCATCGCTGTCGTTCTCCGCGTCGCTGTCGGAGAACTGACTATCATGGAAAATGAAGTCCAGTACGCGCTGCATTTATTTGTTATGGTGTTACTCATTAAAAGCGGCAAGTACGGAACATCCGTGACCGGTTTTGAAAGAAATGAAAGGAGTGAAAGGAAGTGCTGTGCTGTTTGAAAGCAGTGCTGTTTAAAAATACTTTGCACTTGAAAAATAAACAAAAAATAAACCTAACTCAGAGAATTGGAGTGGAAGTTTTTTTCTCCTCCAGACAGCGCTGCGCTGTGTGTGCCTTCCCATGGCGATTTTACTGTCTTTTTACTTTAGAACTATTTATTTTTGTGTGTTTCCTACTTGTATGAAACAACATTTTTAAACACACCTGAGTTTAGGGAGTGTTCCGTTCCCTTTACAAACAAAAACCCCGTCTGTCCCTGTGCCACGTCACACCGTCTCCCCGATGCTACGGGACTTCATTTAGTAAAAACTGGATGTTTTCGTGTAAATACCTAGAAATAATGGAAATATACTTGGAAATAATAAATGCTGCACTTCTGTAACAGGGAGACTCTATTTCCTGACAAGACACTTAATATATAGCGTTGATATTTGTTTATTTTTCATTCATACGTTTGTTTTTTTTTTGCAAAGTTTAGTTTTGTGATTGCCTGTGAACATTTATTTAGTTGATACTTATCTTTTACTTCAAATAAGTTCACTGAAGAGGCAATGCAGACAATCACATTAGTGTTAATAAAATGTTAATTTACAGTAAATTTTGTGTCTCATTTGTTATTATTATTAAATTGTCATATTTTATCAGATGCCAAAAAACATGATATTAACATGATATCGGCATTATATCTTGGCCATCTACCACTCCGCTCTCTAAATATTGGCAAGGGCATCGGCCAATTAAAAACCCATATCGGTTGACCACTAATTTTTATGTTTCCCTTGAGATAGTGTAGTGGTGGAGATTTTCACAGAAAGGTTGTTTTTTGCCAATTTTGCCAATTCCTACGTAGTTCTCGGGCAATTGTGTTGTGTATCATAAAAAGGTGAGATCAAATAATTATTATTTTTTGCTAGATTTACTCTTTAAAATGGATAAAACCAAGCATACCATTGCTTACATGGCACAAGTCCAATGTATTTTTAACCACTGTACACTAGGGCTCCATGAGCCAGGTGGCGCCGCTAAAATTTTTCAAATTCCACTTAAAATACATAATTCATGGAAATTAGCTCTTGTTTTGCAAGATCAACATTGCAAGGCTGCACTAATTTACCTCATTTAACAGTTCAAGCAGAACAACAGCGCTGTTTTCATCAGAACAAGTTCTGAAAGTGATGACTATACGGAGCGAGGAAAGGTTGGACTCTTTGTTTTTTTTGAGATTCAGCTCCTGACGAGTCACTTGGTAAAAATTTGTTAAATCTTCGGACAAATTTTCCGACTTTCTGATGCCCAATTTGACTAAATTGTCTTACCTGATAATAAATGCAGTTGCATCTTACATTAAAACTTGTTGTCTTTTTGTCTTTCAGATAGAAAGAGGTGGATGCGATGTGGTGTAAACACAGGAACTCAAGTCTGGTACGTTTGTATTTTGAAATTTGATCTATCTATCTATCTATCTATCTTTCTATCTATCTATCTATCTATCTTTCTATCTATCTATCTATCTATCTATCTATCTATCTATCTGTCTATCTGTCTATCTGTCTGTCTGTCTGTCTGTCTGTCTGTCTGTCTGTCTGTCTGTCTGTCTGTCTGTCTGTCGATCTATCGTTCTATCGTTCTATCTCTATTTCAAATGTCTGTCAGGAAGTAGCGTTGATGTTCTCTCAGAGCTCTGTTGCTTTGCTTTCGTTCTTCTGCTTCTTCTTTCTCCATGTTTTATTGAAGCCCCTCCAGTGATTCAGGCTGACATTTGCCCACGCTCTCCGTCTCGCACGAATCTGGACGAGCCGCCGCCAAACAGCTCGTCCAGATTGGTCCGACGCCGCAATGCTAAATATTTGAGGTCCATCAGCCTGTCATCAAACAGGCTTCATCCCTGCTCCCAGTTTGTCAGCTGCTGCTGCTGTTGTTGTCAGTGTCATTTTTATAAACAGATTTATTGTGACTGGGAGATGATGATTGAGCCTTTTATTGATGATCTACAGTATTATGCTGCTTATACGACCATGGTCACACACACAAAGAGACTATTTCCTCAAGATGTTACTTTGACTTTGTAGGGGGTTCTAAGAGTTTTTAATATTCTCAATGTCTTGGACGATGTATTTTTAAATTGTCAAGATTTGCATACTTTTTACATACTTTTGAGTCAAGAATCCATATATGAAGTATTCATGCCTTTCTTTTTTTCATTCTTTCCTCATTTGTATGGACAGGAAAATAGTTGTTGAGTCGAGTTTTGGATTCCACTGTCTCAGATGGCAGGCTGGACCGGTGCCTCGCTCGCTCTCTCGCTCTCTCTCTCTCTCTCTCTCTCTCTCTCTCTCTCTCTCTCTCTCTCTCTCTCTCTCTCTCTCTCTCTCTCTCTCTCGCTCACTCCGTGATGTGAAGAGTTAGTTGGGGAGGCAGGAAGGCCAGCGGGGGAAGGAGGGAGATGGAGTGGGGGAGAGAGAGAGAGAGAGAGAGAGAGAGAGAGCAGTGGTGTAAGAGTAGAGCGCACGTTCCAGGGTGGAGGGGTGAGGAGGGGGTGAGGTGTAGGTTGACCAAAGGGGGAGGGCGGACGGGGCTGACGGGGTTCAGATGGCCACAGTTACAGCATGTGCGGTCAAGCAAGGATGGATGACGGCGGCTGAGAAACAGAGCAGCGTCACTGCTGGGTGGGTTCAGCAGTTTCTCGCTGTGGCCTTCTGAAGGATTACTATTTCATAGGACTATATTATATTTATGTAATTAATATATAAAATACAATTACATTATAATTATTATATTGTATAAGATATCAATATATATATATAATTATTGGATATATATGACGATTAATATGATGAATATTATTTTCAAGTCACGCTTTGTATTAAGGTGCTTGTAATCGGCGTTAATTAATGGTTAATACAGTCATTATAAGATGCTTATTAACATTATTATTGTGTTAATAATACTATATGAATAATATAGTACAATATAATACAAGTGTTAATAATAGCATTTATTAGCAGTCATCTATGGTTCAAGTTCAAGTTCAAGTTCTTGCAGCTACCGTATGTTAAGCCAGAACAGTGTCTCATTTAGGTTGATAAACCCTTTATAATGAGCATATTAACAGTGAGCTACACTTTTTGCAGCTACCACATCTACAGTGAGTACAATGCTTATTGGTGTTAAAAAATCCTTTATTATGCGCTTATTAACAGTAAACTTTGCTTTTGGAAGCTCCCCCATCTGGCAGTACATTTGGTCAGGGTTGATGAATTGTGGATAGAAATTACATATAAATACAATAATTGAGCGGTGAAGCACAAAAACACACTTTAAGACAGCTCTTTTGAAAGGTTTTTTTAAAGTTTTTAGCACGTTCACATAAATGGAAGCCACAGGCGGCCACAAAGATAACGTTCTATAAAACTTAGACGAAAATAATACAATTATTAGTACAATTGCCGTTTCTTTCAACATTGAGGTAAATTGTGTATTGTAAAAGATACTGAAAATGTTATATAAACATCACTATTCACATCAACACAAGGTTGGAACCAGCAACCAACAACCAATTTGATACCAAAATATGATAATAATAATAATATTAGTTTAATGAAGGCGTCTTCCTGTTGTTTTCCACAGAGCGCCGTGGGGACAAAAGTTTTTTTTTTTTTTTTTTAATGAACAAAAGAAAATACAAACTCTCGCTTAGGACAATGAACATAGAAATCAAAAACATTAAAAAAAAAATAAAAATTGGGGGGATTTATGTAAGGAAAACAAAACAAAATATAGCACAATACCAACTAAGGTGCAACCAAGCTACACTGCAAGCTAGGCATTCAAAAACAGCATCCATAACAGAGCAGAGACATAATGGGGACACATATTTATAAAATATTTTGTTGGGCATCGAAAAGTATCATGAATTAAAATGACAAATTTTGAGTAATGTCCAGATAGAACTTTTTTGCAATTTTGCTTGATTGTGTTTTTTTAAGGGACAAAGCAAAATTCTTAAATTATTTACCCAGTAATAAAATAATATTGATAATATCTGAGATTGAAGTATCCAAATTATCATGTAGAAAACAATATGATCCGATTCAAAGGATGCAGCATCATTTATTTTAAGTGATTCAGTTACCGTTACAGTTAGTGATACAGGACATAGAAAAACAAATGTTCCAGAGTTTCATCTTCATTATTGCAGAAAGAACACAGATTCTCCTCAAATTTAAATCTTCTTTTTAAAAAATCTTCCACAGGATAAATCTTTTTTATGATTTTGAAATGTGTTTCTTTAACTTTGGGCGAAATAGGCCATTTTATACATTTTGAATATGTTTTGTTTAACCTGGCCGAATTAACCACATTTGGGCCCCGGTGGGGACACGTGTTTGTTCACCGCCGGCGTTTCGCTTCTGCTGTGTGACGTCATCAACAAACAGCAACAACGACCAATCAGGAACACCCATAATATGCGCCTCAAATTCTGCGGGTATTTATATTATTTTAATTTTATTGTTCCTCATGTGAGATGAACATTGCAACTCAAATACTGATGTGTGTCATTATTTTATTTTATTTAGATAGCATTTCAATGACAAAAACATAGTCTTTGAAAATGATTGAAAATTACTATTACACAGTCACCACTTAATATTTATTAACATACTAGATTTACGCATTTCTAATTTATTTAGTTCATTCGATAGGAACCATATTAATGAACATTAAAGAACATATATCAGAGCCATGTCCTTCCTCTGGGCTGCCCCTGGAGGAAGGACAGCGTGGATGGGAAAATACAGAAGCCACATTTCATGAGCCACCACTCTGAGTGTGTGTGTGTGTGTGTGTGTGTATCTGTAAGACAAATATATGATTCTTCTTCTTAAAAGGCACATTTTGTTCTGCAGTCTCTTGCCAAATCTTTTATGGACTCTCTTAAAGAGAATTACATTGATACAAAGCATAGTTAACTGCTAATAAATGCATAATAAAGTATATATTTTCTGTAATGGTTATAAAATATATACGGGCAGAATTTGAGGCGCATATTAAGGGAGTGAGTTCCTGATTAGTCACTGATACTTGTTGATGACGTCACACAGTCCAATTGAATTCAATTATTTTCAAAGACTACTTATTTATCATTGAAATTGCTATCTTAATAAAATAAAATAAATACACAAATCAGCATTTGAGTCACAATGTTAGGCTCACATGAGAAACAATAAAATAAAAATATGATGGGGAATTGTACTATTTCATCCAAATGCCTGTATGAGGCCTGTACGTTCTATAGAACATTCTCTTTGTGCCTGCATGTGGCTGCCATTTACGAGAAAGTAATGATAAACTAAAAAAAAAAAAAAAAAAAGAGCCTTTCAAAAGAGCTGTCTTAAAGTGTCCTTTTTTGCTTCACTGCTAAAATATTGTATTTATGTCATTTTTATTCCCTTTTTTATCAACCCTGACCACATGTAGTGCCAGATGGGGGAGCTGCCAAAAGTACAGTTACTTTTAATACGTTCACAATAAAGGATTTATTAACCTCAATGAGGCACTGTTCTCGCTTCAGATCGGTAGCTGCAAAAGGCATGGTTGACTGTTATTAAGTGCATAGTTAACTGCTAATAAATGGTATTATTAACACTAACATAGTCTCGTAACACATGATAAAAGCATATTTAACTGTTAATAATATTTTAAATGGGTAAAATCTTATTTCATTGTAGAGTTGCGTGCAGCTCTCTCTCTCTCTTTCTCTCTCTTTCTCTCTCTCTCTGTCTGTCTCTCACACATTGACAATGGACCCGTCCGTTCCTGTACAATTGGTATCTTCCAGACCAATTGCACAGGGATTTTGTTGCTTCATTTGGGTGCCATGCCCTAGCTGCCAATTGACATATCCGCCCTCCGGTGCTCCGAAACATCACACGTGCCTTCACTAAGCATTATTATTTGGAGCTTGAAATCCTCTGTATTCCTCTGTATGACGCACCACCGCTTTTTTGTTCGAGAGCCAAACAGCAGCAGCGTTCGTCAATGTCACATTATAGTCTAAATTAGAAAAGTAATTCAGGAGAAAAGGGTTTATTTAGTTCATAAAAAATCTCTATAATAGACCCAATCTAAAAGGATTTTTTAAAAGAATTTGCGCCCCACTCTCCTTCCGCATGATGGAGACATGGAGAGGGAGCCATCCAGTGTCCCGTTCCTCTAAATTAACCAAATAAAAACGTGTGTTTTTATTTTAGTATTAATTTTAGTATTTTATTTTACTCAATTTGCTTATTGAATGAAACAAAAAAATGCACCATGCGTAACAGGGACAGTAATGCTTATTTTAAGCACCTCATATAAAGCGTAACCTATTTTTTATTATCATTATTACTACATCATACCTCAAGTGGTGCTTGCGATGCTTATTGATAGGCTGGATGATTTTGAGGAGAAAATCAAATATACATTTTTCTTATCCATACTGTGATTTGATGTGGAGTTTTTAAATGAGCTATCGAAACCAGGATCTGTTCTTTCGGCCAAGTACATTTCCATATTCAATGAATTTGTCGTGGTGAAGATTGGTGCATTGCTGCAAAGACAATTGGCATAATTGACTTCACAGAGTGAAAAAATAAAACACTAATAGCCAAATGCACAAAAGTAGACAAATATCTAAAGAAAATAGCCAAATATACAGAATTTACAAAAAGTGGTTCCATGCACAGGATATACAGGATATATAGCTATAATATGGTGGACAAGATAACAGGAGCACCCCCCATGAAAAAGGACGTGCAGCCAATGCAGCTTTGATCATGAGTCATATTCAGGTATTTGTCGATTTAGCAGTATGTGTCTGCTATGGCAATAAGCACTTTGATATGTGAGTTTTCAATGCAACATTAGTCTGATAACCAAGTTCCCAAGAGTAAAAATCGTCACAACAAATCGACAACACCGAATTTCTAGCGCATCAATCACGCAAAAACTGCAGAATTATTTTGCTTGTTCAGGGGAGCGGTCCCCTGGCAGCATCTGCCTAATATGGACAACCTGCATCATGCATGTTATTTCGTATAGTGGAGAAATTACACGAAATCAGAATGAGAGTGACTGTAACTTTGTAACTACAGTTCTCTGTAGAAAAAGGTTGGTGCATCCTGACCCGCCTATTCATAAGCAAGGACTTGACATCAAGCTTTTTAAGATACTTGCCCTTTGGGCCAATCTTTAATCCAAATTAAATTTGGATTAAAGAGATCATGAGTCATATTCAGGTATTTGACGATTTAGCAGTATGTGTCTGCTATGGCAATTAGCACTTTGATATGTGAGTTTTCAATGCAACATTAGTCTAATAACCAAGTTCCCAAGAGTACAAATCGTCACAACAAATCGACAACACCGAATTTCTAGCGCATCAGTCACGCAAAAACTGCAGAATTATTTTGCTTGTTCAGGGGAGCGGTCCCCTGGCAGCATCTGCCTAATATGGACAACCTGCATCATGCATGTAATTTCTTATAGTGGAGAAATTAAACGAAATCAGAATGAGAGTGACTGTAACTTTGTAACTACAGTTCTCTGAAGAAAAAGGTTGGTGCATCCTGACCCGCCTATTCATAAGCAAGGACTTGACATCAAGCTTTTTAAGATACTTGCCCTTTGGGCAAGTGGCTGAGATGTTTAACTTAACCGACAGCCAAACCTACTTGTCCAAAATGCAAAATGTAGGAGTTGGGCGATTGTTTATATTTCATATTGTCCAATGGTGGCCACTCGAGATCACGATAGGCGGGAGTACTGTAAGAGGTGGTGGCAGGAGTTATGTAACAACATGCCAGAGAAATGCTGGCAGGATGACGTAGAAAGAAATATTCATTCATTTTTATAAAAAAAATGTATTCTCTGTTTAGAATTGTTTTTTAGATTATTATTGAAGTAAGAATTAAATTTGGATTAAAGATTTTGAATAATCATCTTGAGAGTGGCTCAGCGTCTGACGGAGCTTGGAAATAATCAAAGCTTTCTGTAAGACATACAGTTAAAGTTACGTGAATAAACATTCATGTCTATTCATGTAACATCATGTTCACGTTTATTCACGTAACCCCCCACTCATGCACCCAGCTCAGCTGGAAAAGCTCAGCTTCAGTGATACAGTTTGCAGATTATTCTCAGGTAAAGTAACAGAGATCAAATCTCCGAGATGGGTGCGTTGATCAAAGCTACCTTCTCGGACTCGTGCATGATGGTCAGGTTTAGCCAAAGATGCCTCTGATTGACCACTGACAGTGTCGTGATATGGACCGAGCAAGTGGCCCGCTCCTGGGTGAGGTGGAGGATGGCTGCAGAAACCTTGGACACCTCCTAGTACATTTAAAGGCGAGCAGAGACGGAGGCTGGGGACAGCCCCATCACCTCCTCAGTCACCTGACCTGGTGGCTCATGGTCCGTAAAGAACTTCCGCTTGGCAGATGGGATGGAGTGGCAGGCCTTGCAAGATGGTTGATCTGCCAGGCCAGCAGTGGCATGCTCTGCTCCAAGGCAGACAAAACGCCTGTCGTGGGCCTCACCTGCTACCGCCAGCCCGGTGCATTCACAGGTGGCTCTTAAAAGAGCAGTTGTTGGCACTTTAAGTCACCATTTCAAGACACTGTGTAAGTTAGCAGTTCCTGCTTACTCAATGACGGAGAATCTTGAACTTGCACTTAATCATTTGAGTGACGATATTCACTTGCAGCTTTTTTGGAAAAGAGGACAATATGGTGGACGTCTGGGCCTTTATACAGAGATGCTGCCCCATCCTGATAGGCTCGAGAAAGTGCTTCACATAGGGGATGTAGCCCCAAGGGGGTAGAGCCTCCTGACATACAGTGGGGCAAAAAAGTATTTAGTCAGCCACCAATTGTGCAAGTTCTCCCACTTAAAAAGATGAGAGAGGCCTGTAATTTTCATCATATGTACACTTCGACTATGAGAGACAGAATGGGGGGAAAGAATCCAGGAAATCACATTGTAGGATTTTTAATGAATTAATTGGTAAATTCCTCGGTAAAATAAGTATTTGGTCACCTACAAACAAGCAAGATTTCTGGCTTTCACAGACCTGTAACTTTTTCTTTAAGAGGCTCCTCTGTCCTCCACTTGTTACCTGTATTAATGGCACCTGTTTGAACTCGTTGTCAGTATAAAAGACACCTGTCCACAACCTCAAACAGTCACACTCCAAACTCCACTATGGCCAAGACCAAAGAGCTGTCAAAGGACACCAGAAACAAAATTGTAGACCTGCACCAGGCTGGGAAGACTGAATCTGCAATAGGTCAGCAGCTTGTTGTGAAGAAATCAACTGTGGGAGCAATTATTAGAAAATGGAAGACATACCAGACCACTGATAATCTCCCTCGATCTGGGGCTCCACGCAAGATCCCACCCGTGGGGTCAAAATGATCACAAGAACGGTGAGCAAACATCCCAGAACCACACGGGGGGACCTAGTGAATGACCTGCAGAGAGCTGGGACCAAAGTAACAAAGGCTACCATCAGTAACACACTACGCCGCCAGGGACTCAAATCCTGCAGTGCCAGACGTGTCCCCCTGCTTAAGCCAGTACATGTCCAGGCCCGTCTGAAGTTTGCTAGAGCGCATTTGGATGATCCAGAAGAGGATTGGGAAAAAGTCATATGGTCAGATGAAACCAAAGTAGAACTTTTTGGTAAAAACTCAACTTGTCGTGTTTGGAGGAGAAAGAAAGCTGAGTTGCAGGCAAAGAACACCATACCTACTGTGAAGCATGGGGGTGGAAACATCATGCTTTGGGGCTGTTTTTCTGCAAAGGGACCAGGACGACTGATCCGTGTAAAGGAAAGAATGAATGGGGCCATGTATTGTGAGATTTTGAGTGAAAACCTCCTTCCATCAGCAAGGGCATTGAAGATGAAATGTGGCTGGGTCTTTCAGCATGACAATGATCCCAAACACACCGCCCGGCCAACGAAGGAGTGGCTTCGTAAGAAGCATTTCAAGGTCCTGGAGTGGCCTAGCCAGTCTCCAGATCTCAACCCCATAGAAAATCTTTGGATGGAGTTGAAAGTCCGTGTTGCCCAGCGACAGCCCCAAAACATCACTGCTCTAGAGGAGATCTGCATGGAGGAATGGGCCAAAATACCAGCAACAGTGTGAAAACCTTGTGAAGAATTACAGAAAGTTTGACCTCTGTCATTGCAAACAAAGGGTAAATAACAAAGTATTGAGATTAACTTTTGTTATTGACCAAATACTTATTTTCCACCATAATTTGCAAATAAATTATTTAAAAAATCAGACAATGTGATTATCTGGATTTTTCTTTCTCATTTTGTCTCTCATACCTATGATGAAAATAACAGGCCTCTCTTATCTTTTTAAGTGGGAGAACTTGCACAATTGGTGGCTGACTAAATACTTTTTTGCCCCACTGTAGAACTTCAGAGATTCTGAACCACAGAATTGAATCAGCACCTCTATGAACCAGTCTCGACACAAAATACACGGCGTGTGGTTAGCAAAGCTGGACTTTGTTGCAGGGCTGCTATTTGGAAGCCACAAGAATCCGGGGTCAATGCACAGAGACACAACCTGAGGAGGAGCACAATATTGGACCCAGGAGCAATGGATACAGGTTTAACTTTCATCTGGAACGGGTTTTGATTTGAGAAAGCAAAAAGATTCCCGAAAACTCACAATATCTGTTCACAACTGTTAAACATATTGGGGGATATGTAGTGAAATGGGCATCCATCTTGTCTTGTGGGAGTCATTGTATCAAATGGCTCTGTATGGTTGCATTATTGCCAAGGACCATTAAGCCTGTGAGAGTCTATACCCACAGGTACGGTGTGGTGTGGGGATAGTGTGGTTTTAGCAGCCACACCTGACCTGGGTCTAGGTAATTGGTGGATCCTGGATCAGAGCGGCTGCATACCTGTTGCTCGTTGGTTGGTCTAGCGAGTAGCAGATAAAACCCCCATCCCGACACTCACTCAGGAGAGGAGCCCTTGCTGTAAGAAACGTCTATCTGCTCCTGGGCTTATTGCAACTGGCCCACTCTCTACAATAAACTGGTGTCTACAACCCAGTCTTCTGTATCTCTGTGCCAGAAGTCCCTGAACACGTCACTTGGGTAGTGGTAGGCAAAACGGCCACATAGGAGTTTCAGGAGGGAGTCTTTCTGGCAGTGGGGCGCCGACATGGCGTGTGTCTTAATTATTATAAACAAAAAGGCTTGCTGGCCAAAACGGGAACATAAAATATTAAAGAAAACAATCTGTGTCAGGGTCCGTGTAGCTCGCGCTCTGGTCCACAGGTTGTCAGCCTCCTGCACCACGTGGTCCCGACTGCAAGACAAAACAACACATAAGAAAGCTCTCCTAGCCGGGTCAGACCAATCAGCGTTAATGGGGCTGATTAGACAGACCTGGTACAGCTGCGCCGTGGGAAGAAGCCAGCTTCGCCACCTGCAGACCGTGGCTTAACCACGGCCCCTCGTCTGCCACGTACCCCCACCTCCCGACTTATCGGCCTCACCGGCCACCTGCCCAAAAATCTAAAACTCGAGCCGTGCTTGACACAGGGTATTGGATACGCTTCGAATTTCGCCACCACCTTCACCTTTCGGTAGTCTACACAGAAGTGGACCAACCCATTGTCTTACCTACCAGTATGATGGGACTACACCAGTCACTTGTAGACTTCTCCATCACCCCCCTATGTCCAGCATGGCCTTCAATTCTGGTTGCACGACTTTCGCTTATGTGCCGGCGGTATGGCCAGGAGAATACTTTCACCCCTAGGGTCGTCTCCAAATGGTAGTGAATGAGGTATATGTGGCCTGGCAGGGGGGAAAAGATATCAGAAAACATCCCGCGGCACTACAGGACCTTGCTCGTAGGTGTCCGCCCACCCCTGGGCCGGCGGGAGGGGAACCATGCGGGAAAATCCAGAGGTGTCCCGTGGCACCGGTGAGCCTAGCAGAGCCACCAGGAAGGGCCGGGGTCCCGCCGAACTCCACGTAAATCCTAATGGCAGATGCAGGGGACCCCCAAACATTCTCCTCTGGGTTGGGGACACGGCTGCCCCATCCTTCCTGGAGCTCACACGATGACACACTTGTTGGCAGCGGAGAAGGTCGCGCTCGTCCCCCAGCTCGAAGTAGCCAGCCCCATCCCCTGCAGACTGTGGCATAACCACGCCCGTTGTCTGCCACAAAGCGATTTCTCAAGACCAGTGCAGTGCTTTTTTGTTCACCCCACCACACTATATATAGACATACAGTATAATTATCGCCAAAATGAACATCCAATTCAAATAGCTAATAGTTATTTTTGTTTCGGAACACTTAAGCACAAGCAACACAATTAAATTGTTACTTAAAAAAAAAATGCCATGATGATGTTACATTTACATCTTTACATCATCAATTACCAGACACTTTTGTCCAAAGTGACTTATAACTATTCATTCACAGACGAGCCACTCTACCTCCTGAGCTACTGTCCCCCACATTAGTTTATCAATTAAGACCTTTTCCCAAGGTGCCGTCGCTTGGATAAGAGAAGACAAGCGGGGGGGAAAGAAAAAGGGATTTTGAGAGGATCCAATCTGCTGCCATTCAAGAGCTTTACCGAACTATATTGCTAACATTAACCCCAATACCTAATGCTGTCCTCGGCAAATCTTCCTTTTATCGCCTTAATCACTGCACGTGTTGCACTCTCTGGCGGCTCATATCCCTTTGATTGGATGTCAGGATCTGCGGTAGCCTGGGTATCTGTTGTTTAATTTATCTCCAACGCTGCTTGCTTGTTTCCAGCAAGCAGTGTAAACACAGAGCCCCCAGCCCATCTGGCAGCTTGAAACAATTAGAATTTTTGTGTGTCAGCCGGACCCAGGTCGACTGTTCACCTTAAATTTGCTTCAAAAGGCTACAAAGCACGGTCTGTCTGAGGGAGTTGACTGCCACAAAGAAAGTATGCATGCCCCCACACACACACACACACACACACACACACACACACACACACACACACACACACACACACACACACACACACACAAATAAACACACACATAAAGTATTACACATCAGGGTGGTTAACTTGTCCCGAATGAACATTATGTCCTCACTGTTCGGCTGTGTGATGCTCATCAGGTCTGGTTTGATCGAGTGTTCTGCTGAACATACTAGAAATTGATTATGACATTTGTTGATTATAACACACTTGATGAATTGCGTTCATTTGGATAGGTTTTTCCGTAGAGACCCCCTCCTGATTCAGTCTCATACGCCCATATATAAAAGACGTTTTACATTATTATTTGTTTTTGTATTGTATTTATTAGTCGTCCAATTTGTTCCATTTCCATTATAGACAGAGCAAGGTTTTTAGGGCATACCATTGACATATAGTCATGGATATTGTTAAAATGTATTCTTGAGCTAACATTCGTTAGTGAGGATTCTTTTTTTTTTTTTTTATATTTGACTATTAGGACATAACGCAGTAAATCGTCTATAAAGCCTTGCGACCGCCCCTGTGATCTCTGGTGTCCACCTTTGGGGGTCTGGCACCCCAGGTTGGGAACCACTGAATAAAAAACGCTGAATTTAATTGTGCATTTAGATAGCGTGGTTTTTTCATCTGAATCCAGTAGTTACCAGTTTGTTAGAGATATTGCCCGTTGTAATGTCTCTGCAACTTAATTTGATAACCAGCTGATTGCAAGTAAACACGTGTTTCTCCCGGAAATTTGGCCATGTCCAAGTCAAGTTTGTGTTTTTAATTATAAGTCAAGGTTTCCCGCTTCCACCCGGTGTCCGCTTGGCCGTCTGCGAGCCAGCGCGTCATTGTGTCTCTGTTAAAATGAGAAAAAGCAGGCGAGGTAAAAAAAAACAGAGCTGCGGCTGCCAAGCCCCGAGCCACGATGAGCCAGATTCTAATGCTCTTCATTCGCTGTTCCTCATCAGCTGTCTGTTTGTCCGTCAATGTCAGGCCTTCCTCTGCACCAGAGGAATTTGTTGTGGTAAAGATTGGTGGATTGTTGAAAAGACAAGGAGGCACAAGAAGCTTAACAGTCTGAAAAAAAAGAAAAAAAGAAAACAAGAATAGTCAAATGAACAAAAATAGACGAATGTCGAAAGAAAGCCAAATGCAACATATAGACGTTATGAAATATACAGATACATACATACTGTATACGTATTGTGTTCCAACTTTGGTTAAACAGTATGTTTAATATGAGGGCAGAACGACAATATGCCCAAATGGCTAAAATAAGATGTATAGGTTTTAGTCCTGACTTGCTTTGGTGTGAAATCTAGTAAGTCTAGCAAATAATTGCTATTATTTTTATTTCTCTTTACCTTTGTACTTTGTTTATTTTTTGTGAAGGGCTTCGGGTTACATCTCCTGAATGAGTTGTTCTATATAATGTATAGTTAGTTATTAGTTATTATTATTATTAATGAATTTGTATTATAAATGAGTATTAGTATGAGTAGTAGTAGTAGTTGTAGTTGCATAATTATTCTTATTATTTTTTTCATTATTATTTTATTATAATTAATAATATTGATTATTAATAAAGTACTGTGGCAGTTTCACCTACCACACACCAAGTGGCATATTTAGGGACCTCCGGCACAGAGACACTGATGAAAGCGTAGAAAACACATATGTTTATTGTGGAGAGGGGGCTTGATAGAACAAGCCCCGGAGCAGATGGACACAGTTCATGACAAGGATCCTCTCCTGAGTGTTTGTCGGGATGGGGGTTTACCTGTTGCTTGTTAGACCAACCAACGTGCAACATATATGCAGCCATACTGATCCTGGGACCAATTACCTAGACCCAGGTCAGGTGTGGCTGCTCAAACCACACCATCCCAACATCCACAAGAACTATCTTATCTTTAATTTCTCCTCCGGGGATCAATTAAAGTACTTTCTTCTTCTTCTTCTTCTTCTTCTTCTTCTTCTTCTTCTTCTTCTTCCTACCTGTCACTCCTGAGACTGCAGATAATATCTAATATCCAGGATAAAGCCACGCAGAGTCAAATACAGACACAATAGAATATGAGAGATGATAATTACTAAGAAAATATTAAAAATAAAGATTTCTCTGCAGTCGTGCAATGCTATGACACTAGATGCATTCAGCAGCTGTTTATAATATTCATGTGAACGTGGAACCTCGGTTGTGTTTTGTATTTTATCACCACTTCACCATCGCAGATAGTTGTGGAGGCTGAGCCAAAACAGGACAGCTACGTCATCCCTCGCTGCACCAAAAAGCCTCTGTATGTGTATTTATTTACCTCTTTTGATGATATTTACGGATGTTTTTTCTTGCGTGTTGTTAAGTTCTAGATGAAGACATTATCGTATCGACTGAACCCCATTTTGGGGTTTTAGCGCATTAATGGGAGAGCAGGTCAGTCTCTCTCATTCTCTCTCACTCTCTCTCTCGCTATTCCCTCTCCCCCTCCCTCTCTTATTCACTGTCTTCCCTCCCTCTCGCCTCTCTCTCTCGCTCTCTGTCTACTCCCTCTCTCTCTCTCTCTCTCTCTCTCTTTCTCTACTCCCTCGCCCCCGCCTCTCTCTCCTTCTCACTCTCTCTCTACTCCCATCCCCTCTCTCTCTCACCCTCCCTCCACTTTGACTTCTCCTTATTTTCCGCCTTATCTCAATGTTATCTCAGACTCCATCAATGTCCCTTATCTCCCACGTGTTATCTGCAGCACCAGACACAGAGGTGGAGAAAGGAACGAGGGACTCACCCAATAACAGAAAGCGATGAGAGATGGGGGGGGGGGGGGGGTAAGGACATAGATGCCCCCCTTCCATCCCTCTTTTTGCAGTTTTATTTATGCTTTATTTTTTTAACAAGATTGGAGCTATTATCCCGCTGTGTGATCAACAGCAACAGCGGCAGATCTGTCCACAGTTTAAACACAGTCAATATGTGTTTCCACAAACACTTGATCGAAGCTGAGAAACACATTTTTGCCAAAAAATATTCTCTGAACAGTGTCAGGATGAATATTCCCAAGTTCCCTTCCAACTCCTGTCATATTAAGAAAAATAAAGGTAAAAGGTTTGTCAGAAAACATTGTATTTATAAAAAAAAACAAACACATTGAGTCTGTCTCCATTGTGCTTCCCTGTCCAACTCTTGACTTGTACGCGGTGATCAAAGAACAATGCTGTTGTACTCAAACTGTCAGGCCTTCTCGCGTCCTCCGAACAAAAACAAAAAAAGGATTTTGATTTTGGCAGTTGAATTTTTGGTGCTTTGTTTTTGGGGAAATAATGGGCCAGTTTGAAATGTAATCATTGGATGTGCTGGTGGAGTTTACTCCTCCTCTTAGCGCTAATGGACTCTCCAGAGTACCCGTTGCCCCGCAGTCGTAAATGTATTAACCTGTGGACTTCCATCGCAGAGCCGCATTCCCCAGGTTGCACGGATGCACTCGGGAGAAGAAGAGAAGAAAAAAGACAAAAAGGGGGGATGAGCGATCTATGGCCCACCCTGTGCTCCAGTTATCAGAGCCCCTCCAGAGATCAGACCCCAAAGTGACCCCCAGAGGGTCCCTGGCAGCTGAACCACAGAACTTAAAACAATTATAGTCATGATATATTCATGAAAGGTTTTCTATTTTTATTTTTATTTTCAGGTTGGTTGGTTTCCTTGACCTCGGTAATTTATTGAATTTATGTTTATGTATATAGCTATTTATTTTTGGCTGAAATGCGAATCTCATTATGAGGTAGGGGTGCAACGGATCACAAAACTCATAGTTAAGATTGTATCACGGTTTTGAGTCACAGATCGGATCATTTCTCGGATCAGCAAAAAAAAAAAGAAAGGGAAACAAATATAATTTTGCTTTCCATTTATTCTATTCTTTATTCTGTACTTAAAGCAAGAAACGTTTGCCCATGGTCTTAGATGAAAGCGACATACAAGATGTCACATGTTTAAATTAAACTATTATAAAATATTCAATACTCAATTGTTAAATTAGTGTGCAATATGAGGCACACATGACACCTTCCTTTTAAACATGGTGGTGAATGAAAAAATATGATTCCATTCGCCCTAAGTAACAGAATTGAATCCCAATAAGAAACCAGTATCATGTTCAATTTCTCACGTTTATAACAAACTACATTTCATGAAAATTGTTTCAGAATTAAGGAAGTTACATTAAATTTTGTAGAGAAGTCTGCGTCGTAATACATTGTAATTGTTTACTTGCGGATTTTGACTGCTCCAATATGGCGGACACTGAGCTTCAGAGTAAAACATGCGTCTGTTTTGCCTGTCTTCTTTTCACTGCAACTCTGCGTCCAGATTTATGGAATTATTACTTTGAACAGCGGCAAGTAACAGCGGCAGTAAAAATGTAATTCACTGTGATGGTTTAATTTTGCATTTTATAAGTGGTTCACATGAATAACAATGATACAAATATTTTTGTATTGGGACCCGAGTATCGGGATGATATCGTATCCCTGCCGATTCCCACCCTGAGTAAACGCTGTGGCTTGAGTGCAAAAAGATGTACTTTTTTTTGTTTCTTTAAATTAGATAGTCCTAATGTAAATGATAGATAGTGGATGCAAATATAGTCGGTAAAGAAGCGAAATAGCAATCTCTGAATTATCATAATACCTCCTTAAATACCTTCTGAAATGTATCTGCAAAATCAACCGGCCTCAAGAATAACTGCATCTGTATTGACATCGCAGTGTTTAGATCAAATTGCTGTTCGATCACACGCCAGTTTTTTTTCTTTTTCCTCTAGGTCCCTGTGTATATGTGTGTGTGTGTGTGTGTGTGTGTGTGTGTGTGTGCGTGCGTGCGTGTGTGCGTGCGTGCGTGTGTGTGTCTGTTTTCTATATCTGTGTGTTGTCTCCTGGGATTGCCTACAAGGAGCTTGCAGGCGGAGGATTTCAGGCTTGAGCGCTTGAGTGCGAGGCTCCAGTCCAGGGAAATGATGCTTCAACAGGAAGAATTGTTCAATTTGTCCTAAGCAAAAAAAACCACAATATTCAAAATAAACACCTTTCTGTCGACTACGTTCTTTAAAGGCTGTCGCAAAATGATCCCTGTTGTGGGGTTCTAGTGACCAGATAGCTGAACCATGCCGTAAATTCCACAGCCCGCCCTGTCCATAGAACAGTGTTGTTCACCCGCCATTACAAAAAGCCAAGTGTGAAATCCCACTTTAAAATGTTGAAATAAAGAATGGATACTAGCTCTTGTGTTGCAAGATCAAAATTGCAAGGCTCCAACTTATTCATAAAATGTATCAGTTCAAGACACTATAGCAGCTCCGTGTTCATGAGAACAGGTTTGGCTCTGAAAGTGATGTCTATCAGTCGTGATGAAAGTTTGGACTCCTTTTTCTTTTTTTCTTTTTCAGTTCTTGACGAGGCACACGGTAGAAAAGACTTGTTCGATTTTCTGACTCCTCGTTCATTTCGTTCAATAAGTGTCACCCACGATGAGTGAGGGAGGGCTTCCTGAACAATGAATGAGAGTCAGAAGAGTCGAGGTTCGGCTCCGAGTTGTGAATGGAATTCTCACAGGAATCAATTCTCAATTCAAAATAATTTGTTTTGGTTGAATGCCAAGAGTACATTCAATATGAACTGTACTTGTTTCTGACATTTGTCCTGGTGAACAGGACAATAGTGTGGCGTAGGATTATTTCACCATAGAAACCGCGCTGTGGAAGAAAACAGGTCGTGAAACACTGCCAATTTGGAAATTGTTGAAGTTGGAACTTGCGGTTCTCGCTTTAACATTGACACTTTTTCTCCTGTGTCAAACCTGTGTGTGGGAGTGGCGAGAACTAGGATCCAAGATGTTAAACCAGCAGGTTTGACGCTGAATTCGCCAACGGATCAGACGGTCAGACCCACCAGGCCCACCAAACGAAATGTGACAATTTCAGTTTACCTATTCATGCTTCCTTCTTCCCTCTTATTTCCAAAGTGGTGTTGATCATGTCCACAGAGCACTCTGAGCGATCGCAGAGCCATCTGGTTGTCTTGACAGCAGCGCAAAAGTTGTCTATTTTGACCCTTAAAATACGTTACTAATTTATTGAGCTGTTGCCCATTTCCAGTACCTCTAGCTTGTCGCTTACAGTCATAGTATTGAATCCAAAATTTGTCGCAAGAGTTCAACGCAATATTCAACGCATTCGGACCCTCAGTTGGATAGAGAAATCTCCGCACCGCAGGGCTAGAGCTTTTCAGATTTCGGTATTTCCTACTCTTCATGAGACACTAATGAGATTTCGGGTGAGTTGTTATCGAACTGCATTTACTGCCACATTGAGGAGCTGCTTTCAGCAAGTCAAAATGGTTTGGGTGGTTTTAAGCAAATCTCATTCCATTCATCCTGAAATTAGCTTCATGAGCAATTGTGGCGATAGTAATGTCCTCAACACAATTAGTTTTCACTGGGGCATTGGAACTCTGGGAATTTGCGACATGAAATAATTCCTACATTCGCTCAATGATATATATATCCATTATTGTGGCAACTATTACAAATAAGAAGCCAAAAAAGATCTTTCCTCGGGCTTCAACTAGGCGAGCGTGGTAAATCCACCTCCTGCACGAAGCGACAGCCCTCCCTCGGCTGCAGACCTCTGAATGATTTATTGTGTGATTGATGCAAAGAACTCAAAGAGGAGCAACACATGCACCCGCACTGAACTAATTCTCATATCAGAGGGGAGAATCATTTGGGCTTCAAATAGATCCGTCTTCCCGGGTTCTGTGTTAAATGCTGAATGGAAGTGGATGAATGGGGGGAGAGAGAGTAAGGCGTGATAAGTAGCGATGCAGATGGCATTTGCACTCGTTCTCCCATCAGTGTCTTCCCAGGCTGCCGCTGTTGGACAACATCACATCATCAGACTGGAAATATCAGCGTTGTGCCAAAAAGCAATTTAGCGGGTGAAAAAACCAACGCACCCCCACTAACCTCTCATATTTTGTCTATCTTTAGTGGCACCGTGGCGCAGTGCATTGAACTGTTGCCTCACAGCAAGAAGGTCCTGGGTTTGATTCCCGCCTCGGGCACTGTTGGCACCGTGCTCCGGTGGGTTATCTCACAAATAGGAGCCTTTCTGTGTTGATGTTTGCGTGTTCTCCCTGTGCTTACATGGGGTTTCCTCCACCTAACATCAGTAAGGAACCCCACCAAAAACATGCATGTCGTTGTCTGACCAGCGATGAACACTTGATACCAGGTGTGTCAACAAATGCTGCCCCCAAATGCTGCTCACCCCAAAAAGTGTGTGTGACAAATAAAGATTCTTAATTCAAACTAGTAGAAAATTATTTGTTCACATGAAAAATAATTCAGATGTCTGAAATGTTTCTAACAATGCACATTAAAAGCATTATTCAGATCATGAGATGGCTCTGTGACTGCATTGTCGACCGATATAATTCAACTTTCCGATGCATTCCTGAAGGGATCTTCAGGCTGTAGAGTGGGTAGACACTGATAAAATGAAAAAAACACATGAAAGTTATTTTTCTTCTCCATATAATAGGTTTTCAAAAAGCGTCAGTATCATTAGCATTAGATGAGTGTTTCTTTTGATGGTTTTATAACAGAAATAGACTCTACAATTTGAGAAATAATTTAAAGAAAGGATCCTTTCAGAAAGTTACTGATTATTTCTCATAAACCCTACTGATATCTGATTATCTTTTTTCTGTGATTTTAATACAAATCACAATCCAAATCTGTTTATTTTGCCAAGTGGTGTAGATTTTGTCATATATGTGGAATGATTGGTGCATTGCTGTACAGACAATTAGAATAATAGAGCTTAACATTCTGAAAAGATAAATAGCCAAATATTAAAAGATTGCCGAAAATACAGGTGCAAATATACAAAATAGACAAATATGCCAACAGATAACAGATGCCAATATATATGAATATGCAATTATGCAAAATTGCCGAAAATGTATGAAAGTAATTTCCAAATATGCTTACAAAAATGTGCAATAATAAAGAACAGAAATAGCCAAACACTGTATATAATATATACAGTATGCACAAGTGTGATTACTAAAGACTACAGTGTTATTGCAGCATATGTAATATAAATTATGAAAGAACTGAGATTGAAAAATGTTGACACTGTTAATTGCAGGTGATATACTCAGTAGAAATACCCAGAGGCGCCCCCAGAATTTTTTCGTAGGGGTGGCCAGATGGATCCACAGAGAATCTTGGGATGGCACACCAAAACCTTGTTGGGGGGGCATGGCATGTCACGGTTACATGATGGCACGTAGCAACGCTCATTTAAGTACATGTAATGTGGTTTTGAACCACAGACAACCAGGAAGGGAGTGGGAGCAGAGCTGGAATGTGTACAGGTGCTACAGTACCATTACTGTAGTAGTTGGAAAAAGGCAGGCTGGTCCTTTATCACCGGTTCAGCTGTCATCATTGATTGATTAGCGTTAGTTCCACCTTCTTGTGTTGATGAACTTTACCAATTACCTGGCCAATGAGATTTTAGGCCATGGCCACCCCCTAAGATCTCCATTGGAAATGCATACAAGGCATTTTCTGAAGACTTTTTTAAACATTTCTCACCTTCTTCCTCTCAAAACGTTGCTCAGGCATTTAAAGCAGGAACAGTGCTTATAATCCCTGAATCCCCGCCACGCACCGTGTCAGTTGAATGGATTTTTTTCGACTTAAAGGGGTTGACGATTCACGGCCCCTATAGCGAGCAAGGGACTTTCTTCCCTGTGGCCGAATTTCCCCCCTATAATGATCCTTCCCTGTGGAGTTTGTCCTCACTGGAGCCTGAACCCTCCCCCCATCTCCCCCGTATCCACATTGCATCCACGGCGTCACCAGTGACGGGATGAGAGCGGATATCAGCACCGTGCCGGGGGATGCCATTATTGCCCTCTCCATCACAAAATAACAAGCTTTGCAAAATGGAGGGAGTGAGGACTTAACCTGGATTAGCTTCCTCTGCTTAACAAAGGTCTTATTGCATGCTGCTAAGGAGGGTCCTTCATTCGAATTGAAGTTAATGATTTTGGTGGGAATTGTCTAGTGGTGGTCGATGGCTTTGGGATTTAATCCAAGTATAATAATACTAACAGAGTTTGACAGTGAAACCTCTGCCGTCGTCTGAAGCTGGATTTACCCTGAATTCGACAACACAACGGCAACAACAATAGCCCTGTCTCATTCATTTCTGTGGAGTTGGATTCCATGTCAAATTCCGCTAAGATTTTTACATTTTTCCACTCTTGCGGCACATTTCGGATCAGACACTTAGACTGAGTCACTTATTTTTTATTGGAACTGTGATTAAAGCAAAGCGATTAAGTTGCGAATACAAAATGACCATATTATGGTTATCTTTGGGTGTAACCATATCCACAATACATTACTATTTATATAATTATTTGCAATTGCTCGCACTTTGCAAACACAATGTAAAGGAGGTTTTAAACTCTGTGCTGGAGTAGATTGAACTTTTTTGTCAAATTTTGTCATAACTTTTAGAGACAAAACCTAGACACATGCACTGCACTACGATGGCCACTAGGGGCCGAGGGGTTCCGACAGTCTGATCTTTTTTCGGATTCAGTGTAAAACATGAAATTACTTTTGAATACACTCCGAATTTGTGTCATTTTGCATAAGCTTGTTTCAAATTTTGTATTTCATAAATGACATGACATCCAGTTGTGATGGATTTACATATTTACCATTTAGTAGGTTAAGTATTGTGGGTGTTTCATTTATAATATTAACACATTTAGTTGTGTTTTTGTTATTTAGTGAAGTGGTTATAATTGTTATATGCTAATGCATGTGGGAGGTTAGTTAGGTTTAACACCATCCCAAGTTGAGTTGTTTTTATAATTTGCTTAAATACCTTGGTGGCATCTGGCATTTCTCTTACTGGAAAGCCACACTTGATTAAAAGTAGAGATATCTTCCAAAAAACTACTCTGGTAAAAGTGAAAGTCACTCATTCGAATACTCCTATAGCAAAAATCTTCATTTGTAAAAATTTGCTATGAGCTTTTTTTTTTTATTTTGTTCAGATTCTATTCTGGTTGCCAATATTTCCATATTTTACAGTAAACATAAGAGGCACTTCATTTGTGAAGATGCATCTTTTTCTCGTTTTCAAACATTTGTTGGATGTAAATATGGCGACGCGCCTTTTTTTAGGAAAAACACACTCTCCCTCTCATTCGGAGTGGGGGGGAACCGTAAACGGAATGACTCCTGCCGTGTGAACCGCATCCGCTGGCAGGTCGACAAAACTGGTTCTCCCCTGTGCACCGTCACTTGTACCTCCTCCTGAGGCCCCCCGGCGGTGGCGAAGACCAGGTGTGCGCTTTCCCACAGGTGGCAGGGGAGGTTAGTAAAATTTTGTTTGTAAAATATGACAAAGCGACTCCGTATTTTTACATTTATGGTCACTATTTTCCCCAATTTATTGATTGACACTGTCTGCTCACAGTCAGACAACATCAGTGCTGTCGTGTAATTTGCCCACCCACAAATCCCCATGTGGACCTATCCCGCCTTGGAGAGAAATCATGTCATCTCAAGAGGGATTTTTTACAACTGAACCATGTGAAATGCAAGCAAACATTCTATTCAATAAATTATGTGTGCTTATACCTCATTCTCTTCTGTCTAGGTCTACTTATATTTAGACAGATAGATGGAGAAAACTTTTAAAGCAGGGAGGATTGTAGCGGGTGCAGGTGTGGCAAAATGTGGCAAACATCGCTCACAGGTCAGGTAGGAGGGCCTCTTAACCGAATTTAGCTTAAGGCCCCAGAGAGGTGAGGACTGGCTCTGGCAGAAATGTGTCACTAGAAAATTAACTTGAATCATTTATATTTGAATTTAGTTGCTCAACTTCAATAACTTCATAAATAAAGAATTTGAATCACATCATTTTTGGTGTTTAACTTGGGTTATTGCCTTGAAAAACTGAATTGCATAATTTGAATTTACAGTTTTGGAACTGAATTCCAATAATCTTGAAACGGAATAATTCAAGTTCAGTTCTTGCGATCCACTTTACTGAGACACATCCGGGTCGTTGAGGAAGACCAATCGAGTGCCAGATTCACATTACTCCATTTCATGTACTGTCAGGATTGTAGACGTTTCAGAAAATCCTTATATAAAGAGTTTTAGGTCTGGAACCTAGCCTACTAACTACGAGATGAGTCGTGACCATAAAACATTTGATTTGGAGCAATTGCTGATTGGTCAAAAAGGAGTTCTGTGAATCTGCACTCGATTGCTCTTCTTCAACGACAATGTATGTGTGTGTGTGTGTGTTCTTCATGTATGTGTGTCTCTGTAAACTGAATTAGAATTGCAAGAACTGAAGGAATTTTCGATGAGGATCAAATACCGTTTCAGAGCAAATGAATTCAATTTCATAATATTACATTCTGTTTCAAGTTTACTGGATTCAGTTCCTGTTACGCTCACTGACTCAGAACAGATGTGAACCCATAAGCACGACACCAAAACATTTAAATAAACTAGTGACACATTTCTGCCCATAGAGGAGGCCGTCACTGTGGTGGACGCTCTCCAACACTCTGCTCTAGTTGTGGCTCTCTGGGACCTGCCTGTGTTTGTTCAGGAGCAACGCCGCTGTGGAAGTTCCGTCCGCCACATAAGTGGCGTTTACAGGGCCCTTCGGCACAGAGACAGACAATGATGCGTTGTAGATGTCAGTTTATTATAGAGCAGAGGCTTGGTGGAATTAGCCTGGAGTAGATGGAACACGTCATGACAGGGCTCCTTTTGAGTGAGTGTGCGGATGGGTTTGTTAAACCTGCCTCTTGTTGGCCCAACCAACGAGCATCAGGTGTGGCTGCTCAAACCTTTCCATTCACACACCACAGCTGCAAAAACAAAACTTTACACAGGCAGTGTTGCCAGGTCTCCATGACAGACCCAGCCCTCCCCTAACCCGTGGAGAAAACAAACAACACACGAAAAAAGATAAAAGTAGCCCAATTTCATGGAAAACTGCAGACCTGGCAACTCTGAACACGGGCTCAAGAGTGTTTGTTGACACATGCAGTAGCTCACTGCTGGATATGACCACAGATTCACAACATGAACCTGGTGATAACTTCACTAACATCATTGTCTCCCAGTTTTACTCCCATTGTATTTTTTAGTGAGTAATGAAGATGTTCAGGTGGAATGTATGGCACTAAAAGTATACTTTTTGGAGCTAAATGTAGCTCAGTAAAAATAAGTAGACAGAAATGTAATAACTCAAGTAAAATTCAGATACTCCCTATTTTACTTTAAAATAGCAGCTTCAAAATCATTTTGATGATAACACTGACTTGTAATATGGAGAATTGCCCCCCTTTCATTCCCACACACCCCCTGAACGCCAGATCTTGCACTATGTTACTTCTGTGTTCAGGTTTGAAACCACAGAAAAAGTGTGTTACGCTTTACGGAACTCAGCACTTTCTTGATGTTGGGAGAGAGGCTCCAGGGGAGTCGTGGGCTGAGTGCTCGCTGAAGCGGTTAGGTCCGTGCAAGGGGCAACTGTAGGGGCGGCAAATCCCAAATACCAAAAGTTACATAATGCTGCTTTAAAAAGGACCTTTTATGCTTTCAACATATACAAGGTAATATAAGTCTCTGAGGTCCCCAAAACATGTTTTTTTTAAGTTTTATGTTGAAAATACCACCACAGATTATGCGTTCTGGCCATTCTAACAAGCCACCCTCCTGAAGCCGCTAGTTCTGTGAGCCAACGGGGTTTGAGCTTTACTCCGGGTTCCATTGTATGTAGTCTGTAAACTTTCACTTATTTCACCTAAAATTTTTACCTTATCAGTCCACAAAACTCTGTTTCTGAACAAATCTGAGGCGACAAATAAGCAATCCAGTTGCTGAATCTTCACTCATATTAGATCTACCTAATTTGAACGTTTGTTCCGACTTTCGTTGCCGTGCGTGGTGTGGTGTGGGGATGCGATGGGTTGAGCAGCACACCTGACCTGGATGTAGGTGATTGGGTCAGGGTGGCTGCATACCAGTTGCTCGTTGGTGGGGCTAACGAGCAGTAGGTTAAACCCCCCATCTTCACACACACTCAGGATAGGAGCCCTGTCATGACATGTTCCATCTGCTCCTGGCTAATTCCACCGAGTCTGCTCTCTACAATAAACTGGTGTCTACAAGGCACCGTAGCCTGAAAACGCCACTTGGGTGGCGTGTGGCAGGCTGAACTGCTACACCATGCTTCAAGGTTGTGGGGGACACTGCACTGGGGTGGACCAGATCACCGCACAAGGGGATTTATTGTTTCACGTAAATGTCAGAAAATAAAATAGATATATCCAGAATAAAATCAGAAACGCGTAGCAGATCACGCGCCTTCAGTCTTTCTACCACATACTTTTTTTTTCTTTTCGAAAGAAACATACAGCAGAAATATTTTTCCATCATCTGCAGTTTCTTCATGGACAGTTTCCATTAATTCCTCTTTCTTTTAAAATATTTGTGCTGGTCTGTGAAGCCAACAGAGCAGTTTTCATTTGTACGGGGTCAGACGGCGCCTGGTAGTTCTCCAGTCGTGGGGGGAGTTACTCAAATGGGGGGCGGGCGGTTCTAAATCTGTTGTGGGCCCAGTGACGTCTGAAAGGATCAAAACTCTGGACGGCGTGTTTCCGTACATGTTTTCTGATAAAGGCTACCCACAAATACTGACTCGGTTGTCTTATTTCATAGTTTGTGTGTTAGTGAGCCCATACAGAGACCATAATGTATGTGCACAAGCACTGAAAAAGTGGGCTTTTCATAATAGGTTCCTTTAAGTATAGTCAGTACCCCATTCATTAGTAAGTATAGTAGTAAGTATAGTAAGTATAGTATAGTAAGTATTTTGTGACTTTATACCACTGCTCCTTGCAAAGATCTAAATCTAATCTGACTGTGTATGAAGAAAAGTCCTATTTTTTTTCAGTATTGGGGGGGGGGGTGTGTGCGTGTGTGTGTGTGTGGCATTTTAGTGAATATTTCCATTACAAAAAACTAACAAAACCCTGTAGACCGGAGCTCTGTGGTGTGGCAACTAATGCGAGCAAGATGTAATGAGACGTCCGTGTGAGGTGGTTTAGAGTGTCATGGGGAAAAGGAAAACAATTATTTCACAATAAATGTTCTATCTTATTATTTATTTTATTAAAAAGACGGTTATTGTTGAACTGAGAGAGGTGGACCTCCATGACTAAAGACCAGAAACCAGAAATTATAATGATGATAATAAAAAAAAGAAAATAATAATTATAAGTTATTATGATTATGAATGTAATGATAATAATAATGAAATAATAATGAAAATAGTGATCATAATAATAATGAAAATAATCATGATGAAATAATTAAAACAATTATTAACAATTAATTTATTTTTGTGATCTCCTTTCACACCTGAGCTGAGCAGGGGACTATCTCCTGACACGCTCACCACTAGTGGAAAGTAACAGAGTACTTTTCTCACTGTACTTATAAGTACATTTTTCAAGTATCTGTATTCTAAGTAAGTATTTTCAAAGCAAATATCTACACTTTTTACTCTACTACATTTGTACAACACACAAACAACACAGTCACTTAACTTATTTTTTAACCTTATATACTGTATATATATAGACCAGCCACAACATTAAAACCACTTGATATTGAGTAGCTCCCCCTCAAGCCGCCAAAACAGCACTGACCCGTGGAGGCATGGACTCCACAAGACCTCTGAAGGTGTCCTGTGGTATCTGGCACCAAGACGTTAGCAGCAGATCCTTTAAATCCTGGAAGTTGTGAGGTGGGGCCTTCATGGATCGGGATTGTTGTTCCAGCACAGATGCTCCATCGGATTGAGATCTGGGGAATTTGGAGGCCAAGTCAACACCTTGAACTCTCTGTCATGTTCCTCAAACCATTCCTGAACATTTTTTTTTCAGTGTGGCGGGGCACATTATCCTGCTGAAAGAGGCCACTGCCATCAGGGAATACTGTTGCCAAAAAGGGGTTTACAGTACTTGGTCTGCAACAATGTTTAGGAAGGTGCTACGTGTCAAAGTAACATCCACATGAATGCCAGGAGCCAAGGTTTCCCAGCAGAACATTGCCCAGAGCCTCACACTGCCTCTGCAGCTTGACTTCTTCCCATAGTGCATCCTGATGCTGTTTCTTTCCCAGGTAAACGACACACACACCCGCCCATCCACATGATGGAGAAGAAAACATAATTCATGGCCACCTTCTTCCATTGCTCCACGGTCCAGTTCTGTTGCTCATGTGCCCATTGTAGGTGCTTTCAGTGGTGGACAGGGGTCAGCATGGACACTCTGACTGGTCTGTGGCTTCACAGCCCCATACACAGCAAGCTGTGATGCACTGTGTGTTCTGACACCTTTCTATCATAGCAGCATTAACCTTTTAAGCAATTTGTGCTACAGTAGCTCTTCTGTGGGATCTGACCAGACGGGATAGACTCCCCACAAGCATCATGAAGCCTTGGGCGCTCATGACCCTGTCGCCAGTTCACCGGTTGTCCTTCCTTGGACCACTTTTGGTAGGTACTAACCACTGCATTCCAAGAATCCCCCACATGACCTGCCGCTTTGTAGACGCTCTGACCCAGTCGTCTAGCCATCACAATTTGGTCCTTGTCAAAGTGTCTCAGATCCTTACGCTTGCCCATTTTTCCTGCGTCCAACACATCAACTTCAAGAACTGACTGTTTACTTGCTGCCTAATATATCCCACCCCTTGACAGGTGCCATTGGAACTAGGTGAACAATGTAAATCACTTCACAGTTCACAGCAATGGTTTTAATGTCATGGCTATATATGTGTGTGTGTGTGTGTGTGTGTGTGTGTATGTATATATATATATATATATATATATATATATACATACATACACTGTATATGTGTGTGTCTAATAGTTCAAGTACATTTAAGATCAAGCACTTTTGTTCGGCATTTTTTCTTCAGTAGAAATGTCATTGTGTCACTTTTACTGGAGTAATTTTGCGTCAGGGTATTTGTACTTTTACTAAAATGAAGAGCTCTGAGAAAAAAGTAGGACTTCTTCCACCGCAGACACATGAGGGGGAAGGAGGGATGTGGAGCTTTAAGTCAGTTTCACCTTTACTGACCGATGTAATAAGATTACACACACACACACACACCCACACACACACACACACACACACACACACACACACACACACACACACACACACACTTCTACACGTCATACCGTGTTATCTGCACAGAGCTGTGGAACGGACACCCTCCTCCATTCATGCATGTATCTCTGCTATGGAGAGGATATTATTATGAACCTTTGGAACTCAACATGGTAAGGTGCCTTGTTTTTTGCTCCTTTTCCTTTTTGCGATTTTAGTGATCAACGTTTTTCTTTTTTAAGATGTGGTTCTGGATGAGTGACTCGAGTAAAATGAGTCGTTCGATTGTATTCTTTGTTCGTTTGAGTCGGAAGAGTTTGTTTGGCTCTGAGTTGTGAACAGTATTCTCACAAAAATCATTTCATCCCGTCAAAAGCATTAATTTTACGCTGAGGAATGCAACCTGTGCATCTCAGGAACTCTTTTAGCACAATTCTCTCAAAAGATGTCACAAAAATGATTTACTTCCGTAAATAATAATTTAAATTTGGTGAAATGCAAAGTTTATAGCATTCACATGAAGTATGAATTATGCCAAATGCCTTGACATTTTTTTTGTCTTGGAGTTTGTGTCGAAGATTCATTCTCTACACTTTTTTTACCGGAGTGACTCCCAACTCCTTCAAAACATTCGTTCATTACGGACGAATTATCCGCGAGTCGCATCACACCGTTCGGTTACTGTCTATCCAAATGCGCTTTTACGCAGCCACAGCACATTTTGGAGATCGGATTCTCCTCCTCCGTAGTATTTTATCGCTCCTAGTATTCAAACGGTGTCATGTTGCTACCCCGCCGGGAGATAAAAACTGGTGAGGCAGTGTGGGTAATCCACTGGCAACGCGTGGCAGACACAATTTAGCCGCACAGATATCTGCGCCAATAATACTCTCCCGTGTGGTGAAGTTTTAAAACCCACTGTGCGTATCATTGTTCACATCGGGATTATCTGCAGGTGGGATCCCAGTAATTCCGAGCCGGGTTTATGTCTCCATGTCGCCGGTTCCACGTGGGTTCAGTCACCGGCGCGTCCACCGTGAGACGCTCAATGCAACGCAGTAAAAAATACATTTAATTTACATAAACAGCATAAGAACTGTAACCACCTGACAATTGGGAATGATGAGTAATAAGAACAGTTGATGAGATAATGAAACTTTTTTTAGGTAATTTTATTTTGTTACTTTTTTGGGTTTATATGACTTGTTTATCAACAGGTTTATTGTTAACTGCTATATTTTTATTTGTCTTTACTGTAGATTGTTCGGTTTATTGTATATTTTGACAATTTCCATCCTCTAGTTAACTTCCAGTTCCATGCCATTTATTTTTTATTCTTTTGATTCCATTATAATTATTAGGGGTCCCGGAAAAAGTGCGGGAAACCCTATACAGTTATTATTATTGCTGTCTATCCATCCATCTATCTATCTATCTATCTATCTATCTATCTATCTATCTATCTATCTATCTATCTATCTATCTATCTATCTATCTATCTATCTATCTATCTATCTATCTATCTTTCTATCTATCTATCTATCTATCTATCTATCTATCTTTCATTCTGACTGGTTCTAATTTCCTCTAGCTGATTTGCACAGAGAAAGTTGACTGTAGGGGGGGTGTTACAGTATATGAGCACCTGGCAACCCAGTTAAACCGGAGACTTGACTCCATCTGTTGATTTATCGATAATTATATAATGATTGATTGCTCTCACTGTTCCCTTGATACCAGAGATGACTACTTTCATGCCTTCTGGCTCTGCCCACCTATCCTAGCATTCTGGACCAACATCACCAAGAAGCTATCAACCCTTCTGGGTCGCAGCATTGCAGTCTCCCTGTCTGTATGTCTTCTCGGTGACCTCTCTTCAGTCGACCCACCACTTAAACACCACCAACCTATTTTGATCACCTTAACAATTGCCACGAAAACAATATTACTCAATTGGAAAAAGAGAGATAACCTCACCACATACCAATGGTTTCCGTTATTAATAGAATACATCTCAATGGAAAAACTATTGGCAATATCCAAAAACAATGTTGATTAATTTCATGAAATATGGGCTACTTTTATCACTGACATAACTCCATCATTTAATACTTTAGTCTTCCTAAGTCGGGGCAATCTTGTGGTGTTTTAGAGCACTGTGGGGGTCCTCCTGGTCTGCCGGGGCTCTGCGGTTGGGCGGGTACCAGGACGGCTCTGGGGACGTCCTTGGTACGGAGGCCTGTGGTTGTGGGGGGTCCCAGAGCCCCAAGGGGGTGTTAGGAGGGTCGGGTGGTGGCGCCTGCTCCTTATCCTGAGTTGAGCTGGCCTGTCTCTGGTGGTGGCTGGTGGCTCCTGGGGACTACCTGCAGCTGGCCTCCGTGTGTTGGTTTGGGGCGTGGTTGCGGGTTTGGGGCTCAGGTTGGGGGCGGGGGGTGCGGGTCGCGGGTTCGGGTCTCGGCTCCGTGGTCGGCGGGGTTCGGCGTGCCGCTGGGGTTGCCAACCCGATGGGCAGGGTCGCTGGGCTTGTGTGTCCTTCTGCGTCACGTGGACGTGCAGCTGCACGGCGAGGCACATGGCGGGCCGCTCTGTGCCCATGGCTGATCGCTGTAGGTTGGATGCCACCAGGTACGGGAGGTGGGCGTGCTAGGGCACGGTCGGGTCCGGGGGGAGGGTTGTGTGGTTGCTCCACGGCCTTCTGCGCCCCTGCTTCGATCTGATCAGGCTTTGCTTATCTCTCCCAGTGCCAAAACTCATAATCCGCACATACACCACACAATAGGCCTAGGGCTTGCGGGATAGGTGGGGTGCAAGCTTTGTGGGTGGGAATGCGGCGGGCAGCTGCCATCTTGCTCTAGCTCTCTAGCTCTTCTCATCTGTTCCGAAATTTTAATCCCACTCATATTAGGGGCAGGAGGGGTGCGAGTGATTCGGGTTCGACTTGCATAAAGGACCCGCACCCCCAACCCCGCAATTTTAATCGCAATCGCCAACAGCACATATCGAGCACTCTGGTTTTCCGGGGTGGCTGGTCGCTGGCGGGTAGTGTGGGGGCATTGTTTGCCGGGGGGCAGCCTGGTGGGCCCCCTGCCAGCTGGACTGGAGTCCTGGCGGCTTGTGCCTTGTGGCTTAAGGTGTGCTGCGACCTGGCGGGGCTGCGGAGAGAGCCGCCGGATGCCATCCGGGGCTGCTTGCTGTTGTGGGTGAGGGTTGGGGTGTTGGGGACGGCTGTCAGCCTTTTGCTCCTGCTGTGCGGCTTCTCTGCGGCGGCCGCCCATATATCTGACGGCCTGCTTGCATCGGCGGGGGGGGCTAACATCCAGGTGCCCCGCGCAAAGCACTCTCTGGATGGATGGATAGATGGATGGGCACGGCTGCGGTGGGGCGGGCCTCGCCCTTACACGGGGCCTGGGTGGACATGGGGGTCCCGCCGGCTGGCCTGCAGGGTGGGTGATTCATGTGGGGTGTCGGCCTGTCATCGCAGGGCCTGGATCCGGGCCTGCGGTCTGTGCCTGGCGCCGGTGGCCCGGATTCTATGCCTGCAGCTGCGTCTTGTACCCCCACTTGGGTGTGGGTTGTATGTGTGCGCCCCCAGGGTGCAGGGTCTACTCGTGCTCCCCGGGACTGAATTACTGGACATTCTGGTCAAAGGTGCACTCTCCCTTGTACACACAGTGAAAGTGAAAGTGAATATTTATGGCCAATGTGTGTTCACTGTGCAACAAACTGGATGAATATATATGTAACTTTATTGTTATATTCAAATTATATTCTACTGTTGTTCTTGCAGCCTAAAGTGCCAGGTGGGTGGGTGCAGTGTGTGTTGAGGGATGCGGCACAGACGCCTCCGTGGACCCAACCGCTGTTCTCCCAACTCCAAACCAAACTTCATGTACGACACTTAATATGGACTTTTTCGCAACTTACTGGAGTACATGCTGTGATCCCTTTGTCCTGCCGCCACTGTGTTTAGCAGCGATCTATGCAGATCTCGGACGAGATACTGCAATCTGCTGATACCGAGCATTTTACTGGCAAATGTTCAATCCCTGGACAATAAAATGGACGAATTATGGATGCTACGGTGCTGGACTCTGTCGTTACTGCGGCTGGATTTTCCATCTACCGACACGACAGAACCACGGAGTCAGGGGTCGATGATTTTCGATTTCGAATCTGAATCATGACACCCCTAGTATGACATGTTAACAGCAACATTAGAGTGGTCATCTGTAAGATATTGTTTTAATAGATATATATTTTTTAAATCCAATATTTGAGATGGGACTGTACTTCCTCTACATCCGTAATTAATTTAGTAATTTTGTGTTTGTGTTTATTATTATTTGTATTGTTCTTATTTTTGCACGCAGTGCACTGGGTCTGGGGTCTGCATTATAGTTACCTCTCGCTGGGGTTCGGATATATCAGTACTTTAAAAAAACTACTTTCCGGACCTGGAGCTCTTAACTATAAAAGTCCGTCCCTACTACCTCCCGCAGGAATTCAGCTCCGCTATAATCACAGCAGTCTATACATTCCCCCCCGCAGGCAGATAAAATGTGTGTGTTAGAGGAAATTTACGTTGTAATCAATGGACTGGAGAACGCTCACCCTGAGGCAGCTTATATTATTTGTGGCGACTTCAATAGGGCTAATATGAGGAAAGTTTTGCCTTAAGATCACCAGCATACCAACTTTCCTACGAGGGGTGATCAGACTCTCGACCATTGTTATTCACAACTACGAGACAGCTACAAACCCCTCCCCCCCCGTTCCTTTGGTAAGGCGGATCACACCTCGATTATTCTCCTACCAACCAACCTACAGACAACGATTAAAGCAAGGAAAACCAGTTTGTCGGACAGTCCAACCCTGGAGTAAGGAATCTACTGCCACTCTCCAGGACTGTTTCGAAACCACGGACTGGCAGATGTTCTGTGTTGCAGCTGATGGGGGCATCGATACATACACAGACTCTGTCTCAGCCTACATCTCCAAGTGCATTGATGACGTCGTCCCGAGAGTCAAGGTCAGGACTTTCCCAGAAGCCAGCCAGAAGCCCTGGGTTAATGGTGATGGTGACCGTGCTCTGAGCTTAGCACGGTTCTCAGCCTATCGCTCTGGGGACCTGGAGGCCTTGAGGAAGTCCAGATATGAGCTTCGGAAAGCCATCAGAGATGCCAAAAGAGCCTACAGGGACAAGCTGGAGTCCGACTGCCACTGTTCCGACCCCAAACGCATGTGGTGTGGACTGCGCACCATCACAGACTACAAAGGGAGAAAGAGGAGTGATGCCAAGCCAGCTCAACACCTTCTACGCAAGGTTTGAGGTGAGCAACACCATCCCGGCTGCAAGGCTAGCGGAGGACCTGGATGACTGCACTCTGTTCCTGTCTACGGCTGATGTAAGGAGAGCTCTTAAAAGAGTAAACCCTCGGAAGTCTCCAGGAAAGCCATCATATGGAATGCCATCAGGCGATGGCATTCCAGGCCATGTCCTCAGAGCATGCGCCGACCAGCTGGCGGAGGTATTCACCTCCATATTCAACCTCTCCCTGATCCAGTCTACAGTCCCCACCTGCTTCAAACAGACAACCATTGTCCCGGTACCCAAGAAACAACCCATCACCTGCCTGAATGACTATCGCCCCGTAGCACTGACCTCGACCATCATGAAGTGCTTTGAGCGGCTAGTCAGAACCCACATCTGCTCCTCCCTTCCTGACACCCTGGACCACCTTCAATTTGTATATCGCCCGAACAGATCTACGGACAATGCCATCGCCCTGGCAGTGCACACCACCCTCTCCCACCTGGACAAGAGCAACACATACGTAAAGATGCTGTTTGTGGATTACAGCTCAGCTTTCAACACAATTGTGCATGCTAAGCTTGTTCCCATGCTCAGGATCCTGGGTCTTAACACCTCCTTCTGTAAGTGGATCCTGGACTTCCTGACGGGCAGTCCCCAGGTGGTGAGAATGGGAAACCTCTTTTCCTCTGCACTGACCCTGATCACCGGAGCCCTACTCAGTTCCCTCCTGTACGCTCTGTTCACACATGACTGTGTGGCACCAACACCATCCTTAACTTTGCGGACGACACCACCATCCTAGGTCTCATCTCCAACAACGATGAGTACCCCTACAGAGAGAAGGTCAGCGTCTTGGCAACATGGTGCCAGAATAACAACCTCTCTCTCAACGTCTGCAAGACTTCAGAGATGATCATGGACTACAGGAAACGAAAGCGGGTGGGGCACGCCCCCATCCACATCGATGGAGCTGAAGCGGAGAGAGTTTCCTGCTTCAAGTTCCTCGGTGTGTTCATCAGTGATGACATCTCCTTGTCCAGGCAATCACAATAGAAACTGCCCAAAAGCGCCTATTCTTCCTGAGGAGACTCAAGACGTTTGATATGTCTGTCAGGACTCTCACCAGCTTCTACCGATGCACTGTTGAGAGCATTCTCACTGGCTGCATCACCGCCTGGTACGGCAGCTGCTCCGCTGCTGATCGCAAGGCGCTCCAGAGGGTGGTGAAGGCAGCGGAGCGCATCATTGGCTGCCACCTCCCCTCTGTGCAAGGCATCTACCGCACAATGCCTTAAGAAAGCACGGAAAATCATAAAGGACTACAGCCACACACACACACTACATATGTGTGAGTGTGTGTGTGTGTGTGTGTGTGTGTGTGTATATATATTTTTTTTTTAAATATATATATACATGTATATACATATATATACATACAGGTGCTCGGTAAACAAAACCAACATTTGAATTATGCCATCATCAGTGTCAAATATATAACAAAATATATAATCCCTTTGTTTTCTTTGTTTTTTTATTGGAATTCAACGTAGAACCAAGGGAGTAAACACAATCGATCCCCATTGAAATTCAGACTTTGGCTTAAAATGAGCATTGTAAAAACTGAAATGACTTTTTTTTTCTCCCCCAGAAATTCCTGGGTAGAGCACCTTTAATAGTTATGAAATGGGGGTGAATCCGAAAGTGCAATTGTCTGCTGCAGTCTTGCATTAAATCTTCGGTTTGGGACTATTAATGACCATATGGTATGTTCGTGGTCAGGCCTCCACATACGGCACGCTGAGTTCTCCTATACGGTCCTTTTACTATATAGGAGCATTACACTTGAGTTGATCTCGGTGCACGAGCGATTTTAATTCTCTGTATATTCTCATTATTTGGGGTGAACTACATTATTCGATGCTGCAGAAATGCTCCACGCTAATCCCAAGGCCAGAGTCCTACAACAATCCTGTCAGTGATGCTAAGTTGAGCTTCAAACTCATTAGTTGAACAGTGTAAGCTCCCCCCGTATTTCAAAGCATGAAAAAAAAAATCCCACTTCTGTGTCGACACAGATCTGAGAGCTGGGACGATAAGGTGATATTTCTCACAACAGGCAATGAAAGTAGCAAATCCATGAAAGCAATGCATTTAATGAGTTTGGAATGTATGAAAGTATGTATGTTGTAAGCGGGAAAAACAACTCGTTTTCTGTGCCATTGAGCCTGGACAGTCATTATTTGCAGAAATTTAATCTCCTAGCCCCCTTCATCCTGAAGATACATGAATATATAGCTGGATGGAAGACTCAACAGCTCCCTGTCGCTGGTATATTTAGTATATGTATGTATATACTGTACACACTGTATACACATACACTGTAGATGTATGTGCGTATGTGTATGTATGTATGTATGTATGTATGTATGTGTGTATATATTGATGCAACGGTACACGGTATGTTATCGAACAATTCGGTATCAAGGAAGGAGTCCACTGGACGCATTGGCGAAGCGTACAGACAAGGTGCGGTGTGCTGTCAGTGATGCTTCCTTTTGAATCCACTGCTGCAGCTACACCGGCCACCTCAGTCGTCCGGGATCTGTGCAGATCCGCTGTTATCTGTTTTTGCGCGAGTGGTTAATTTTTTCCTCAACTTTCCTATAGAAACAGCCATTTCTATAGAAACAGCCGTTTTCCAAAGAAACACACACAAGATACAACTACAGAGAAATCTTTTTGTAAAGAGTGCAATCAATCAAGGTGTCCAGTCGGAAATAACCCCCTGGGATGGCCGTGTCCCCTTTTATTCCAAACTTCTCTTGAACGATTGTTTCGAACGGCTCTTTTGTATGAACGAAACAAATTGAGCCTCGCTGGGGGATGAGCCCTTGTTTTTTTGTCAAGGAATGTTGTGTTGTCATGTTCAAGTTCAAGAGATTATTTGTCACATACATATACATACGGTCATAAATATATGCAGTGAAATGTCGTGACACACAGTGATTGTGTTGATTGTTTAAGTTGCTGTCTCCTGCCGCCGACAAATGTTACATGGAGGGGGAACCCTCCATGTAAGAGATAACCTATGCTCCTCCCTCACCGGGAGGTGCCCTGGCTGAAAAGGAGCGCACCCACTGTCACGTCAGGTTTACAAAGCGAAGGCACATAAGCACTGGTCTGACTGTGAGGTTTTATTTTGATAAGTTATTTTACTATTATTATTTATCCACACAAATAACTAACTATAGTACTGGTTTTATCCACTTTATATTGTGAAACGTTTTTTTAATATTATATATATATATAAAAAAATAAAAAAATAACAGAAATTCATATTTGAATTATCCACTATCCTGGACACCTCCCCTCCAATCAGATAAACTTATGCAAAATATAACAACCACCAATGAACTTGAAGCCCCTTCTCCCCCCTCCCCCCACAGTCATACACACAGAGCGTTCCACCAGTTATTTATGACAGGCTAGTATAAAAATATGTGTTACATCGTTTAACTTTAAAAAAATAAAAAAATGACACACTGTTTAAAGATAATATATATATATATTCTCCGATTGATCCTTTCCATTTCCCTCTTTACTGGCAGGATGCTAATGTCTTGTTATATTTGGCTCAAGTGCCTAATTAGCCAATCATACACTTGACTTCCTAACCATTCAGAATCGTACAAACAAAAATAAATATTGAAATAGAGAGACAGAAAGAAAGATACTTAATTCATTATTCAGTATCACAACTGCTCTCATGAAAAATGGGCAATAATAAAAGTAATAAGTAAAACACAAAGAATTATAAAATAAAATAATAAAAATAAAATGTCAATGTGCAACAAACCAAAGAATTTGCCGACAGTTTGCATCAATTAATGGATCACCCCATCAGAATACAGAATATAAAATACTGTTAATGTTGTTTTAATAGAGGTCACTTAAATAAAAGTGTCATGAGCTCTAATGTGCTACCCTGGACTACCGGGCTGGCTCCAAGTCCAAAAGGTAATTGATACCGGGTCTTTAATGTCCAAACAGTATATTACATTTCATGAACCGGCTCCAGGTCATGGAGAGGAATGACAGGCAGCTCAAGGCTTTTTTTTTCCCCTCTTTGTGGGTGTTAATAATGTTTTACAATATCTGAACTGAACCAGAGGTTATAATTCAATCATGTTCTTGAGTAACAAAGTGCCTCTCCATTGAATGAAATAAGAAGGTGCATCCCAAAATGACAGCCATCAGAGGAGCTGGATCCTCGTTAGAGCGCTGAAACCCTTTGTTTGCCGATTTAATACGGGAAAAACAGTGGCTGATGACGTCTCGGAGCACCCTCCTCTGACGATGGCTGTTAGTTATTGGTATTTAATTAGTATTTTTTATTCCTCTAAATTACTTGTGGCCACTCCGGAACTGTTTATATACTGTATGTGATAAGAGACTAAATAAAATCAGTTTAACAAGGGATACAACCTCCCCCCGCCAACTAACGATCCAATCTGGTCTGAGGCATTAATGTGTCAACAACACTCCTTATTGGACCTGCACTAGTTCTCCTGCTCCTGGGTCAAAGAATAAGGAAAGTCTGAGCATTTTTGGCGACCCACACATTTTCTGGTCGCGGCCCATAACATTGACATAAAACGGTGCTTATTAATAAGGACTAGTAATCGGTAGCGATGCAAGACTCGCAAACGATTCGTTCAAATGTGTTAAATGACTCGGCAGTCTAGAGTCACTTCGGCAAGAGTGGGCGAGTGAGTTAAACGACTCACAAACTAAAAATAATACTGAGGACTGTTCCAGACCAAGGCAAAATAAGGCATAATTCATATCAAATGTTACTGATTTACTCTTTGCATTCCACCAAATTAAACGCTAATTCCATTTACAACTCTGAGCTCTGCAGACTCCTTCATCATTCACTCTGCGTTACACGAACTGAACCAAACAATCAGAGAGTTTCAAAATAGAAAGACTATTTTTACCGAGTGACTCGTCGAGAACCAAATCTCATATAATAGTCGAAATTTTCATCACTACGTTAGTGTGTAAGTTCTCACTTACAGAGTGAAACTTGAGCTTGTTTTGATGAACACAGCGCTGTTGTTCTGACTGGAACTGATGAATTTGATGAAATAGAGCAGCCTTGCAATTTTGATCTTGCAACACAAGAGCTAGTTTCCATATTCTATGTATTTGAAGTGGAGTTTTATCCTATATTTTTTAGATATCCTCCTTATTTTATCTTCTCCCCTGGAAGGCTCTGTTCCCAGTCTGCACACTCTGAGTCCCTCATTCCATCCTGTGTTGTCTTTACCTGTGGTCTTATCTGCAGCTGTACTGTATCATGCTCATTTTACTTCTGCAGAAATAAAATCCTTTAAAATCTCAGTGTGTCTCCTGATGGCTGAAACAGGTTCACCACACAAATAGGCATGGCAGAAAAATCCTCAGACAGTTTTCACAGTAAAAGCTGCCGAGCTCTCATGGAGCCCTAGTTTACCAAGGTACAGGGGCTGAAAACACCGGTGTCATCAGTTTGCTGTGGAGACAGCTGGAGTCCCAGCGTACTTAAGGTCACGCTCCCCGGCCACGGAGTCGTTTTAAACATCGGTCTGAGTTTTTACTCCGCTGCATCGGATCAGATATTGGCGGCGGTGGCGCGGCAAGGAACACAACATTTTCAGTCAAAGCAGGAAAGGCCACGGGGGTTAAGGAAGCAATTTTTATTACTGGTCAAAAGGTCGGCAGGATGGCGGAGCAGCCGGTGGATTTTTAGGGCTTGTCGGAATTTGTGTCTGATGTGTAAAGTTATGAGCACTGATGGAGCGCTTGGATCACGACGTGCAAGCCGGGGAGGGAAATTCAATTGTATATAATGGGAGCCGTGCTATCATAATGTATCATCAAGCAAAATATGACTTAATTCATATTCACACAAAAGACACTTCACTGAGATACCATTTTGGTGGTGATAAGAGACCCGGAGGTGGTTATGCCTGAAATGATTAAGGTCCATGCACATAGAGAGAACATGAGGAGGAAGTGGAGGTGAATCCCTCTCTTTTTCTCCTTATTCTTCTTCTTTTTCCCCCTGGAGTTCTCTATGGTAACCCTTCCACAGATCGCGATTGGATGCTGCTCTACGTTGCATCGCATGTACTGTATATCTGCATGTAACATTTTTACCCTTGTTTTCTCTTAGTTTTTCTCTTAGTGGAAAGGCCTTGTTACTGCACAGCAAATAGTGATGAAAAGTTTCGCCCCTTTTTTGGAGATTCAGCTCTTTTACGAGTGACGGGGTAAAAAAATGTTGTTCAATTCTTCCGATTCTTTGTTCGTTTGAGTCAGTCGGTGTAACGAGAGTCGGAAGAGTCGGTTCGGCTCTGAGTTAATGGAACTTATTATCATTTGTAGTTCCACGTTGGTGGAAGGAGCTGCCAAAAACGACCAGAGCAGGGACGTCCCTCTCTGTCTTTAAGAAGCACTTGAAGACCCAGCTCTTCAGAGAGTACCTCCTCTCCTAACTTACAATTACTTAGCACTACTTAGCAGTATTTATTGTTACACTAATGTCTCTGTCGCAATGTAGCTTGAATGTCATTCTCCCTTGTAAGTCGCTTTGGATAAAAGCGTCTGCTAAATGACTCAATGTAAATGTAAATGTAACTCTCACGAGAATAATCTTAATCCGTGAAAATCATTTACATGTATTTAGGAAGGACTCATGACTCACGGACTTCCTTCGAGAATCTGTTCAGGAGTCATTGCCTCTCCTTGAGTCGCATGCATGACTTGCAACTCGGGGTTTGCGACCGAGTTTAAAAGATTAGTTTGCTACAACCGAATCTTGTGTGGGTCTTGCCTCGCTAACTTTGAGAGTGCGGTTAAGATCAGTCACTCAGCATCCTCCGACCCGGGGGCGGTGTTAGTCCTGCAACCCGTGGAAGAGATGGGTGTTAGCAGAGGATTGACGGATTTATTGATCCGTTCCATCCAGGAGGAGCTGGCTCTCAGAGGGGGCTTATGCAATTTGGGGACATCCACTTTCAGATATTTAGAAATTACAAAATTTGGAGAGTTTGGGGAGAGTTTGAGTATCTTTCTTATCCACATATGTCCACACATATGAAAACGCAGCCTTAATGATTGGTCTCATGGCGAATCATTTACTATTTATAACAATGTCCTGAAGATGTTAAAAGGGACCTATTATGCTCATTTTCAACAAGTTAATATAGGTCTCTGAGGTCCCCAAAACATGTTTTTTAAGTTTGTAGCTGAAAATACCACTTAGATTATGCATTCTAGCCATTCTTACATCCCTGTATACCATCCTGTTCAAAAACAGGCTGTTTTTTGTCGGTGGAGCCACCCTTCCGAGGCCCTGAGTTCTGTGAGCTAATGGGGTTTGAGCAAAAAATCACGCAATACAATTCTACCTACTATCTATCTACTTAAATATTTCATTCATCTGCAGTTGCATCTCGGACAGATGGTCTTAATTCCTCTTTCTTTTAAAATATTTGTTTGTTGAGTTAGTCAGATGGGGGGCGGTTCCAATTCTACTGTGTCCCAATGCTACATAGGACTGAGACACAAATCGTCTTCTGAAATAGACAGCTCCCAAAAAACTGCCTGAGCTGTCTTATTTCAGAGTGAGTGTGTTAGTAGGCTCATCAGAGACCCAAGTGTATGTGCACAAGCACTGAAGAAGTGAGTTTTGTGTAATAGGTCTAAGGCTCGGGACACAGAACAAATGCCAATTCTCCATCATCGAGCCAAGCTGTGAAATTCACATCGGTCGAAAAAAAACAATGCTGCTGTCATTGCTATTACATATTTCCACGTCATTTTGACCCTACCCTCTAGTCAATAAAGCAATCCATTTCTTTTTATCCTTCCCTTCATTCCTCGAGTCTCCAGCCGCCCTCTGCGCTGCTGAATATGGATTAGTCCCAGCTTTTCACTTTTCACTTTTATTTTTTGTGTGTACTTTTGTCTCCGTTCAGTCAGTATAGTTCAGTCCACGGCTTATCTACATCCACTTTGAGCCATTTTCTTCACTGCTGAAAGCCGAGAATACGATAAAGTTTAAATATTACGTTAATTCATCTCCAGAAACAAACCTGAACCGTGCAGCGTGTTTCCAAATCAAGCCACTGACTGACTGTTAATATGTGTTAGGAAAGCAAGCGTCTTATTCCAAGATATATTTTTAAACCCGTTTATGAGTTGTGGGATCTCGGAAGTTTTCTTAGTAATTACCTGTGGAGGACGAGGATGCCTTTGCTCCACATTCTGGCAGATTGTAAGATGGAGTGAAGTGAAAGACGCGCTCTTTGAGGGAGGCGGGCTAAGGAATCTCTGCTTTATTCTAAACTGACGGCATACTTCAAAATTTAAGTCACTGCAAAAGTTTTAACAACAAATTCAATTCAAATGATTTAGTATCTGGTCAGTTATCTAGTCTTGGACTATGTCAACCAGTCCATCGAAAGTCATGAATAAGAACGTCTGGCTTCTTTGGAGGCTGCAAACTGCTTTATGAAGTTTTATTTGACAAATGCCCATTTGAATTGAAGGATTTCGCTCTATGTGGCTGCAGCTGTACCTGCAGCTCTGAAGGATTACATATTTAAATCTATTGAACGCCACTCTCAGGGTATTGTTGGTGCTTTTCCTAAGGTGGTAATTTTTAAAGCTTGCCAAGAACAGATTCATTAAGGGTCTTAAGTGCCTTGAAGCCAATAAGAGGAGAGTGGATGGTTCCATATCAAACATACAGAAACCTCTGACATGCCACTTCATCGCAGGTTTTAATGGGATGCCTCGCTTGATATGACATGAACTGTTTATATGCCAAATGTGGAAGGTCAGGCCTGTTGTCAGATAACGATTGGCTGTTTGCAGATAAGGGTGATGTAAGGAGAGCTCTTTAAGGCATAGCCAGCACACCAAAGGCCAAACTCACGAAATGTCAAAGCCAGGTCTGTTAAGCACTCGTAGCATCTCCTCTTTTCTGAAAACGAAAAATGCTTGGGTCGCTGCAAAGATAGCCTCGTTTACTTTGATACTCCATTGCACTTAAGGAAATAATTGCTTGCTTCTGCAGAACACACTACATTTAGAATTTGAAGTAGTTATAATATAATAACTTATAAAAATCACAATGTCAATTTGCAGAATATATCTGTGTTGGTGGCTGATACACTAAGGCACCAGAACTATACTAGTCAGCTCAGCAATTATGTAATTTGTATCATTTAGATCCAATATTTATTAGCATACGGAATGGAAAATAGTTTGATATTATGTCATTCCACATTTAGGGACAGATTTCCTGTGATTCACTTATATATTATTTTATAAAATGGAAGTTGAAATAATACTACCACAGCAGCCACAGATTCCAAATATTCCACCTTGAAAACATGTATTAGTAATCCCATGAATTCCTGGATTATGTAAAAAAAAAACAAAAAAAACATTGAGGACAAAGGGCAAAAGTGAGGGGGGAGACCTCAGAAAAAAGTCAAATAAATACTTTTGTTTGGCATCAGCTGCCTGTATTTAAGGCCAAAGTGGGTACCATTGTGCTCGGCTTTGAGCCATGTGACATGGATGCTGCTGTGTCTTAATGCTTGGCATCCCCTTGGACCATGCCACTTGTTGGGCCAGCAATGGTACCCGCTTGGATCATTGCCCCCACTTTGATCATGGCTCCCACTTTGATCATGGCCCCCACTTGGATCATGGCCCCCACCTGGATCATTCCCCCTTTTTGGATCATGGCCCGGGCTTGTATCATGGCCCCTGCTTGAATTGCGGCGCCTGCTTGGGTTGCGGTGCGTGCTTGGATCATGGCCCTGGCTTGGATTATGGCCCCTGCTTGTATCATGGCCCCTTCTTGGACCACAGCCCCCGCTTGGATCACAGCCCCCGCTGGGATCACGGCCCCCGCTTGGATTACGGCCTTTGCTTGGATCAGTTGTGTAAAGGAGGTGTTTGGAAACCTAGATAATTCTAATTATGCTATGCCATGGGCACACTATACAACTTTCAAAGTCGTCAGATCGCTGTACTGTTCACACTACACGACTTTCTATCTTGTGATGGGGAATCTTGCAGTCTTGTGGTTTGCACACTGCATAACTGATCAGTGACAGGGGGTCACACATTACAAGATCTTTCACAAGGAAGAATCGCCGGCGAGTCTGTCAGGTCTCCAAACTACGTTTTGTCACAAAAACAGATGCGAGAATTGACTAAGGAAAGGACGGGATACCATGTGCGGGACAGGATTATTTTCTTCCAAAATGGATGTCGGCAGAAAACAAGAGGTCCATGTTGTTTGATTAGTTATTATTATTATTATTATTATTATTATTATTATTATTATGATGATCACTTATAGAAAATGTAAAACTATTTAATAATATAGTAATACATTAATAATATTATAAGTTTTCGATTTAATATTATTATTAATCGATTAGTTGTTTGGGCCATAAAATGTTTATTTCTAAAATATCTTGTAGCCATGTTGCAGTTGTTGTGATGTTGCATGTAGTTTCTGGCTGATGCTCTGTCTCTCCTTCTCTTCTCTCCATCAAAGTGGACATAGGACCCGTTAGGACCTCATTGTTCTGGATTATTGCAAATGTGCTGCTAAATAATGGGCAAAACACAGATATTATTTAAAAAATAAATACTAAATTATTAATGACAAAAACATTTTCAAATGTAAAAAAAAAAATTAATTCATGCTTTTTTTTCTTTAAAACCTTCAAAAATACATCATCACTGGCGTAGCACTGGCGTGCTACATCCAAGCCGGACCACGATCAACGTGCACCTGTTCACTTGAGGTGATAATCAAAATGGATGGTTGGCTAGCACACTGAAAAGGAAAGAAGCCATTGGTACATCATCCGAAAGCGAAGTCCAGGCAGGACATCAGACAGGCGGGACAGTCCCGCTTGTCAAACAAAAAAGAAAGGTTCGTAGAAAGTACAGCGCTGAACATTTATCATTGGGATTTTTTTGGACAAGCACGGAAGACGAACCGTTACCGCAGTGCATGGTGTGTTCCGAGATTTTATCAAACAAAGCTCTGAAGCCATGTAAACTGCGTCGTCCGCTCGAGGCAAAACAACAACAGGATGTGTCTAAGCCGCTTGAATATTTCAATAATAAACTCAAGCAGTATCAGGGCAGGAAGAAAGTCATCGAAACGTCATGTATGGGCACCAAGAACGCAAAGGCAGTGGAAGCATCCTATCGGGTCGCCCGACTCATAGCCAAGGCTGGTGAGCTGCATACAATCGGGAATCGAGAATTTAATTCCTCCTGCCACAAAAGAGATCGTGGGGGTGATGTTGGGAGAGAAGGCATGCAAGCCAATCAACCTCATCTCATTGTCTAATAACTCAGTCAAACGCAGGACTGACGAGATGGCAGAGAATGTGTCAGAACAGCTGATAACAAGCGTACAAGAGAGTCGTTTTTATTCCATCCAACTGGATGAATCACAAATCTGTCAAACCTGCTTGTCTATGTAAGGTATGAAATGATGGAGAGATAAAAGAAGAGTTCCTGTTTTGCAAATCTTTACTGACGCGTTCAACTGCTGAGGCCATTTTTGACACTCTGAACACGTTCATAGTTTCAAACGGGATTGATTGGTCCAAATGTGTGGGAGTGAGCACTGATGAGGCCAGTTCGATGCTGGGCCAGCACAGTGGAGGCATCACCCAGGTGAAAGCTGTGGCTCCACTTGTAGCCTCTGTCCACTGCAGAATACACAGAGCAGCACTGGCTGTAAAGAAAATGCTGCAGATCTAAAGACTGTTCTAGATGAGGCTGTCAGAGGAGTCAACTTCATCAAAAGCCGGCCACTGCAATCACCTTTATTTTCCGTTTTATGTGACCAGATGGGCATTGACCATAAGCAGCTTCTGTTACACACCGAAGTACGTTGGCTCTCAAGGGGAAAGGTACTGATGCGATTTTTTGAATTGTGTGATGAGGTGAGGGTGTTTTTTCTCGTCACAAAGTTTGAACTCCCACATCGCTTCAGTGATTTTGAGTGGCTGGCTAAATTGGGATACCTGGCTGACATTTTCAGCCACTTATATTGACTCAACCTCAGTCTCCAAGGAAAAGCAGTGACCATGTTCAATTTCCAGAATAAAATAGAAGCGACCATAAGAAAAATGGAGATGTGGGCCAGGACCGGTCAAAATTTGAGTCGTTTGAGAATCTGTCAGATTTTTTGACAAAGGAAGAAATGTGGCTTCCCTTCACCGTGATCAGTCATGTCAAAGAGCACCTGCACGGTTTGAGGACCAAGCTGCGCGAATACTTCCCCATCCCAGATGTGCAGTGCAGCTGAATCGAAAACCCCTTCGCCAGCCAGTGACGAGACCCTTGCAGGCCTGAGCGCAAAAGAGAAGGACAGTCTTGTGGATCTCTCCTGCAACAGCGCATTGAAACTGGCTCTCACAGAAGTACCTGACAAACTTTTAGCTTCATGTTGCTTCCAAGTATCCTGATCTGTCGAACAGAGCTGTGTGATTTCTGATGCCTTTGCCGATTACATATCTCTGTGAGACTGGCTTCAGCGCTTGTGGCATTGAAGATGAAATCCAGGAATAAACTGAATACTGATCCAGATCTTTGCCTGAGACTGTCGTCCATTAAGAAGAAAAGGTTGGGAATCACCGCCATAGACTTAAAATTATTATTTCATTCTGAGCTCTCAATTTAGTTTTCCACTTTTGAACCTGCAACACAATGGGGAAAACCTTGCCCACAATCAAAAAAAGCAAGAGTCTATAAACTTAGTCTATAAACTCAGTGCACAAATGGGACAAGAGTTTTTGTTTCATTATGTTACGAGCTTTCCACTCCATCCCAATAACAGTAATTAGAGCACTCAGGCCTTTTTTCACTTGCTGCGGCTGGAGTTGCAAGAGCACATAATGATGTTAATTTCCTCTGGGTCACTCATCTCTCCTATAGTAAATTATTTGGATTGTATCTGTTTTTAGCACCAGCGCTTCCTGCTGCTGTGGAAAGTTTTAAAATATAGTGCGTGTCAGAGGTGGACGATAAACAAAGTTGCATAACTAGGAAAGGCAAAAGGATAAAATACTGTACACATACCAGCAGCTTTCTTTATCTGTGTTTCAAGTGTGTATAACGCTCTTTCGCCCCCGGTTCCATGCATCCTTTTAAATCATAGATAGATAAATAGAAACTGTAGCGATAGATAGATGGATGGATAGATTTTTACATAGATAGTTTATGGTGACCAGACAGCCCGGGTTGTCCGGGACGTTTGGTCACTGTAATCTGTCCCGGTTTCGAATTGTGTGCCCCGAGTTCTGACAGATATCTTTAAAACACTAAATTACATATATTATAAACTGTATATTATATACTGTATACAGACGAGCAAAAAATAGCGTGCACGAAGAGCCCACCGGAGTAGTGGGCGTCGTCATCACACCGCCCACTCACTCGCTGTGAGTTGTGTGTGCTTCGGGCCGGCGTGCTTCCTGGAGGTGATTCTGATGCGGGTCCATGTGCCTCTCCATGACATTACTGAATGAAACAAAAAAAAGCACCATGCATAACGGGGACGCTCTCTCAGACACTCTCATATACACTAAACCCAATGATAAAGAACAAAATATTAGATAGAAAAATATTTTTTTTAAAGTGAATAAACTGGGAAAAATGTAGTCATACACAATGACTAATGAAATTAAAGTACAATAAACTTTGACAGATGACAAAACATAAATTATAAGCCTAATAATTGGACAAAAAGCGTGAATAGAAATTGTGAATAAGAAGCGCAGGGATTTTAGTGCAACGGTAAAAGGAAATGATAATCGTGGTTTTGTGTGTGGTTTTGTGAAGCGTGTCAACATTTTGCTGATGGATTCTGACACATCAGCAATGTCGTCTCAACCAGGCTTGGTATTTTTAGATAACCAAGTCAAATCTGTCAAAATGATTTTGGCGAGGCGTCGCGGTTGTGCTGTCTTACTGATGAATTAAAAACACACTTAGCCATGAGTGACTTATAAAGAATCAATTCTCATCACAGAGCCAAACTGCAAATCATTAATTGAGACGTTGAGTCGGCAGTAACACTCCATCAATCACACTCCCTCTGAAAACATTACATTTTACATTTTCCCAACCAAAATTAAACACATCTTGAGGTTTGTATGCAACAAGAGTGGCATTTGGAAAGAACAAAAGACAAACAATAAAATAAAAACTACAGCAACATTGAATAATAGTAAAAAGTAAGGCAGGAAATTATTTACATTTTTTTTTAAGGATTAAATGGATTTTGTGGGAAAAAAAATTAAATTTTGTATCTGGATGCTTTCAGATATTGATTTATTCTCATTTAGAGGGACTAACTCAGCTGAGAGCATTCAAAAATTAGTGTTCAAAAACTACCCATCATAGAACAAGGCAACATTATTTTTTGGACAAAAATCATGAATCACTTGAAAAAAGTCTCAAAGCCTCACTTTGCTTCAGTCAGAATTAAGGCGTTGAAAGAACTCAGAATCAGATTTAGAATGAGGTGCGTTTTACTATAGACAATTTGCATTAAAAAAATATAAATAAATGAACTCAACTGTATGAAAGAAATGGTGAATAATAATAAATAATAAAATAATAAAAAATAATAATAATAAAATGAAATTGTAAAAAAAGTGAAGTAAAAATACAATTTTAACATACAAAACAGGGATAGTCAGATATATAAAAATATAAAGAAATACAAAATGTGATACTATGTACAGGGTGAATTATTGTTCGGGGTACATAAGGTATAAGTTGTAAACACGGATTATTGCTACAATTATTACAATGAACTCGGGCTCATAATAGGGAGACAAACAATTAGAGGTACTATAATCTTATACATAAATATTATTTTATCTTTTTAAACCTCCATATTCCTTCCCTCTGGCCTAGAGGAGGCTGTTTCCTGGTAAACACTGGGAGGGACTTCTTAAAGCCGTGGTGTCTCTCAGCCCGAGCTAATGACTCTGCTTTCCCTGAGCATTGTGGACCCAGTTGGCCCTGAATACATCTCACAGCAGATAATGAACTTCCCTGGTTCCACCTTTTCCTTTTATGCTCCATTTCTTGAGTCCGTGTTTGGATTTCTTCATTTATTTCAAGCTGAATGGGAGACCAAAATTGTTGGTCTCACATTCAGCTTCATTCACTTGAAGTAAGTAATATAACCCCACAGCAAATTATTGTCTGTGAAGAAGACTCCTGCGACCACAAAAAATGTCGCAAAACATTACAAACATGTAGAATTGTGCTTATTATTATGGCCTACTAATTGTTAGTGATGCAAGACCGGCAAACTATTCAGTCGTAGCGAAGCAGTCTTTTAAATGAATAGGAAGTCTAGAGTCACAAAGACTGAATCTTCAACTCGCAAACTCAAAATCATTACTGAACTTATTGAATATACAAGGCAAAAAAAAAGGTGTTTTCATTTGCTATGAATGTTACTGATGTTACTGATTTACACTCCATCAAAATTTATAATTTGACATGAATGTATGTGATTCTATATGATTGATATGAATTTATATGAATTCTTGAAAGAATTCAATTCAAAACTCAGAGCCGAACAGACTCTTCGGACTATGGTTCATCGTTCTCGAAGTCCTCCCTCGCTCACCGGCGGTTACACCAACTGGACTCAACAAACAAAGAGTTTGAAAATCGAACTGTTTTTTTTTGTAATGAGTGACGTCAAAAAACAAATCTTAAAAAAGGGTCGAACCTTTTGTCACTACTTGTAGTTCACACTTTCAGTGTGAAACTCGGATCTTGTTGTGATGAAAACAGCTGCTGTTCTGGTTGGAACTGATGAATTAGATAAAATAGTGCAGCCTTGTAATTTTGATCTTGTAACACAAGAGCTCATTTCCATCATTTTCACTTTAAAGTTGAATTTCAACCATTTTTAGGACACACACAGGGGTTGAAAACCGCTGGTATAAACCTACTACATGACCAATCTTGAAAAATATATATAAAAGACCCTAAAATGAATGTAACTGATATAAATGCACAGACATTCTGTGCATTATGAAGCAGAGCATGTGGTAGTGGAGCAGTGTTAAATTAAGTTCAAGCCAGAATATAATTTAATATACATGAGGGGTTTTTTACATAAATAATGAAAGAGGTCAGAAACATGTACAGTATAGCTGTTCTTATTATTATAGCATACTAATAGTTAGTGACGCAAGACTCACAAATGATTCGAACAATTCTTTGAAATGAGTCGGGAGTCTGGAGTCACTCCAGCGAGAGCGGTTAAGCGAGTTAAAGTTTGACTCACAAACTGAAAATAATCACGGAGAACTTATTAAAATCCAAGGCAATAAAAACAGCCAAGGCATCTGACACTATGCATATTGGATGTGACCGCACTTTGCATTCCACTCCAATTCAATGATTGCTGTTCGATTTTTATTCAAAACTAAGAGCCAAACCGACTCTTCTGACTCTTGTTCAGCCCCGTGCAGAGATGTTAAGAGGGGCAGGTGCTCAAACTAAAAAAGAAAAGGCACATGGAACCAGCCCTGGTTCTTGCCATTTCACCTCTCGAGGCAATCTGTCGCACGGCGTTATTTCTTTTCCCCTCACACTGTTTTTATTTGTTTTATTTTGGAGGCACGGGGACACACAGCGGAGCACAGAGCATGGCGCCCCGCTGGTGTGTCGAGGATGCGTTCCTCATAAATATGCATATCTTGCCCAGAAAGTCTGCTACCGCAATGCCCATTCACACAAATAAAAATGACAAAATGTCCACCATGGACATCAAGGGGCAAAGGGGCAGGTCCTTGGGCAAAGCCTGCACGTGCCTGCTCTTGGTCACCGTGCTTTTTACTAGTTGAATCAAATGAAAGACTCTGAAAAAGTCAGTAAAATGGAACGACTCTTTTTACTGAGTGAATCATCAAGAACCGAATCTAAAAAAGAAAAGTCCAACCCTTCATCACTACAAATAGTCTGCATGTCAGTGTGAAACTTGGATCTGATGGACACATTGACGGTATTCCAGCTGGAACTGATGAAAAACATAAATTATTAGATCGTTGCAACACAAGAGCTAGTTTCCATCATTTATGTATTTTAAGTGGAATATGAAACATTTTCACGGCACCACTTTGCGAGCTATTTTCCCTATTACATTTCACTTCTCTGCTGTGCTTTTTTCGTGTGTTGACCAAACCCTGTCATCATGCATTACAAAATACTGTTTGCCACAAACCCCTCTATTTGCCCTGTACTGACCCCATCCAGCTCCTTTTATTCCCATACGCTGCATTGTTTCCAGGGGTCGCATGTGATGTAGGACTGGGGGACCTTTGTTTGGGTCCAGACCAAACATAAATCACCTATATTCCTTCGTCATAAGAAAATAGAAGTGACCATTCCCTGATGTTTGCTGTTCAAGTGGCTTGGACTTTCTCTGGCAGTGGAGGTGGAACTCTGTGTCCCCAATAGATGATCAATGTTAGATCTATAAAAATAATAAACTCACCATTAATAAGACTGGTTTGGTTTACATAGACCAGAGAGATGTTAAATACCTTGTTGATGTTTTCCCTGTGTGAGGTCTACAGTCTTTCACTGGAGTCGTCCCTGGCATCAGTGATGGATGGTGGTAAGCTGTGATGATCGAGCTGGGCAGTATTGACAAAATTAAATATTGCGATATTTTTTGATGGATACCTCGATATTGATTATTTGATGATATTTTTGTGGATGACTATTGATGCTTTCATAAGATATTTGCACATAGAGGTGCAACATAGAGGCGTTGGTTTGAACGTCTGAGGATGCAGAACATCATATTACCTTACCGTCAACATTTAACTTTATCATGATAACCAAAATCCCAGGCCATATCACAAAATAAATATTATAATGATTATGGCGATTGGTTGTACCGTCATAATAATTTATTGGACTAGGCCTGTCACGATAACTTCTTTTGTTGGATGATATATTGTCCCAGAAATAATAGCGATAAACGAATGCATTTTTTGCCACTGATATAGTGATAATACAATAACATAATAATGCAAGTAAACCCTTTCAAATAGCTATGAACTTTTAATGCTTAAGAATATTTAAAGAATATTCAATATTTATTGTAATGTGAAAAAATATTAAAATATCCTAAAAAAATAAAACAAATAAAATACAACTACACAATCAAAAAAATTATTAAAAAGGACCCTTGGGCTGGCTGTGTGTGTGTGTGTGTGTGTGTGTGTGTGTGTGTGTGTGTGTGTGTGTGTCTGTGTGTGTCTGTGTGTGTCTGTGTGTGTCTGTGTCTGTGTTTGTGTCATGTTACTCGGAGTAGTTTCAGGTTTTGTTGCCGTCACCTGGTTTCTGTTACACACACCGGGGCTGAGTTACCGTGACACCTGCAGGTTACGGTGACTCAAGGCTGGAGTGGTACTCTCCCCAACATAGAAGATCACCTTTCCAGCCTGGTGTTCATGATTGGGCCTTTTCCTGCACATAGATGAATAAATAAGTACAAGGACTGTCAAAGGATTAAAATAATTAATCACATGATTTTGGTGTGATTATTCTCAATTTCCTAACTTGAATTTGACCTTAAAGCAAGATTTTTCGATTTAAAAAGCTGTGCATGGATTTATAGCTACACTATGATTTGATTATTGACAGCAGAAATATAAAATAATCTTAATCAAAATGTATTTAATGGTACTGTATTTCCACCATAAACAGGCCACCATCGTTCTCCTTTTTCTTTGCACCAAGCCAATTACTGATGCAAACAGCAAGCAAATGAATAAAAGAAATAAATAAATAGATAATAATAATCTATCTAGATCTGATTTATGTTCATCTTCTGCTCATTTTCGATGTTCATCGCAAACGGTGTTTAAAAAGTTTTAAGCGGATTTTGGATCAAAAATATCACCGCTAAATCTTAAACAGCTAAGGAGGGTGTAAAAAATAAAAAAGGAAGGAGGTGTAAGCATTCGATCTACCCACCTGGCCTTCTGATGCTAATGAGGTGCTGCTGATGTGTGATTTATCAAACCATGTGTTGCCGTCATCGCTCAGGGTTTTATGGTTTGGGGTTTCTGCCTTATTTACTGAGCTGTCTGCTTTATTACGAGTTTATTTATTTATTTTTCCTGGTTGTTCACTTGATGAGCCAGGTGACGTCAGATGGCGCGCGGCTGTGAATCACTCACTCGCTCAATTTGCCGCTAGTGGTAAGTCGCTGACCCTGCAGTTTTTTCCGTATCCCGCACGAAGGGGGCGGAGCCTCACTAACACAAAGACTGATAGGGAAGTCAGAGGGACGTGATAAACGCTTGGTCGTCAATATGTATATGAAGCACTTTGCTGCTGATCGTGTCAAAATGCAACTCATTGAAGATAATTTCAGATAAGTTCATAAGATATATATTTTGAGTTTGGATGGTGTATCAGGGGTCATGAGTTACTAGTCCAGGTTTAATTCACAATATAAATATAGAAATAGAAAACTATTCTTGTCATTTAAATAACTCTCTCTCTGGGATGAAACAGTACAATGGGCCCACGGTTTGGTATGTATCACAGTTTTTGGGCGACGGTTTTGGTACGGTTTCGGTTTCTTTATTTCGGAAAAATTAATAAAAAAAAGTTTTTTTAGTCTGCCATAAATAACTAATGTAACGATCTGTTTATGACTGTTCCGTTCAAGTTCATTGGTGGTTATAATTTGCATAAGTTGTTCTGATTGGAGGGGAGGTGTCCAGGATAATGGGTAATTGGCCCAGGTATCTAGGTTGCCGGATCCCGGCCGAGAGTGTGGAAGGAGAGGAGAGAGGGAAGTGACGGGAGCATCTGGTGCGAGTGGAAGTGAGTGTCTGAAGAGAACCATCACAGGGGGTTATTTTTGACTGGAGACCTCAACCCCAGGGTAGTTGTTATGTAAGTTTGTTCTTTGTATTTAAAATGGGTCTTGATCAATAAGCAAACCCGACAGCAGCTCTAGGTCTCTGGTACAATGTAGGCGCATGTAAAATGCATTTACATTGATTGCACTCTTGCTCTACATTTCTATGTAGTTTTATCTTGTGTTTGTATTGAAAAGGCTTGCGTGACCGCGCACAGTTAAAAAAAAAAAAGTAGACCTCTGAATAGTCTGGCTGACGTGGCCAGTGGAGCTCCAACAGTGGATTTAATAGGAAGCAGCGCTTACAGCACGCCGTGCCACGCCCGTACACTGCACCAATACGTCCGGTGGACGTATTCGGTGATATTGTAATACCGCAGTTCACGTGTGCATATTGAACCGTAGGGGGCGTACCGAACGGTTCGATAATATATTGTGTACCGTTGCATCCCTGCTATCTATTTATCTATCTATCTATCTATGGTTCTGACTGCTCTACTTATCTACGTTCATCTGGTTAGCTGTTTACAATTGTTTTAATGGTTCCCATTAGTTGGAATTTAGAGCCCAGCCCCAAGTGTAATGCGCACATGATGGCAGTGTCTTTCTTCTGTAAATTGGATTATATCAGTGAAACTTTGTTGCTTTTTGATGCTGGTCTAATTCCATTGTGCCGTCCGACAATGGAGTGGTTTAGCTAAAGGGGTTGTTTGGAAAATGTATCCTCATTCCTCACAAAACGGTATGTAACGGTTTATCATTCCCAGGAAAAAGTTAAATTTATGTCAAAATCATTTTAATTACAATAATCAACAAAGGAACGACATTGGTTATTTGTCCCTTTAACAGTTGTGGTATTGGTCGGCTTTAAACCAGCCGTTCAAACATCTTCAGTAAGGCAGAGGAAACACATTCAGTGTATTTTCATTACCAACAAATGTTAGCAAAACAGTTAATTCAAATATAACTGTGCAGCAAAGCTTGACACAGAATAGTTAAATAGATTTGCAGTGACATGTCTGGGCTACTTGACATTAACCAACTCAGCATAGATTCCCACTAATATTAATTTTTTTCAACAGTCGGGTTTAACCTCGTCTTCTTTTCTACAAACTTTGTCTTCTACTTGGTTCATTTTGTTTTATTTTCTTGGTCACTTGAGGTGATGGTGATAATTTGGGGTATTTTTTCATGAATGTCTTTTTCTGATAAAGTTCCAGCTCAAAAATTAGATTTGTTTCAAACAAAATAATTCCACTTTAACGTGGCACATCCTTTAAGATTCTAGATCAGGTTTCCTCTTCTCATCTTTTAATGGCATTAGTATCTACATGTAAAATGATAACCACACTTTTCCCTTTTCTTTCTTTTGTTCTTGAACCCTGGAAAAGGAAGGCTCATTTTTTAATATCATGTGTCAAACTATTCATATTTATAGGAAGCATCAGATGAAATGATACAGAGATAAGACTTCCTGACTCTCCAGTCACTTTTAATGGGAACAACACCGCGGTGAGGGACGATGGAAGCAGCACGGAGAGAGAGAGAGAGAGAGAGTGTGTTGGTGTTTCCCCCCCTGCGCTCAGGGGGATAAAGTGCTGTATTTCGGGTCTCCATGTAATCCATAACTGTGATTGCTTCACTCCCTCTCACTGCCTCCAACCAACCAAGCACACCGCCAACATCACCCACTCGCACGTCCTCCCCCTTTTTTTTTTTTTACTGTCCCAATATTTCCTCCTCTCCATCAGAGACGCGTTGGCAGAGATACAGATGTGTGTGTGTGTGTGTGTGTGTGTGTGTGTGTGTACATACATATATATAGTATATATATATATATATATATATATATATATATATATATACACATACATATATAAATATAAAAAAAAATATATACATATATATATATACATATATATATGTGTATATATATATATATATATATATATATATATATATATATATATATATATATATATATACTCACACATACACACAGGCGAGGAGGCTTTCTTCCTTCCCCTGAAATGAAATGAAATGAAATGAAATGAACTCCGCTTCACACGACCCAGACTGATTTATCACTTGTTGTGATAACAGCCCCAATTTTCCACAAATACATGCAGATAGCTGAAAAAAGGACCATGGAATTAATTCCTCTCTAAGTTTATTCTGCCATGTTCATATCCGAGGAATTTTTCATTGTGAGGATTGGTGCAATATAAATGAAATAATTATAAAAAGAAAAAAGCATGACATTTTTTTAAGAAAAGCCGAGGAATCTGAAAAGATAAAGCAAAATAAAGAATAAATGACAATAAAAATTACCAAATAAACAGAAATAGCCCAAGGTTTGGAACTGTAAAATATATAAAAATAAAAAGAATTCACAAAGTGTGATTCTATGCGCATTTGCACAGTTGTTGGTCAAATGATACGAATATATAGGGTATATTATTACTAATTATTATCAATTATTACTTCGTACTTTCATCCGTCATGCTTACATTTCTTAACACCTGTCTGTTACAAGGTGATTCAAGGCCGAGCTACATAAAATCTTTTCATTTATTTTATTTTTTCTTTTCTTTTCCTTCAACAGTTGGACAAACGTCTCTGCGGGTGTCCTGTCCATTACATTTAAATAAAAAAAATCATTGCTCGACTATGGAAATAACAGTGTTGCCATGTCAAGTGTCAGTGTTGCAGAGCGAGAGAGAGGGAGAGAGAGAGAGAGAGAGAGAGAGAGAGAGAGAGATCTTTGGGGGTGGCTGGTCTTTGGAGCTCAGAGTTCTCTGGTGTGGAACAGATCAAAGAGACCTGGCTCATCCCTCTTAAGAAAGATAGATGTATGAATGTGGAAAATCATTTCGGCTTCAGAAGGGTACGCCGCGGGTATGAGGAGATGGGGGAGATGGGCGGGAGAGAGGGGAGAGAGGGGAGAGAGGGGGAAGAGGAAACCAGTGTGAAATCACTGTGTGTTGTAGCGCCACCACAGAAGACAATAGATGAGCCGCATGCCGCTGTCTGCAGGGTTTTTACGCTCGCTGTGTTTGGCCTTTGTTTAAATTTGTCAGGTTCAGTGGAGGAAGATGTACGATGGTGGCATGATGGTGTAGAATGTACGATGGTGGCATGATGGTGTAGAATGTACGATGGTGGTATGGTGGTGTAGAATGTATGATGGTATAATGTTGTAAAATGTATGATGGTATGATGGTGTAGAGTGTATGATGGTGGTATGATGGTGTAGAATGTACAATGGTGATATGATGGTGTGGAATGTATGATGGTGGTATGATGGTGTAGAATGTACGACGGTATTATGGTGTAAAATGTGTGATAGTGTACATTACATTACAATTACATTTAGCAGACGCTTTTATCCAAAGCGACTTACAATTGTTCAATCATCGACGGACGCAGCCATCAGGAGCAATTAGGGGTTAAGTGTCTTGCTCAAGGACACTACAGCATGCTAGCCGGAGGAGCCTGGGATCCAACCAGCAACCTTTAGATCACTACACCACCAGCTCTACCTCCTGAGCTACCATCCCCAGGTGTAGAATGTACGATGGTGGTATGATGGTGTAGAATGTACGACGGTATGAAGGTGTAAAATGCATGATGGTATGATGGTGTAGAATGTACGATGGTATGATGGTGTAGAGTGTACGATGGGTGTATCATGGTGTACAATGTATGATGGTGTAGAATGTACCAGTGTGGTATGATGGTGTAGAATGTAAGATGGTGGTGTGATGGTGTAGAATGTACGATGGTGGTATGATGGTGTAGAATGTACGATGGTGGTATGATGGTGTAGAATGTACAATGGTGGTATGATGGTGTAGAATGGACGATGGTGGTATGATGGTGTAGAATGGACGGTGGTATGATGGCGTAAAATGTATGATGGTATGATGGTGTAGAGTGTATGATGGGTGTATGGTGGTGTACAATGTATGATGGTGGTATGATGGTGTAGAATGTACAATGGTGATATGATGGTGTGGAATGTATGATGGTGGTATGATGGTGTAGAATGTACGACGGTATTATGGTGTAAAATGTGTGATAGTATGATGGTGTAGAATGTATGATGGCATGATGGTGTAGAATGTACGATGGTGGTATGGTGGTGTAGAATGTACGATGGTGGTATGATGGTGTAGAATGTACGACGGTATGAAGGTGTAAAATGCATGATGGTATGATGGTGTAGAATGTACGATGGTATGATGGTGTAAAATGTATGATGGTATGACGGTGTAGAGTGTACGATGGGTGTATCATGGTGTACAATGTATGATGGTGTAGAATGTACCAGTGTGGTATGATGGTGTAGAATGTAAGATGGTGGTGTGATGGTGTAGAATGTACGATGGTGGTATGATGGTGTAGAATGTACGATGGTGGTATGATGGTGTAGAATGTACGATGGTGATATGATGGTGTAGAATGGACGATGGTATGATGGCGTAAACTGTATGATGGTGTGATGGTGTAGAATGTACCAGTGTGGTATGATGGTGTAGAATGTAAGATGGTGGTGTGATGGTGTAGAATGTACGATGGTGGTATGATGGTGTAGAATGTACGATGGTGGTATGATGGTGTAGAATGGACGATGGTGGTATGATGGTGTAGAATGTACGATGGTGATATGATGGTGTGGAATGGACGATGGTATGATGGTGTAAACTGTATGATGGTGTGATGGTGTAGAATGTACGATGGGGTATGATGGTGTAGAATGTACGACGGTATGAGGATATGCTTTCTGGGAAAACAGTTGGTTTTAAGAAGAGATTTAAAGGCGGCACTGACTCAGCCTTATTTCCTTCAGGCGGCTGGTTCCAGAGCCCCGGGGCCCTGAGAGCGGAGGATCTGTCACCCTTAGTTTTAAGCCTGGACTCTGACACAGACAAGAAGCTGCCACCCGAGGATCCCAGGCTACGTGCAGGCTCATGTGGGGGATAAGAGGTCTAAAATATAGCCCAGAGCCAGGTCACGAAGAGCCTTAAAAGTAATCAGTAAAAATTAGCTAATCAATTCTGAAAGATACAGGGAGCTGGTGTAGGGACGGTGAAAAGGATGGTAGTGGCTGTGCTTCTTCTCTTGGTCCTACAGTTTTAAAAGCCCGGTAGAACACTGATTTTTGGAAAGTCAGGAAGTGGTTTGAAGTGAGGATGGGACCATCCATATTCCAACCCAATATATTGCGATATTTAATCTTGCGATATGTTATTGATTATTGTCGATCGACTAAAAATGCACTGAATTAATATAGTTAATGATTGATTCCTGTTGTGGAAGATTTATTTCGCATATTGTTCCAATCACACAGATATTGTGATGAATCGTCAAGGATTTCTTGCTATGTGTTAGTATGTTCATTGTGGAGTTGGATGATGGTAGCATCATCATTGTGGGAATTGTATCGTGCTAGTATCGTTATTTTGGGAAATGCATCGTGGCAGGAAAGGCATCGCCATTTTTCATTATCACGGGAAATGCATTGTGATAGTATTTTTATTGTGGGGAATGTATCATGATATTATCGATATTTAGGGAAATGTATTGTGATAGTATAGTCATCGTGGGAAATATATTGTGATAGTATCATCATCGTGGGAAATGTTTTGTGATAGTATCGTCATCGTGGGAAATGTATTGTGATAGTATTATCGCGGGAAATGTATCGCGATAGTATCATTATCATTGGAAATGTATCGTGACAGCGTCATTATGGAAGGAAATGCTTCATGATGGTGTTTGTCATTTACCTGGGGATTCCCACCCCTAGTTTGAAGTACTGTGGTTAATAGATAATGGTGATGAGATAATGTAAAATGGACCGTATCAACTCCAATATAAATTCTCACTGCCTGGTGAACAAAATATGTCAACGTTTTTCAATTTGTGTTTGCAGCCTCTGGGTCAACAAAAAAAAAGGCATTTTGGTGGTATTCCAGATAATCATCTGGAGAACAATACTCTTTCCTTTTGTTATCTTGCTTCCCCAAAACAGCATTTGAGCTGCCATTGCAGATTCTTGCCTTTTACTGGGTGTGGTACTTTCTATATCTTTATATCGAGCACAACAATGTGTGTGTGTGTCAGAGAGAGAATAGAATGAAAAAAAAAACCACATTATGGCGAAAAAGGGGAGACTTCTGAGAGTCCTGATATTTTGGCTTTTCAGATGTGCTGATGCTGTTCCACATGCTCGCGGGATGGTTGTGATGCTTCTGGATCCCAGCTCGCCCTCGCGCCATATGCCATGAAAGCTGAATTTGCAGTTGAGGGGAGACCGGTGCCTCTGACTGGGGCATCACAATTTTCACATTCTTTTATATATCTTGGGATCAATACTTTATATTGTTACAAGCTGCATACCAAACAAAAACACAAAGTCTCAGGCATGTATTTTGGATACATTTTATTTACATATCTGAATTCAGTACAGAGTTACAGGCATTTAAATAGAGAGTGTGCACATGTGACACGTTTCCCCATCCGCAAGTCAGTTGTGACACTACCGTGTTTTATAATGTTTGCTATATCTTAAAGTCAGCTCAAAGCTGGACATTAGCGTAACACTTCTCTCCTCTACCAAATACAAATCTATAATTGTGAAGATTTTAAACAAGAAGAAGATAAAAATAAGCAAAAAGCATTTAAAAAAAAGTCAAGTTTATTTATATTTTTTTACTTTACAATGTGAAAAATAGTAAAACAGTGAACACCTCAGTTATCAGTGCACTTTGCTTTTTATAGGGCGCTCTGATGGTGAAAATATAACAATGTGACAACTTACCCATGTGACGAAAAGCCCCGGTCTCCCCTTCTTATTACCTTCTCCTGGAAAAAAAGCAAGATAATGGATAGATACAGGCAATAGATACAGGCTCAAAAAACACCTCCCTTCCCTTATGCATTCACTTAAAAAATACTAACCCTCTGTAGATATGTACCCAAAAAGTGACACAAATGCTACTGGTTGCAAAACGGTCATGAGGGTTGGATGGCTTTGTTTATTGTCTCTTGACACTATTATTCGGTGTGAAACTGATGTGGTTTATGAAAAACAGTTTGTTCCTTCTACCTTATTTTTTGTAAACACAATAACAAAGTACAAGACTTGTTATTTTGATGTTATTGACAGGTTCTTCTAAAAATACCCTCTTTTATTTTGTTTTGTTAAAGGGGACCTATTATGCTCCTTTATACACAAGTTAAGTTCTCTGAGATCCCCAAAACATGTCTTTGAAGTTGGTTGCTGAATTACCACTCAGAGTTTGCATTCTAGCCATTCTAACATGCCTTTATACCATCCTCTTCCAAAATGGGCTGTTTAAGTGAGAGGAGCCATCTCCCCCCCAAGGCTTTGAGTTCTGTGAGCCAATGGGGCTCCAGATTCCGTTGTACATCACCGATTCCACCTTATCAGTCCGGCAAAATCAGTTTCTGAGCAAATTTGAGGTGAGAAATAATCAATACAGTTGTTGAATTTTCACTCATATCAGAACTACAAGAGCAAGTTTAAAAGTTTGTTCAGATTTTGGTTGCCGTTGTCAAGGCTTAGTAGCTACGAGCTTCATAGCCACGTTAGAGGACAGCATCGTTCCCACGGTGAAAGTTTGGTATTTCCTAACCAGAAACCGTGGATCGAGAAATCCATCCACGGCGCTCTGAATGCTTGCAGGGCCGCTTACAACGACAGTCTTGTATCTGGAAATTTGGACAATTACAAAGGGGCATCGTACAAACTGCGGAGAGCGTTGAAGCACGCTAAAAGGACGTACAGGGACAGAGTGGAGCGACAGATGAAGCAACGGGACACCAGACGCTTGTGGCAGGGGCTACGGACTATCACGAACTACAACAGCAGCTCCTCCCCAGCCACGAGTGTGGATGTCTCCCTGGCCAACGAACTGAACTCCTTTTTTGCGCAGTTTGAGTCTAGCAACAACACTGTTAGCTCGACAGCAAATTGGAAATTACATCGCCGTCCGGTGGCCCTCACCTTGGTGGTCATGAAGTGCTTCGAAAGGCTGATTAAGGATTCTAAAATTAAGCTGCGCCTCCCTCCCCTGCACCTTGGACCTGCTGCAGTTTCTCATACCGGCCGAACAGATACACGGACGACACGGTCTACTGCACACCACGCTCACACACCTGGATGGCAGGAAGGGGGCCTATGTGAGATTGCTGTTCATCGACTATAGTTCAGTTTTCAATACCATAGTCCCCACCAGACTGGTTGTCAAGCTGTGGGGACTAGGACTGAATACTCCGCTGTGTGCCTGGATCCTGGACTTCCTCTCAGTTTGGCCCAGGTGGTTAGGTTGGGGAGGCACATGTCCAGCTCCCTCACCCTGAACACAGGATCCCCCCAGGGCTGTGTCCTCAGCCCCCTACTGTACTCCCTGTACACACATGACTGTGTGGCCAGGCCCAGCTCCAACACCATCATAAAGTTTGCTTGACAACACAGTTGTGGTGGACCTGATCAACAATGGCGATGAGAAGGCCTACCGCAAGGAGGTGGCTGACCTGTCACTCTGGGACAACAGCCTCCTCCTGAACGTCAGCAAAACTAAGGAGCTGATTGTGGACTTAAGGAGGGGATTACAACCAAGGACGCACGTGCTGTTGGTGATTAATGGGGCTTCTGTCGAGAGGGTGAGCAGCTTCAAGTACCTGGGAGTCCACATCACAGAGGACCCGGACTACACACACAGACACTCTGGTGAGAAAGGCGAGGCAGCGTCTTTCCCACCTAAGGCAGCTGAAGAAATTCAGGGTCTTGGTGAGGATCCTCAAGTCCTTCTACTCTGGAGAAGTGGAGAGCATCCTGACAGGCACCATCACTGCCTGGTTTGGGAACGGTACTGCTCAGGACAGGCGAGCCCTGCAGAGGGTGGAACTACCTTCCCCTCCCTTCAGGACTTATACACCAGGAGGTGTAGTAGCAGAGCCCGCAGATCATGAAGGATCCTCACCACCCCAACAACAGACTGTTTCAACTGCTGCGGTCGGGCAAGCGCCTCCGCAGCCACACAGCGAGAACAGAGAGACTGAGACTTTCTTCCCGCAAGCCATACGGACTGTCAACGCTGAACTCACCAGGGCTCCTACCAAAAAACACTGACACATTCACATAGGCCCCACTGCCTTGCTGTACTGTATGTAGCATACTGTACTGCTGTATTGCTGTTCTGTTCAGTGTTACTATACTGTTGTGTCGTACTGTTGTATACTGTACTGTATATCTCCATACACACTTTATGCAAATGCACTTTACTGCACATATCTGTATATACAAATAGCCTATCCCATATACATAACTATATTCCCTTCACTTCTATTTTGAACCCCCACTCTGTATTACCTTTTTGAGGCTTATTTTTATTTTCATTTTATTTTATTTATAGTTTTCTATTCACTAACTGCATTACGTTTTAGGAATCAGTTAGTTTCAGTTAGTTAGCTCGGTAGGAATTAGTTTAGCTATTTTGTTCAGTTTAGTAACTATTGTGCATAATCTCCGGATGTGTTGCAAAGACATTTCACTGCATATATGTATGAACATATGTATATGTATGTGACAAATAAACCTCTTGAACCTTGAATGTTATGGGAGACATGGACACCACACCGCAACGCACTGGGATTCTCACACACAGGGATTTTTTGTTTCATGTAAACATCGTAAAATAAAATTTATAAATTCAATAAACACATCTACAATAAAAACACACTATTTGTATTGGTTTTGTTTGGATAAACGCACAGCGGATGGAGCAGATGACAATATAAAGAAATCTGTGATGAGCTGACGTCAGCTGAATGCTGGTGCGTTCAGAGTGGTGGAAGCCTGAGCGTTTTGTTCACAGTACCTCATTATTTAGCCACGTCTAATATGAACATCTGACATTGTAACATTATATATATGACAGAAAATAAGGAAACGCATAATCCCAGCAAAGGTCCCCCTTAACTTCCTTTACGTCTTTAGTTTTTTCAGTCCAGCATGTCCATGTCCACCAACAAACTTTGTGTTGTGCAGGCCCTGGGAGGGATATTTTCCCTAAATATGTCCAACGTGAAGAATTGAGCAATAGCACACAGTTAATTCCTTTAGATTTAAATGTCTATTTGATACTTATATTCATTGGTTAATTCTTCTTTAAACTTGGCTGTCTCCCAACTTTTTGCCTGGGGTTCAGTGGGCTTTTAAGAGGTTCACCAAATCTTTCAAGATGGCAGGCGCATCCAATATGGATGAACTCAAAAAAGGTTTGATGGGAAGGACGTGAGGGATGATTCCAAACACCAGTTCAATCTTGGAAGGATATTTAACTGCGGTAACGATTAGGTGTACTAAGAATCTCCATAGTGTTTGTTTCTATATATCTTTACATGTTTGTCCAGTATATACTGAAGACACAATGTGCATGTGTCCACATGCTGCCTTACATGTGTTTCTTGGCAGGTCGTGTTTTCAGTCATAAATAAAACAATAAAATGTATTTATGTATTTTTGTCCCATGCAGACGTGCAGGCAGTAAGGCTTGACAGAAGATGCGGCGGGGCTGGTGGCTCTTCAGGTGGCTGAATGGCGGGGCCATCCTCTCTCTGCTGGCCTGCAGCTGGGGCCAGGACACTGAAGGTACCACACTGCTGGAGCCTGGAGGTCCATGGACCTCCATGAAGGTCCATGGACCTCCATGAAGGTCCATGGACCTCCATATAGGTCCATGGAGGTCCATGTCCCTTGTGTCACTCATTGCGTGGGCTGCAGGGGGTACAGCATCAATAACTTTAATAAGACCAGAGCAAAGCATATGCCATGAATGTCATTTGTAGTATCAATATATTTCAAGAAGGATAGCGCTGTAAATACTTGTTAAAATAAGTGTATATAACAGGGCCTGTGTCGGAATGTAGAGGGAACTGCATCTGTACTAGTCCTGTTCTCCAAAGCAATCAAACAATTCTGAATAATACATATAGTGTCACAGAGCAGCAGCTCAACAAGTCAACAGAGCAGAGAGCTGCCCACTGAGTGATGAAGCAGGAAGTGTTCTATATGTTATATATATTAAATATATACAGTATATGGTCGGTGTGGATGACAGTGATTGGCTGGTGGAGATCCAGGGGTGGGGACCAAATTAGAAGTGGATTGACAGTATAGGCCAGTATTCCTGCTGACAGATCAACGGGAACCAACCTGTAGAAAAATAGAGACACATAATAGAAAAAAGTGCCTGGAACCATGACGTGTAACAATGTATTTAATAATTATTACATCAACTAAATTATGTCACTGATCACATTGACACTTTCGGTGTGCAACAAGTACATTTTGTCGGTGTCACAGTCACAGCTTAACCTTCTCTAGGCTATAAGTAGAATTATTAGACTAAGATATTTTAGAATAAAAGGACAGTAAGTAAAGGGTGCCGGCAGACAGAAATTTTCATCACTTCAAGACTCTGACCACATCAACAAAGACAAGTATTTCTTGTTGAGATTCTACTGACCCCAAATAAAGCAATTTAATAACCCTGAACAATTGAGGCCCTTTCTATTTAAATGCATGACTACACTTGGTTTAACACTTCAGAAAAAGGAAATGTGCCAGTTGAAGAAAGCTCTTGAATATGGAATGAAATGCTCAGTATGTGACTGTGTGTGTGTGTGTGTGTGTGTGTGTGTGTGTGTGTGTGTGTACCTGTGTGTGTGTGTGGCAGTGCATGTGATGTTTGCTAAGCCGCGCTGTGCTGTGTAGACATTATGTGCTGAAGAGGCTTAGCCACACAAATGATGGCCATCACCCTGCTCCTGTCCTCTTTACTAATATCCACACATTGCAATGTAGGTCAGCACTTGCGCTTAGTCTGACATGCACTTTAATTGTGTTTATTACATGATAATTTCTGCTATGTATTATTATTATTATCAGGGGTCCAGCCTGAAGCAGGGGTCCATTATTGTGGAATAATTTTGTAAAAAAAAAAATTATTTTCGCTGCAAATGACGGCTCGCACAGGTGTGATAGCACTGCAGTCTACCATGCCATTACAAGTGAACTTCTGCAATCATAAAATATACTGGAGGAGATAGCCTGGACTCTGGGCTCTCCATGGATGGTTGTCGACTCTGGTAGGCGGCATTGACAACGCGAGTATAATTTGCCCTGTTTTTTTGTCTGATCGTAATGTGTGGCAGATGTGTGGCATTTGTACGCTGTCAAACTATCAGGAACCTCCAGGATGACTTTGGGGCTCTTGGATGCAATCTTGTCTTAGGAGTCCGAGGTTGGACTGGGGCAGCATGTCCTGGGTTCTTTTTAGCACAGCGACGGCCATGGTTGCGTTGGCGAATAGAAGTGCTCTACCACAAAAATACTTACTTCAGCCCCATACCCCCATTTTGTCCCTCATTGCAGTCCTCTTCAGCTATGAGAGCAATGGAAACCTTTAGGTGGTCTATGTAATGTGTTGAGCCGATGGTAGACATTGCAGACTGTGTAGCCTGTGTAGCCTGTAAAGACTTTATAGCCTGTTAAACTTGCCCCCCACCATTCGCTGTGGCAAGTGTGGTGGACTGAAGGGGTGCAGCAGGGGTTCTGCTGCTGCTAATGCAGCCTCTGCCTCACCCTCCTTTTTAATGGCCTTTAATGTTGCTTCACTGCGTGCTCCGTCTGCTTTTGCTGTGGCCTCAATGTGTGCCCTTCTCCATATCGATATGTGCTCTCTCCATATACGCTTGTGTCTCAACACGTGCTTTCTGTACCTACATCTCCATTTTCTGCTTTCCATGAGCGGCCTTCATACCTTTAACTTCAGCTCTTGCGCGGGCCTCTCCTGTGGCCACACTGGCATTGGACCTGCTGCACCTGTTGGAGCCGTTGGGCGACTTGATGACCTTGTCATGTGCAGATAATGCTGTACTGCCTTCCGGTCCTTCCTCCCAGTCGTGCTGCCCACTGGGGTCTGAGCGTTGTGACATCCTTGGTCTCAACAGTGATTCAGGAGTCCGAGGCCGCATGATGGGTTGTGAGGTGAAGTCAATTTTTTCACTCTTCTGCCCTCGCCATGGATGTACGTAGCTATGCTGTGTGCTAAACACTCAAAAGTACCCGAGGCAAGAGAGCTGACTTTAGGTGTCCTTAATGGTAGTGGTGTGAAACTGTGGAACAGCAAAAAGGAAGACAGATTAGTGATCAATCTCTATGATAACCTGCCAATAAGTTGTCATAACTCTTATACTGTGTGCATACATGAATAAACATACAGATTACGCTAACTCAAGGGCAACAACGAGGCAGATGGATGGAGATGTGGCGTTAGTCCAACAGTCGTCTGATTTTGTATGACACAGTGTTACGTTACAATGCTGTCACAGTGGTATGATGTCACAGTGCCGATTGGAAGGGGCAGAACTTTAGGAGAGACATAGGAGAGACAGAACACTTTTATTGACAGAAACAGTGAGGAAACAAAAACTTGCACAAAAAAAATAGAAAGACTAAAAAATACATGCATATATAATTTGTAAAAGCCACCAGGCGTTTTTCTAGTCACCTGTCTGGTTTAAAGCCACCCTCAGAACGACTCTTGTGTGTCTTGATGACCAGAGGCGTATAAATGTTAAGCCCCTCCCCCTAGACCAGTGATACTCAACCCGTGGCTCTTTCATGACTAGTTGCGGCTCTAATGTGTTATTTAAAATATATTTAAAATATAGTATTTCAATACATTTTGCCTGAGAAATTTTCTGCAGTATTCCAAACTGAATTTCCCATTAGACACATCAACCGCATCTACAGTATCGAGATACGTTTCCTGCTGGCGTTAATTGTCAACTGAGTGATCAATGGCTGATCACCTGGTTTCCACTGCCAATTTTATTATTAATTATTTCGATTTAATTGTATTATTACCGTATATAATTAATAACCTTGAGCCGCAAATGATCACCAGACAAACTGTGCCACATGAGAACACTGTGCCCAAATCCTGCATCGGATTTCTTTCCGATATATATATTAAAGCCATTTAACTTAATTTAAGTGCGTTATTCCTTCTACCACTGTATGCGCAGGGGACATGCGCAGCAGACATGCGCAGTTGAGTCGGCTCGTCTCTTTCTTTACGTAACTTCCGTCTACCCATGAACATTTGTATATAATTTGTGTATAATAATACATGATACATTTGTGGTTGCAATGATAATAAAAACGTGGCAAAAATAGAATGACGATCGTAGAAATAATAAATTGCAATTCTTGCATACGTCATGCTTTTCATTCCTTAATAACATATTACCAGTAGCCTTATTTTATAAGGCATAATGGTTTGATGGAGGAAAGGGACGTTTCACATATTTGGCTCTTGCAAAAAATATATTATGTTAACGTGGCTCCTGAGCTGGGAAGGGTTGAGTATCACTGCCCTAGACAAACCAACCGCTGATCAAATGAATTATCTTCTATTTTACACAATCCACAATTATACTGCCAGTTCTTACATTAAACAAATGTAACTCATTATAGGAATCACCACTCCCCACTATAATACCTTAAATACTACAAATGAAAAACCCCAAAACCTTGACACAATTTCATCAATTAGGTTACATAACCTATGATCCAGTTAAACATGGTATCTTCGGCCATCAGCACACATGCATGTTGCCGCTGTAGCCTCAATATAAGACAAAGGCCCTTTCTCAATCTGCGTTCTTGTCTGTACTTGTGTTCTTGTGGACTTGTGAAACATCATCAGTCGCAGCCCAAGTACTGTTCCAATTCAAAGTACGCATCAAGCCAAGTCCAGTCCAAATGCCCGGACTTGCTCCGCCCATTTTATCGAGAATGCATCGGTGGTGACTTGTGTGGACTTGGGACAGCCAAGTATCCCAGAATGCATTTCGCGGAATGACCATCCTGCGTCATCCCGTCCCCGGGAGTCTTGGATTTTGAGCCCTCCTCACGTTGTGCTCTGAGATGCTGGGTGTGCACTCACCTCCGGCGGCAGAATTTGGTTCTGTTGTGCTAACCATGGGGCTAAGGCGAAAGTGTCAGCATTCACAGTGGTGGTAGCTTTGCCTCCTTAGTCCATTATTGTCCATAATCCCTGCCACATGTGTCCGGTGTCAAACAGCTGGAACTGAGACTCCACTCTTTCCCTGTATCGTCGCTTTGCCTCTTTCACAGCTTCTCCTTGGTAAGACGCCGCTTTGTAATCGTTCGTGTTCCCGACGCGAGCTGCGACGCAGCGTAAGCAGCGGTGTGCGCTTTTACTTTGTCAACCCACGGCATCACACTGTAACCATGGGAGCAACATCTTCCACTAGCTTAGCAATGAAGTTTGTCACCACTTCCCTAAACTTGCTGACATCATCGGGGGTGAAGCGAAACACGGACCAGTTTACGTCGCTCAGCACGTCCTGCAGCGTGGCTTCTGATTGGCCGATCCAGCACCTGCTCATTACCGGAGCTTCGTGAACATAATGGAGATAATTCAATTTTGTATAGGTTGTTATTTTAATCACAAAAGATTCAAGATTCAAGAGGTCACTTACATATCCACACGTTCATACGTATATGCATATGCAGATCTGTCAATTAGAAATGAATGGTAAGTGTCCGGGTTTTTTTTTTCTTCATGTCGGCCTTATTATATTTCCAATCTCCCGATTATGTTCTGTCACTGCATCAATGAAGAATCATCCACATCCACATCACAATGCATCTTAAAATCTAGAAATTTCCACACCTCTAGTTGTGACTGTAGATTTATTGTGATTTATTGTGATGCCTGCTCTCACCACAATGACAGAGGGCAATAATAATGTCTGGATGACCGTTTGTGAGTATATTACTGTGTGTTGTCTTTATTGTGTGCCATACATAATCGATGTTGGAGTCTCTGTCACAAGGGTCTAACACACTCAAGCCCGAATAAGGTTAAGAAACATTTGTCACTACAATCACAATACATGAGTCCACACAAACATGATGTCCTTAAAGGAATAGTCCAATGGAGCATCAGTCGCTGGCGCGCCACACACCATGAACACAATATGTGCTGCGACGGGTTAAAAAAATCAGTGGCGCACCCAAGGGATCAACAAGCCTACGTGTCAGGTTGCTGGGCCTGGTGCCCATCAAGCTGTACCCCCGCCTCCCCTGCAGCTACATCCCACGGGTATCTTCCTCAAGTATAAAAAAACGCAATTACACAATAAATATAATTACAAGTATACAAATATGAGAGACACTAAAGAATTTGTGCAATGAACCTTCAGTCCGGTCATACCCAGAGCCCAGCCAGCCCCCCCCCCCATCGGGACCAGCGCAGTGCACGGAGGTCCCCACAAAGTCCAACAGCGAGCCAGCAGCGAGATCACTCCGAGGGCTGATCGCGTGTCTCTGCAGCAGACGAGATGCAGCAGTGGGACGTGAAGCTCAAAAACACCCAATAGTGATTCCCCAAAAGCAATCAGGGCAGAACAGGCTGTGCCTGCTCATTTGAACTCCTTGCCAGCTGATGGCTGGTCCACCCCCAAATGTTAAAATGTTAGAAACACTACGACTTACCATGACTCAATGATCGTCTTGGATTTTGATTATCATGATTAAGTAGTTAAATGGCTTTTAGGTGGAATTGTAGTGAAGTTATGCAAAGTTCTGAACATCATAAACCAGCTCTCTCTATCTCTCTCTCTCTCTCTCTCTTTTTAATATGTTTTGATCATCTTGTTCCAATGGCACCTGTCAAGGGGTGGGATATATTAGGCAGCAAGTAAACCGTCAGTTCTTGAAGTTGATGTGTTGGAAGCAGGAAAAATGGGCAAGCGTAAGGATCTGAGCCACTTTGACAAGGACCAAATAGTGATGGCTAGACGACTGGGTCAGAGCTTCTCCAAGACAGCAGGTCTTGTGGGGTGTTCCTGGTATGCAGTGGTTGGTGCCTACCAAAAGTAGCGCCCATGGGCTTATTAATGCACGTGAGGAGCGAAGTCTAGCCTGTTTGGTCCAATCCCACAGAAGAGCTGTAGCACAAATTTCTGAAAAAGTTAATCCCCCGATCCATGGGGGCCCCACCTCCCAACTTCCAGGACTTAAAGGATCTGCTGTGAACATCTTGGTGCCAGATACCACAGGACACCTTCAGAGGTCTTGTGGAGTCTGGATGCCTCGACGGGTCAGAGCTAGACAATATTAGTAGTTATTAGTGGTGGTTTCAATGTTGTGGCAGTGTGTGTGTATATATATACGCTACTCACAAAAAGTGAGGGATATTCGGCTTTCGGGTGAAATTTCAGGATGAACCTAAAATGCACTATAACCTTTACAGGTGAACTTAATTTGACCTTCTCTAAACTTTTGAATGCACATGTCCAACTGTTCAATGTTTCAGTACTTTTTGCACAACTTGCTGTTCTCTAACAAGGAGCTGATCAACGGCAATTGATCAACAGTACCTCGCCATTGTGAGGCTTCAAACAGGATGTTCTCAGAGGAAAGTGGCCACTGAGCTTAGAGTGTCACAGAGTGTCAACAGCAGGTTGCAACAGAGATACAGAGAGACTGGAAGAGTCACAGAATCACAGAAAGGCATAGAAGTGGACGTCCTTTGGCCACATCCCACACTGATGAGCGCTTCATTGTGAATGATGAATGCCACTCAACTCCAGGCACATTTAAGTGAGGCGAGACGCACCCAAGTGTCACGTCAGACCATTTGAAACCATTTCCATCAGCGTGGTCTGCGTGCTAGACGACCTGCAAAGGTACCTGACCACACCATCATCGTCTTGCACGGGCCAGGGAGCATTTACGCTGGACGAGGGACCAGTGGGCATCAGTGCTGTTCTCTGATGAAAGTCGATTCACGTTGAGCAGATATGATGGCCGCGACGTCAAGGAGAGCGCTATGCAGCCTTTGGTGCTGGTGGTGTTAAAGTGTGGGCAGCTGTGTCTAGTCAATACAGAACTGCCCTACACTATGTGAATGGTAGTGACAGGCCCATACTACCTGAATAACATCATTAATCCAGTCATTGTGCCCCTGCATGAACAACACAGGCCTAATTTCATCTTCATGGACGACAATGCTCCAGCTCATCGAGGTCACATCATTAGGGAACGGCTGCTGGAGACTGGAGTACCTCAAATGGAGTGGCCTGCACTTTCTCCAGACCTGAATCCCATAGAAAACCTATGGGATCAGCTGAGTCGGCGTGTAGAGGCTCGTCACTCTGTACCCAAGAACCTCAATGACCTGAGGGCCGCCCTTCAAGAAGAGTGGGGTGCCAGGCCTCAGCAGACAATAAGTCCACTTGTGAACAGCATGAGACGTCCTTGTCAAGCTGTAATTGATGCCCAAGGGTACATGACAAGTTCTTGAGACATTTTTTGTTGTGGTAAACCCACTGCTGTTGTTGGCTTTTGTTTCAATAAATTGTTTGAGATGGAGAAATCATCATTGCATGCTTCTACTTAAATGCCCTACTTTCATGATATAATATCACTGTAGCGTGAACTTTTTACATTTTCCATTAATTTTACCTGAAAGCCAAATATCCCTCACTTTTTGTGAGTAGTGTAAATATATATATATATATATATATATATATATATATATATATATATATATATATGTATATATATATATATATATATCCCTCGTCTCTGCTTGGTATCCTGCTTGTAGATCCCCTGCTCTCACTATCCAACCTCTTAATTTCCACTAATCCTCTCTCTCTTTCCCTCTCTCTCTCTCTCTCTCTCCGTCTCCTTCCCTCTGTCACCCACGTTCTCTTCTTCACCTCAGATCTTCTGACTTTGCACCTCACGGCCATGACAGCCACATTTTGGGGCTTGTGCACGTGCATTCCAACACACTGCAGTGTATTGCGTATTGCGTCATATTGCGGTGCACGACGGCCTGCGTTAACCCCTCGCTGTCCATTGATCCGGTCTCTGAGAGCAGAGACACCCAGCGGCTTAGACCAAAGAGCAACCAAAGGTCATGTCTCAATCCAGCTACAGACAAACCGTCTCCTCCCCCAATCCCACCACGATTGGTAAATCCACATAACACACACACACACACACACACACTCACACACACAAACACACACAGATATATACACATGTGTTTCAGTACTCACTTAAGTTCACACTCACACAAACACATGCATGAACTAAACACAACCAGATAGATGCACACAATAGTACATACAAACCCAGTACACAGTTTAAGTTTATGTGTGTGTGTGCAAACACCTGTATGTGTGCAAACGAGGGATGGGTGATTTAACCATGTAATATATATATTTTTTTTCATTTTATAATAATAATTATTATAATATTTTTATTAATCATTTCACTTTTTAATTTGATCATCATCATCAACATCAACATCAACATAATCATCATCATCATCATCATCATCATCATCATCATCATCATCATCATCATCATCATCATCATCATCATCGCTAGCTATCACATACTAGATATCTTGGATTCTGAATATTGTAATTTAGTCACAGTAAGGTCACAGTGTAACTTCCTTAAGCCGTTCTAATGCCTCTCAAAACGAATATGATGACATTCCCAAAATATAATAAATATGATATATTTTATCAATAATATTGATAAAATACTGCTTAAACTTAGACTTGGATCTATTGCACAGGTCAGATTAAGGTCCATGATATTATTTAGATTTTCCTCCACCCGCTTCTCCTAATCAATTGGAGTTTTCACAGATAAGTGAACCCGGAGCCTCGTCTTGTTTACGGAAGTGACGGTGCCGTCAGTGACATGCCCCCTCCACAACGTTGTCTCCGTGTGTATAAGGAAACGATCGATCTGCATCGTTCAGTGTTGTTCTGCGTCTCAGATAGTGAACTGCGTTTCCCCATGTAATCTCACAGGAATATTTAACTCTGTGGTTTAACATTTTTCTACTATTTATAAATCAAACTTGGTTTTGAAAATACGTTGAGAGATTAAAAAAACACAAAGGAACACAAACTAAACCAAAATATAGTGATATTTCAGTAAAACTGTGGACACTATAACAAATTTGACATTCTTTACATTTTTTTGCCTTTTTTCCATCACACCAACTTCCCCCTTTCCCTCCACCTCAGCCTGCAAATGCCGATTCCTTCCCAATCCCTCTCTCTTTGTCTCCTTCCTCTTCCTCGTCCTCTTCTTCAATCTGTGCCCTTGGCATTCATTCTGGCCCCACGATTGTTTGTCTATTTCTGGGGGATTGTCTGATTAGAGACCAGATGTGCACTCTGTGGAGGGGGAGGGGGGGTGGGGCGATGGAGTGGAAGTGTGGAAGAGGTTTTAATGCCAGCAGTGCTGTAATCAGGTGGGGGTGGGGGTGGGGTGTCCCTGGTGTGACCGTGGCTGATGGCTGCCTGGACTGGAGCTTCTCCCGGGGAGCTTTTTCCTCCATCCCACCCTTGGCATAGCATCATTATTTTTATTGTATATCTTTATATATTTGGCTTCTTCTCTTCTGGATTTTTGGCTATTTCTGTATATTTGGCTTTTTTTTTTTAACTAAATTTCATTTTATTTTATGAATGAATTATGTGTGTATGAAATTCACTGTGTTCCTTGCGTATGAAAATGTATTTTGCGTAGTAAACTGATTTAGATTCGGATTGCGAGAAGGGACAGACACACTCTTCATTTATTATGAGGGACAGGCCGCCGGCACTCCCATTCCTCCCCAAGCTCCTCTTCCTCCTTTTTCTTTTTTTTCTATAAAAACATTTAAAGCTGCACTTTCTCTTCCAGCCTTTTCTTTTTCCTTCCAGTAACAGCCTTCTCTTCCTCCCTTCTTCTTCTCCTTCCTCCTCCATAGAACATCTCATCTTCTCAGAGATTACCTACTTGGTCACTTAGCATTACAAGCGGCAAAATCAAATCTTACACTGAGATAAAGATTCTTGAGTTTTAACGCAGTATATTTCAATACGACATTACTGATCTCTCTATCTATGCACGAGTCTCACCTCCAACCTTCTAATTTCATTGTATTCATTGAGTACATTGAGTTTCATTGACTCGTGGAAACACCTTCGCCGATTATCTTTGAGTTAGACTGGAAATCGGCATAAGCACCATCTGATGAATGGACCTGGATTTTTCTCCATCATTCCCTTTACCGTGCCGTGTACAACACCTGAACCCGGATATGATCGGCAGACCCAATCTGTATATTTTGGACCCGGAAAGAGTTGTTTAGGCAGATAAACAACTGTCACCATGGCAACCGCCAGTAAACATGCGCACTTTTGGTGAGGAAGTGAGAGCGTTTCCATGTTGAGTTTGATGAGGGAGCTTAATATAGTGAGATAAATGGACATACGCCAAAACCCAAATGGGGACATATTGAAGAAAGTGTCAAGAGGAGAGGATGGTGGACCGAGGTTTTTCCCGCACAGTAGAACAAGTACTTCCTGTCAATAACCCGACGAGGCCACTCGTGGTGGAAACCTGGGTTTTTAAGTAATTGCATTATTCCAAACGCATGTTAACACCTTAAACACATTATTATCTTAACCAGAACATTGACCTTAATCTGGGTATTGAGTGCAAGTAAACACTGAAGCCTATAGGAGGAACATTGGGTCTAGTTACTAATATTCCATCATATTCCATGTTTTGGAACAGCAGAGGACTGGTTCTCTGTCCTCACATCCACATGCACTTCCACACAACCTTCTAGTTTTTATTTAATATAACTTTCCACTTCCCCATTCCCACTCTCCTTCCTCCATTCTCTCTCTCTCTCTCTCTCTCTCTCTCTCTCTCTCTCTCTCTCTCTAGTTCTGACGTATGCAGAATCCTCCTTTTTGTTCTATGTCTATAAGACCACTTTTGTGTTTTAAGTGTGAGGACTTGACTCAGAGTAACATATTTTTCAAGAGGCTGTTGAATGGAGTTATTGCTTTCCGGACAAATTGTCAACGGACAAGGGCCTTATTTGACTGTTGGGATTTAAAGTCGCAGTTAATGAGCGGCCTTGTAAAATAAAAATGAAAATAAAATTTGCTGTTTTTTTTGTTGTTTTTTTTTTACCCGTGCTGTCAGCATGCTGGGCATACAACAGAGAATATTTGTATGCCATTGCATCTCGAACAGAGTTAGTCTGCAAGTGGAGTTCAACTTCTCAACCTGTTGTATATATGTATGAGTACATAAACTCTATATGTATGTATGTATGTATGTATGTATGTATGTATGTATGTGTGCATGTATGTACATATGTACTGTATATGCACTGCTACATAGTGTATACTCTGTGTGTATATATATAAAAGGTTAAGGTTATTTTATGTATTTTGAAATAATTTCCATATATATGCAAAATCAAGTTATACATTGTCTCAATTTTACAAAAAAAGGAAAAGAATATTCAAACAAAATGTTGCTCAAACTATATATTCACCCAAAACTGTAAGCTGTCTTTATTCGTTTTAAAAGTCTACAAGGTGCCCAATCTATTGTTTCACTTTTATTAATGAGCTCACGTCTATTAAAAAAAGCAAAAATCTCCAAATCGCAATCATCTAAAAATAAATAAATAATTGTCCCTGTCCATGTCCATGTGAAGTCAAGCTTTATTGTCATTCCAGACATAGACTGTGCAGTCTATAGTGGAACAAAATTGTGTTTCTCTTGGTCCTTGGTGCAATATACTGTATCAATTCTATACACAAGACAAACAAGATAAAGTTGGGGCTGTATGCCCAGGACTATACATAGTGCAAATAGCAAGACAGTGCAACTGAATCAATACAGTAAAAACAGTTCAAATAAATACAGTTAAAAATGCAGGACAACGTAAAACAGAACAGTAAATACACAAAACTAAATAGATAAATCAAGAAGTACATAACAAAAAATAATAGTGTGTAAAGTATGGTGTAGCAGCATGGTATAGTGGGTCAAGATAATTCCTGAGAAATATAGTCCAGAGGAAATGTAGTGCGACAGGGTTTATAAAAATGAAACAAGTGGGGGGGGGTGTTCCTTAGGTTCAGGTGATACGGGTGGAGGGAGGCAGCAGGGTGTTAACAAGCTTGACAGCTTGGGGGGAAAAGCTGTTGTCTGGCAGATCTGGCCCATATGCTGCAGTACCTTTTGCCAGACGGCAAGAGGGAAAAGTGTCCATGGGAGGAGTGTGAGGGATCCTTCACTGTGCTGCAAGCCTTGCATGTGCCGCATTTGGTGTAGATGTCTTGAATGGAACGCAGAGGGACCCCAATGATCCTCACTATCCGCTGCAGGTACTTGCAGACTGAGACGCTGCAGTTTCCAAACCAGGTAGTGAGACAGCTGGTCAGCAAAGCTCTCGATGGTGCCCCTGTAGAACGCAGTGAGGATGGGGTGGGGTGGAGGTCTTGCTCTCCTCAGTCTCCGTAGAAAATGGAGACGCTGTTGTGCTCTTTTGGCTGGAGTTGTGGAGTTGAGTATCCATTTGAGGTCATCCGCAATGTGCACACCAAGGAACTTCAGCACGGGCCCTCCTGAAGTCAACAACCACCTATATTTTAAGAGATCGGTTGTTATCGGTGCACCAGATTTCTAGCCGCTCCACTTCCTCTCTGTACACTGACTCATCATTGTTTCTGATGTGACCACTGTCGTGTCATCAGCAAACTTGATGATGTGGCTTGAGCTGTACTTGGCAGAACAGTGATGGGTCGGCAAAAGAAGCAACAGGAACGAGGTTGCAGAGGAAGGTGCCTGGAATGAGAAGGGGTCCTCGAACACAATTACCCTAACCCAAAGTTATTCAATCAGTGTTTTCATTTTCAATCCGTCCTGCACTCTCTGCCCCGTAGAGGGAACGTTCTCCACCTCTTTCTCTGTCCGCTCGCTCCCTGCAGCTCCCCACTGAGGTGCAGCCGGTGGGCAAGCGACGCACTTGTGCCCGATGTACCCGCACCGCACCACAACTGTAAAAGAGACGTCTAGGGTCTGGTTGGAAAATAAAAGACCTGTTTCAGTTTTTCGTCTTTGCAGCCGAGCTCCACTGTTTGGATCGGACTCGCCATTTTTCTGAACGTTTTTTATTTTCTTCCCGAGAACAAATTTTTTTTTTTTTATATTTGTAAGGAATAAATATTCGTAAAAACCCACTATTTGTGTTTCATTTGGATTCAGCTACACCCCTACTTTACGACAATGTTACTGCTTCCATTGCGACATACAGTGGACTTACGAGTTTAATTTGTTCCGTGACAAGAGCTCGTAATTCAATCTGCTCGTATAGCAAATTAATTTTTCCCATTGAAATGCCATGAATCTGTTCCAGCCCCCCAAAAACCACCCCAATTTTTTTCTGTTACGTGTTTTTAAATAAGAAAAATGTATTTATATATAACAAATATTGTATAAAAACATAATAAAACATAATAAAAGAGAATGTGTAGATCATTTTTGCCTTCTCGCAGATGATACCCTCTGTCACGCTATCTCCTGCGAGCTGCTTCTCCGTCAACCACACCAACAGCAGATTCTCCATCTTTTCATGGACAATGGTCAGCAACTTAGACATGATTTTAACGCCCTTGGCTGGCATAATACCCTTTGTCGTCTCCTGCTTCAGTATGGTACATATCGTAGAAGTACTATGCTCGTACTGCCTCGCCAATTCCATCACATGCACACCTCGCTCATGTTTTTCTATGATTTCATGCTTTAATTCAATCGACATCATCCGCTTCTTCTTCTCAGCGCTTACTTTCTCAGGACCCATGGTTTGAAAAAAAACAAATTGGCAAAATAACTGCACAAAACGCGAGCACAAATCACAAAAGCGATGCTTCCACGCTCAGGTAACCACGTGAAGTGAAGGAGTAAGAGGCGGGATGATGGCCGGATTCGCTCGCCACGCCCACCAGCGGCGGCGTACTTGAAGCTCACTCCGTAACTCAAATTTTTGCTTGCAAATCAATACAAAAAAATCGACGGAACGACTGCTCGTAACTCGGAAAACTCATATTTTAGTGCGCAAGTATCTCAAGATATCACTGTACTTCCATTCACAGCTGCACCCGCATTTTCCCTTAAATTATACTAGGTCGAGAGTGGGGAAATTTACGGAACGACTTCTACGGAACATCGAGACCGGATCCTTTTCCCACATGACTGCAATAATATTGCAAGTTAATTTACGGCTTTCAGCGCAAGTGGAGGCTTTAGATACCAATCCTGTCTGGAATCCTCACATATGCCACCTGGTGGTGGTTGGTGCGCACTATAGCTATATAGTTTTTTTTTTTTGTTTTTTTTTGGCCAAAAAATCTGAACGTCTCTCTCAATGCCGCTGCAGGCCAGGGTCAAAGCCGCAGCAATCGCAACATCTGAATCCAGAAACATCTGTAAAACCTTCAAAACTCTTCTCCTTGTGTTTTTCCTATCTTAATAATAATGTGAGACCCACAAATTTCACTTCCCCAGCGCACAAACCAACATTTAGAAGGAGCTTCAGATATGAGTCATAGCTGAACCGTAGCGGTACAGAGAATGCTATAACCGCTTTTAAGAGGGCACAAACAGGCTCCTTCTGTCTTTTTTTTTTATTACTTTTACTTTTGTCTTTTTTTTTGTACTTTTACTTTTGTCTCTTTTGTATACTTTCTATGCACAGCAGCCCATGTTTTACCTTTTTTATTCCATTTTTTTAAACTCATAGGCTCAACCTTGCACTATATTTATTGGCACAATCAGGCCATAATTTTCTTAGGCACAATTATAGGCACAACCTGGCCTTTCATTATTTTACTTTAATATTTATACTGGGTGTGTGTTTGTGTGTGTGTGTGTGTGTGTGTGTGTATATATATATATATATATATATATATATATATATATATATGTATAATATTTTCCTAGGCACAGTGGTCCTTGTTTTGTATGTTTTACTTTGTTTTTCTACTAGTAATTTTATCATTCATTTTCTGGGTTTAAAACTGTCTTCAGCCTTTAAGATTATATAGGGTTCACTCTTCTCCATAGTAAAATACCACTTTTCAACACAAAACATCCAAGATTCAAGATTATTAATCACATACCTATATATACGGGCATATATATATATATGCAGTGAAATATTATTGCAAGGTTTTTAAAATCGCGGAAAGGTTGTGCCCTCATTCTGGTCTGAATGCCTCATGGTTCCTCCATCCGCGCATCCCTGAAACAGCGACAACTGCACAACTGCAGAACTGCATTGAAGTTATTGTCCTTGTTGATCGTGTTGGCGCGTAGAATCTCCGTTGGCCACTATGGATCCGCGGATAAGAAGTCCAAAGTTGTTCTTCCGGGGATTTTTCTACATCCATGAGTGCATCGCGGTCATATGAGATCACTGCTGATGAGTTTTTGGCGGAAATAGTGATGTAAAATGAAATAAATTCTAAAATGTGACCCACTGCATCCTTTAGGGTAATTTGGCGGCTTTCAACTTTTCCTTTTTTTCGCATCATTTGAAAGTGGAGGATCAGAGCTTCCAAGCAAGGTGTCACTTGTGCAAATCAAGCTGCACCTGGCGATTTTAAAAATGCGCGAGGGGCGGCGCATTCTTTGAGTTAAATAGGGAGCTGCTTACCTTGATCTATTAGGCCGGTTGTTGGATACTTTGAGCCAAACAGAGGCACCTTAACTCAGATCCGATGTGCAACCCTCCTGGCTGGCTCACCAAATTGTGGAAGATTTTGGAGTCTTTGGACCAGGCCTCTTCTGGAGCATACGGGTTCGCTGGCTGAGATGAATGAGTGCGGAGAGAAATAATTCAAATAACAACTTATTAAACAGGGGGGAAGTACGAAGAGTCTCCTGTAGATGTAGCATTGCTGGCACAACTGATATAGTCAGTTAGATGCAATAAACAGGCGTTGGTTGAGTGGGATTTTTGAAAGCCAGACTGAAACAAATATAGTGAATTGTTTGAGGGCTGATTAAAGATCATTGTGGTTTGGGGTCGGTGGTGGAAGTGTAAAGGCAAAGGAAAACCTCTCATACGAGTTGTATCAGAGGTTGGACAGTAAGGAAGGAGAAAAGGACTTGTACCGATTGGCAAGACAAAGGGACCAAGCTGGAAAGGATGTACAGCTGGCTAGGGTGATGAAGGATAATGATGGAATGTGCTGACTAGTGAGGAGAGTGTGTTGAGAAGGTGGAAGGAGTACTTTGAGGAGTTGATGAATGAAGAAGATGAGAGGGAGAGAAGGGGGATGGTGGATCAAGAATTGCAGCAAATTTGCAAGGATGAGGTGAGAGCAGCATTAAAGAAGATGAAGAATGGAAAGGCAGTTGGCCCAGATGACATACCTGGGGAAGCATGGAAATGTTTAGGTGAGATGGCAGTGGTGTTTCTAACGAGACTGTTTAACACTATCCACAAAAGTGAGAGGATGCCGGAGGAGTGTAGAGAAGAAGTGTACTGGTACCCATCTTCAAGAATCAGGGAGATGTACAGAGCTGTAGTAACTACAGGGGAAAAAAAGTTGATCAGCCACAGCATGAAGCTATGGGAAAGGGTAGTGGAGGCTAGGTTAAGAGGAGAGGTGGGGATCAGCGAGCACCAGTATGGTTTCATGCCAGGAAAGAGTACTACAGATGCAATGTTTGCAATGACAAAGGCATTCAAAGTGGAGGTGAGATTGCATCAAGGATCAGCTCTGATCCTTTTCTTGTTTGCAATGGTGATGGACAGGTTAACAGATGAAATCAGGCAGGAGTCTCCGTGGACTATGATGTTCGCGGATGCAAGGTGATCTGTAGCGAGAGTAGGGAGCAGGTTGAGGAGAGCCTGGAGAAGTGGAGGCATGCATTAGAGGGAAGAGGAATGAAAGTCAGCAGGAGTAAGACAGAATACATGTGCCTGAATGGGAGGGAGGGCGCTGCAAAAAGCTGAGAATGCAAGGAGTGGAGGTTGAGAAGGTGGATAATTTCAAGTACTTGGGGTCGACCATCCAAAGCAGCAGAGAGTTGCGCGAGAGAGGTGAAGAAGGGAGTACAGGCAGGGTGGAGTGGGTGGAGAAGAGTGTCCGGGGTGATCTGTGACAGAAGGGTTCCAGCAAGAGTCAAGGGAAAGGTCTACAGGATGGTAGTGAGACCAGCTATGTTGTACAGTTTAGAGGCGGTGGCAATGACAAAAAGGCAGGTGGCTGAACTGGAGGTGGCAGAGTTGAGGATGTTGAGATTTTCATTGGGAGTGGCAAGGATGGACAGAATTAACAATAAGTACATTAGTACAGCTCAGGTTGGACAGTTTGGTGGAAAAATGAGAGAGGTGAGATTGAGATGGTTTGGCCAGGCAAGAGGAAAAGAGGAAGGCCAAAGAGAAGGTTTATGGATTTGGTGAGGGAGGACATGCAGGCAGTTGGTGTAAGGGAGGAACATCCGCAGATCAGCAGGTATGGAGAAGGTTGGGAGTTAAGGAGGCAGATGATCCGCTGTGGCGACCCCTAACAGGAGCAACCACATGAAGGAGAAGTGGTTTGGGGTTGTTGTGGTTTGAGCAGCCAAACCTATCTTGGTTCTAGGTAATTGGGCCCAGGATCAGTGTGGCTATATGTTTGTTGCTCATTAGACCAATCACCGAGCAACAGGTAAAAACCCCTTCCCCACACACACAGGGGAGTGGCACATGGTACGCAACCACACTGATCCTGGGCCCAATTACCTAGACAGGTTTGGCTGCAGTAACAAAACCACCCCCGCACCACAATGATCTTAGACAGAATGCACAAAATAGAAACAGGCTGTGATCAAGTTTACTCCCTTTTTTGTAAAGAGGAATCACTCTCGCAAATCTAAGATCATCGGAAAGACCTTGTTCAATAGACAGATTTACAATATGGATGATGCACGGTTTCAGCCACATCACTTTAGAATCTAGCTGACATATGATCAAAACTTGTTGCTTTGGAGCAGTTGAGCGTGTTGAGCATCTCAAGCACAACTGCCTCAGATACCTGTGTTAAGGAGAAGCAATCAGCTTGAACCCACTTGCTGAGTGTACGTGTAAATTGTCAATTTTTTTAAATCTCCTTTTTATCTAAACTTGTATTCCATGGTTGCACTAATGTTACTGTTTTTTGTTTTAAGCCTTTTACTCTTGTAATTGAGATTTTGATAGCTTTCCTGAGTAATTCCTATATTCAACAATCTTCTCATTAAAATAATAATAATAATAATTTTTGATGCTATCCATTAATCGTCTAGCTTCATTATTCAACTTCCTATATTCTGCCCACCTCTGATCATCCCAGATTTTCCGTATTTAAAATATTGTTTATTTTTCTTAATAGCCTGTTTTATTCTTACCTCTCTTAATGGGGCCAGTGTGTCTATAGCTTCTGAAAACATACCTTTAAAAAACACTATTTACCCACATCAGTACAATGCAATACAAGGGACCAGTTATCACAAGGGGTACAAAGAACCAGCCTTGAAACCCCAAAAGATCTGTCGTCCTAATGTCAATATTAAAATCACCAGTTGTGATCACTTCAGATTTAATGAAGTCCTGACACTTTCATAAGTTCATAAAGATTTCTCTAATTAGGTGGCCTGTAATATGTTCCAACTAAAATAGGCTTGCTCTTTAGTAAAATAATATCTAACCATGCCGCTTTAATGTGGTCATTGATTTGGTCTTCTCTCTGATTAAAACCAATATCCACTCTTTTATAAACACTCCACCTTTGTGATTACAATCTTTCCTGACTAAAACATAATTCTCATTCCCATTTCAGCATCCTTAATTGAGTTATCCAGCCAAGACTCACTATTGCATAGAAGTCTTACCTGGTAGATTTTGCATATGAGTGGTATTCATACACTCTTGTCTCTGTCAAGTAATGGCTTGAACTAATGACTTATAATCGACTAGGAAAACCTTAAGTCAGAGGCAGCCCTACCATATATAATAATAAATAAATAATTGAGGTATATTATCTGGTGTTCCTTTAGCCGACATAATGCATTATTGCTTCCTAGAAAGGGGGATCACCATGGAAGTGAATTAGGGAACAACCAACAGGGGATTGACAAAATTACGTAAAAAAAAATCATTATTAATCATAAAGGTGCAATCATCACAGTTTGCTGACTTAAACACAGTGGAGACCTGGTCCATCTTCTGACTTAAATTTGGCTTTCTTTTGGAGAGGGGGGTGGGGCTTCACCAGTTACCTGCTGCATTACTGTGCAAGTTGAACAACGCTTACTCTTAATCCATTTATTTTGAATCGTTGGGTTAATAACCAATCCACTGAGTCTTAATACCTGCTTGTGTTTGGGGTGTGTGTGTGTGTGTGTGTGTGTGTGTGTGTATGTGTGTGTGTGTGTGTGTGTGTGTGTTTTATCTCAAATATCAACAGGGGACCATTAGCACCACAAAAAGGGGAAGCCATTGTTTTTCATCTCTGCCTGTTCTCTTCAAAGCCATCTTTGACACACACACACACACACACACATACACACACACACACACACACAGACACACACACTTCACACACACTTCCACAAAACTAACAAAACATTCAGGCCTGTGATCTTTTTAAAAGATACACACACACACACACACACACACACACATACACACACACACACACACACACACACACACACACACACACACACACACACACACACACACACACACACACCACCCTACCATGTTGTAACGTGGTGTGACTCACTTGCTGTGATCACTTTGTCGCTATTTAAAGGAAGCCTCCATCCTGCAGCAGCGGGTGGTGCAGGTGTTTTTCCTAATTGCCATAAAACCCCAAAAACTCCGAACGCAGGAACCATAACATGTAGTTAAACGAAGCCGAGGAGTAGAAATTTAGGTTTTGGATTATTTGTGAGTGACTGACTGAAGGTTTCCCAAATGGATTTATTGTTATTATTATTATTATTATTATTATTATTATTATTATTATTATTATTATTATTATTATTATTATTATTATTATTATTATTATTTAGGATTCTGATGTTTGTGATGGTGCCGCACACCTCCCAAACTGAATCACATTTTGAATGCATTTTACTCCTCATTGTTTGGTTTGGTGGGTGAGTGGTATTTAAGATAAGATAAAATAAGATCAGATAAGGTAAGACTTAATCAAAAACAATATATATATTGAATGTATAACTATTATTATTATTATTATTATTATTATTATTATTAATAATAATAATAATAATAATAATAATAATAATAATAGATTGAATCATTGGAAACATAATATCAAGTAATAACAATAATTATTATTTACATTAATCATAGTAAAACAATAATAAAATAAATAATACAAATAAATATAATGATAGTATTTAAATGAGGTATATATATACTTCATTTAAATACTATTATTATAATATAATATCAGGGTCTCTATGGGTTCTTAACAAAGTCATTTTTGTTTTTTATCTTAAACCCTTAATTCATAAAATTTTCTTCAATTTGACTATAAGAGGTCTTGATTTCTAGGTCTTAATTACCTTCAAACTTTTGTCTGATTTTTTTAATTTAAATTGTATTTATGCCTCACTGATATTTCAAAGAAACCCCCCCCCAAAAAAGAAAAAAGCTTAATAAAGTATATAAAAATGCAGCACCTTGGCTCCGGGTCTCCCCTGCCATTTAATCACTTGGAATGCACCATGAATATCGTTTAAATGAAATTAGACAAACATGACATCCAGCAGGTCTAATTCCCTATTAATGTGCACTCTTCAAAATACTAAAACACACACAAACATTAATGAGCGGGGGGAGAGGGGAGGGCGTGAGTATGCATATTTGATGGGAGAACTATCCGGTGTTTTGCACCTGGCGACCGGCGGTGTCAGGTTTTTGGGTTGCCAGACGCCAGCAGGGGAATGCTGCGAAACAGGAGAGTGATGACTGTTGATGGTGTCACCGTCTCCCTTTACCTTTTTCTGCTCTTTCCCTCTTTCGCTGATGAACTTTTCAGGTAAGAAGACACCACCAGGACAAGAAGGCGGCATGCCGGCACTGCCAAAAAAATCAGCAGTGGGATGGAGATCGTAGGGCTGGGCGATATTGTAAAAATAAAACAATTAATATCTCAATATCGATAATTTCAGGATTCTTTGGAGAGGACTATTTGAGCTTTCATAAGATGGATGAATGGATGGATGGATAACTGGATGGATAGATAGATAGATAGATAGATAGATAGATAGATAGATAGATAGATAGATAGATAGATAGATAGATAGATAGATAGATAGATAGATAGATAGATAGATAGATAGATAGATAGATAGATAGATAGATAGATAGATAGATAGATAGATAGATAGATAGAAATTAAAAGACAATGTCAATATGCAATATACAGAGAATTTTCTGAAAAATTGTCAATATACAATAAACGTAAAAAATAACAATGTGATATTGAGAAGATAACCAAACATACCAGGTGATATCTAGCTCTATATCACAATATCAATATTATCGCCATATATCGCCCAGCGCCTAGAGGGGAAAAGAAAAGTAAATGAATAAATGAGAGCAAGAGAGAGAGAAACAAAGATGCAAAATAATTCGATTCATGAATTGAAATGCTGTCCCGACCTTCAGGAATCGTAAGGTCACTTTGTTTCCCTGGGAAAAAATAAATCCATATTTTTAAAACTAATCCGACAGTCGGATCTTCCCCCTAGTGGCATTCAGATGAACTGCGTCTTTTCTCTTTACCCCCCTGTGTGCTTTTCATTAAATGAAATTTTCTCTTTCTCTAACATTGGAGTTCTTGCCTTTTAACTGACTTTCATTCTTCTCTTTTACTTTCTTTCCTTTTCGTCTCTCTTATTCTCGTCCGTTCCGTCCATGACGCCTCTGGTTCCACTAACCTCTGACCCCTGCCTTCTGACCACGTCAGGCTGGCAGTACGAGGGTAAGACCCAACTGTCGTCCAACTTCCCCCCCATTCCCTCTCTCTCTTTTTCTCTATCTGCCTTCTTTCCTCCAAATTTTCTCCTTTCTTTCTCTAACTCTTTTTCCCTTCTTATCACCTTCACAACTCTTCTCTCTCTGTTTGCGTCCTCCCCTGTCTTTCTCCCACTCTTTCTTATTACCTCCCCAACTCCCATGTCCCTCCCTCTCTCTCCCCTCATTCCTCCTTTTTTCTCTTACTCTTCACTTTTCCCTCTTTCTTGTTCCTTCTCAACTCCCCCCTTACATCTCTCTCCCTCCATCCCTCTTCATTGTCCTCCTTTCTATCTCCTCTACTTTTTCCCTTTTCCCTTCTTTCTTATTATCTCCCTCTCTCTCCCCTTTCTTACACACACACACACACACACACATACACACACACACACACACACACACACACACCTTTCACCTGTGCTCTGGTTCTCGGGTTGCCTGGTTTCCAGGTTGCCACGTTGCCTGGTTGCTGGGTTGCCAGGTTGCCTGGTTGTCGGGTTGCCACCATCTGTGAAATGGAAACACATGCACGCCTCACTTAGCGGGGCATTGTTTCGTCTAATGATTCTGTGGTGATAAATATTTAAAATTTGAATCACCAGATGGGACAGACATGGGGTGAAATGCCCCTTTACAATGCCTCTGCTGTTTTGGGGGTTTTGTTGTGCAGGTGGTAAGATAAGATATGATAACACTTTATTTATCTTGAGGTGTTGATTTTATCTCAAAAAGAAATAAAAAATCACAATGAAATTATATATAAGGATATTGTTTTTCATGTCAAGGTGAGGAATACCTTTGGGGCAATAAACAAATTGTATTATTTTACTATTTCATGTTAGTTTTATTACATTGTCATCAATGTTATCAATATATTATCAAAACCAAACCTGAAAAAGTCTTAAATTGTCTTAACAATTTTCAATTTGAATGTATGCAGTCTTGATTTCAACATAAACTTTTTGTCCATTTAAATTGATTTTATTTTATTTACTTTCCTGTTCAAAGTTTTGTGGGAAAACAGAAAGCTTCTAGTTACATTTTTTCCAGTTTGTTTATGTTTGACCTAAACTGGAAACTGTTCTAATAACACCTGCTCATACTTTACCTTACCTGCTCATACTTTGTTGAATAAGAGAGAAATTATTTGTTCAAAAAATCTAATCAAAAAGTCTTACATTTAGTGAAATTGGTCTTAAAAAGTATTACATGTAATTATGTGATGCCTGCAGACACACTGAATATGAAATAATATAATATATATATATCCATTTTTTCAGGATTGTAATTCTTATGTATTTTTGCGTTGATGCAGAGTGTAAGCTGTCTCGGTCCGGACCCCCTGCGACAATAGTGACCATTGATGAAGAAAGCCTCAATGGTATGTAATGTACTTGTTTTTTATTTTAATTCTGCAGCCTTGTCATTTCCACTTGAACAAATCCACGTGGCAGAAATATCACCACTGTGCTCATCACACTGATGCTATATCCATTTTGCAATGGCTGGTTGCAAATGTCATGCTGATGTCATCAGATTTATTATTGAAATTATATCATATCATAATTTTTATTAAATAAGTTATATTTGTTATTCATATGTATTATTATTATTATTATTATTATTATTATTATTATTTTAGATGTATTATATATTATGTATATTCATATGATATACATATTTATATCATTATTATATGTTTATAATTATTATTTTAATAATTGTATTAACTTAATATACTATATACTTCATATTATATTTTTCTTTTTTGTGTGAATTCCATTACATTCTAACGACTAAAAAGTTCCATATGAATTGTTTGATCGATCGAACGACTGGTTGATTGTGGACCATAGTCTGTCTGTATTTGTGACCCACTGCAGACTTTAGGTACATTTGGAGGCTTTTGGCTTTTTTGGCATCATTTGAAAGTGAAAAATCTGAGCTTCAAAACAAACTGTTACTTGTGCAAATCAAGCAAATATTTTTAAAGCTATGACTTGTTAATGACAATGGTGTGGCAAACTGTTTTTTTGAGATAATGACCTTCAACGTTTTCCCCCACACATGGCTCCATTCAGCCAGCTCCCAGAATGCAAATGTGTGGGAGAACCAAGAAAGCCACATGGCTGCTTATCACATGGGCACTTGACACCCTGCTGAATGGGGCAATCTCTGCATTGTTCTTGTTCTTCTTTTGTTTTTAAAAAGGCTTTTATTTAACATTAAGAATATACAAGTTTTATAAAAGTGGAATTATTTAGGGGTTAAAAGTGCGGACAACAGAACAAAATGTAGAGTCTATCAATAATATGAGTCTCTGTATACAGTATCAGCCTCGGTGTGTCATTTAATTTATAAATGTGCATATGCCAAATATCCTCAAAGTTCTTGGAGTTATTATGTGAGCTAACCCCAACCCTACCCCAGCTATACTCGGAGAGCCTGTTTGGGGCTCCCTCTTTTCACTTTATTTTTGCCCCTGGCTGCATTTGCAGGTAAACTTGAGAATCTTGTCCATTGCTACTTGTTCATAATCTGCATCACCAACCTCAAAAGACTTCATCACGTCATCAACTTCTACCGTTATAACAACTGTTGTATCGTCTGTCTCCTCCGGTGGTTCTTGAAATTATTCCATTTCATCATCACATTCAGGTTAAAATCCGCTGTTTGAAATGTTCTCCGGGATAACGCCAGTATCAGTTGCAGCATTGCTGACATTCTCTGTATCACTGTTGGAGAACTGACTATCATCGCTGGATAAGTCCAGTACGAGCTGCTTACACTGACTTGGATCTATCGCACTGGTCAGATTAAGGTCCCAATATGATTTCGATCCCCCACCAACTGCTTCTCGTAATCCATAACATTCCCCCCCCACCACAATGATGTCTCCGTGTGTGTGTGTGTAAAAGTAGTACGATTTAAAGGTTGAACTCTATCAAAACGGTTTCACATTGTGACTTCACACCACATGGAATATGGATGAATGATCTTCACCTGGACTTTCGCTTAAAAGGAAACGATCGATCGGCGTTGTTCAGCGCTGTTCAGTGTCTCGGTAAGGGAACTGTGTTTCCCCATGTAATCCAACAGGAATATTTAACTCCACGGTTTAACATTTTTCTACTATTTATAAATCAAACTTGGTTTTGAAAATACGTTGAAAAAACACAAAGGAACACGAATCTGGAAAATCAAATTTTCCTTCTAGAAAGTTTTTTCAACTTATTTGGCTGCTCCTGGCAATTTTAGATAGATAGCTAGCGGATTTTGCTGCAGCGGGGCATGTTTAGTATATTTTTGGGGGGTGTAGGCGGGTGGGATACAGATGGTGTTTGCAGTCATGGTACCAAATGAGCAGCGTGAGGGGGCGGAGCTTGTCACCAGGTTGTCGTCACGGCAACACCTGAGGGACTTAACACTGCATTAAGCAGATGTGCAGCAGAGCTGAGGGTCAGTGGTCCATAAGTGTTTTACTCCTTCTCTCCTCTTTTCCCTCTCATCCCTCTCTCATTTTTCTGTCTCCTCTCCTCTCCTCTCTTCTCCTCTCCTCCCTCTCCTCTCTCTCAACTCCCTCACTCCCTCTGGTCAACACCAGCTGCTTAATGGATCTAACCTCTCCCCCTCTACTCTCTCTCTCATCCTCTCCTCTCCTTCTCTCCTCCCTCCCTTCTCCCTCTGGCCTCTATGCCAGCACTAGCCGCATTATAGATCTCACCTCTCCTCCTCTCTCAACACCAGCCAACACCTCCATCTTCTGCTTCTCCTCTATCCTCCTCTCCTCGCTCTTCTACTCTCTCCCCCCTCTCTTCTTCTCTGTCTCCTCCTCTTCTCTACTCTCTATCTTCCTCTCTCCATCTACTCCTCTCCTCTCATCCCTCTATCTCCTCTCCGATGTCTCTGTCTTCTCCCCACCTCTCATCCACCCGACGTATCTCCTCTATCCTCCTCTTCTCCCTCCCTCTCTTCTCCCTCTCTCCTCCCTCTGGTCTCCATGTGGACACCAGCCGCTTGATGGATCTCACCTCTCCTCTTTCTGTTTTTTCTCTTGCTCCTCCTCTCCTCCCTCTCTTCTTCTCAGTTGCCTCCTCTCCTCCCTCTGGTCTCCACGTTGACACCGGCCGCTTGATGAATCTCACCTTTCCTTCTTTTTCTCTCTCCATCTCCCGCTCTTCTCCTCCCTCCTCCTCTTCTCCTCTCTCCTCCTCACCTCCCCCTCCTCCCTCCATCCCTCCTATCCTCTCCTCCCTCTATCTCTTCTTCTCCCTCCTCCTCGCTCTGTCTCCTCCCCCTCCTCTCTGTCTTCTCTCCCTCTTTATCTAACCCCTGCCCCCCCTTTTATTTTTTTTCTCTCTCCTTTCCTCCTCCTCTCCTCCCCTTTGCTTCTCTTCTCTTTCTATCTCCTGTCCTCTCTATTTCCTCTCTTCTCTTCTCTTCATCTCCTCTCCCCTCTCTTTTCCCCCTCCATCTCCTCTCCTTCCTCACTCCCCCTCCTCTCCTCTATCCTCCTCTCTCTCTCTCTTTCTCTTCCTCTCCTTCTCCATGTGATGCTGGGTGTGCAGGTTTCTTGCTGTGGTGTGTGTGTGTGTGTGTGTGTGTGTGTGTGTGTGTGTGTGTGTGTGTCTGTGTGTCTGTCTGTGTGTGTGTGTGTGTGTGTGTGTGTGTCTGTGTTTGGTGGGAGTAAATATTTAACAGTCAATAAATTTAATTTCCTAAAGAAGTTCATTCATATGCTGCTCAAATTTGAGGGGATGGTGTGTGTGTGTGTGTGTGTGTGTGTGTGTGTGCGTGTGTGTGTGTGTGTGTGTGTGTGTAGCAGCTGGTGTGATCAGAGAAAGTGTTGTTTGAGGAGGTGCAGCAGGTGTTGCCCTGCAGGTACTAAATCTGTAGGTTTACACACTGGGATTAGCAGGAATTCCAGGTGTGTGTACTTACAGTACATTACTGTCTGTCTGTCTGTCTGTCTGTCTGTCTATCTGTCTATCTATCTATCTATCTATCTATCTATCTATCTATCTATCTATCTATCTATCTATCTATCTATCTATCTATCTATCTATCTATCTATCTATCTATCTATCTATGTATCTATCTATCTATCTATCTATCTATCTATCTATCTATCTATCTATCTATCTATCTATCTATCTATCTATCTATCTATCTATCTATCTATCTATCTATGTATCTATCTATCTATCTATCTATCTATCTATCTATCTATCTATCTATCTATCTATCTATCTATCTATCTATCTATCGCTCTCCTTTCTCTCTCTCTCTCTATCTATCTACACCAATAATTTATATTGTGCATATAATTGCACTATTCGGTTCATCTTTTTTAATATATTTGGCTATTCCTGTATTTTTTCTATTTTTATTTAAACTTTTACGATTTTTATGCAATGTCTTGAGAGAAATCCTAAAGACCTAATCAATCCTCAGCACAGCAAATTCGTATATGAAAAGGAAAATGTTCTGATTCTGATGAATGCAAATTTTTAATTCAGCTTTTCTGTCACACCATCGGCCGATTCGTGTGTGTGTGTGTGAATGTGTGTGTGTGTGTGTGTGTGTGTGTGTGTGTGTGTGTGTGTGTGTGTGTGTGTGTGCATGTGTGTGTGTGTGTGTGTGTGTGTGTGTGTGTGTGTGTGTGTGTGTATGAAAGAGGGGAGAGAGAGGGAAGTAATGAGAACGTGTGTGTGTGTGACGCCTATTTTTAGGGGGCTTTCATCGATAGTGCACAGCAGAGACTACATGTTGCAGGGTTTGCGAAAGCGTCGCACCCATACACTGTGTGTGTGTGTGTGTGTGTGTGTGTGTGTGTGTGTGTGTGTGTGTGTGTGTGTGTGTGTGTGTGTGTGAGGGGATTTGTTCTAATCCCTGTCATAAAGATCTCATTTACCTGGGATGCGCCTCCTCCTCCTCTTCCTCCCACGCCTCCTTTCATTCATCCCCGACTCCCCCCTGTAATGGAATGTAAAATTGACCAAAGCAATTATCCTCCCAAATGTGCTCGATCTCCGTGGCTCCACCTCCCCCCGTTACACCAAACAATACGATTACATCTCTTTTTACATTAGTTTGTTCGTGTGCACGTTCACGTCCCTGAACAGAGGAACACAAACAAGGTAATCACTCGCCTCCTTCCAAAAAAAACAATTTTCAAATCCCCCTCCCCCCTCTCTTCCCACTTCCTTGGGCCCCCTCCATCTATCCCTCTCTTTCCGCCCCTCCCCCCTCGTTCCATTTGCCTTTCCCTTCCCCTCTCTGATTTTTCGGGTTCAAAATCAAAAGTAAAATCACTTCCTCTCTCTCCCTCCCTCCCTCTCTCTCTCCTCCCTCTCCACCCCCCCCCCCTCCCCCCATAGAGCAGCTGTAGCTCCACTCAGCCCAACAGACTCTGAGGCCTCCAGGGGCAGAGGGCTACCTCAGCACTAACCTTAGCCATGATCAGAACATTTCAAAGTGTCGGTGGTCGGTGGGTTTTCACCCTCATTTGGTCTGTGCTGGAAGTGACTCGGGTGCGATAATGGGCGAAATGGATGAAGGCGAAGGGAGGGAGGAAGGATGGGAAGCTTTAATGCCAGATATAACAGTGCTTGCTTCTGAAGAAGTGGGTCGAAAGGAAGTGGTCGGCCATCGAGGGAACAGCGAGCTTGTGGCTCAAATCAAGCGTCACATGTTTCATTTATGGAGGCTGCCGCTCCTTGACAGGTGCCAGACATAACACGAAAATCTGCGCTCCAGAAATGAGGACGTCGCAACTGGAAAGAAATTTTATATATATATATATATATATATATATATATATATATATATATATAACATTTACTTGAAAAAAAAAAAAGCTTCTTTTGCGTTAACAGGCGCTTAGAAAACTTTTTTTTTCCTGATTTCCTGATGCAGTTACAGGCCGCCTCCACCTCCAGACCACTTAATTTCCTGGTTTTCTGTTTGATTTTTTTCTCCCAACAAGTACCTTCATTTTTTTTTTTTTTAGGGGAATGGATGTAAAGCGATCTGCATGGAAAACGAATGGAACGAAGGGTGAATTTGAAACGGCACATGTCGTTGTCAATGTGTTGCCAGCCGTCTGCACCTCAGTCTGAACACACTGTGCAATGTGTTTAGCAGCAGATTGGTGAAAACCTGTAATTCATTGCGATGGTGAAGTTAACTTTTCTGCATTTTCAGCGTTCATTTTAACATTTCATTGTCATTCATTAGTCTTCATGTCTTCATGATAAGAGAGTGAACTAAGTGCTTAGTAATTGAGCTTAATTAATTAGCATCGTCATGGCGAGCATGATAACAAAGCAGATTCTCATCGATACTAGAGCCAAGATCTAATAACAGAGACTGACAAACAAAAACATTTGAATTTGGCGAATTTTCAATAGATTGTCACTATTGTCGCAATACAGTTGATAAACTAATTTTTCACACAAGTTTGAGAAAATGGTTCATGAGTTAATGTACCTGTTCAGATAATCATATGTCATGCTTTGCCAGGTACCGTTTCAACATGAGCCAGATTTTTTTTAACTTTTAGTGCTAAAATCAGTTATTTGTCAAAGTTGTTTTAGGGTGTGTGTGTGTGTGTGTGTGTGTGTGTGTGTATGTGTGTGTCGGGGTTGGTCTGTGGGCATATGGATACATGTGTTTAGCATTTGTCTGTGTGCACATGGGCCCACACAAAGACACACACGCACAAATAAATGTGTCTTTGTGTGTGTGTGTGTGTGTGTGTGTGTGTGTGTGTGTGTGTGGGTGTAGGTGTTTGTGTAAACCATAACCACATTTCGGTGAAACTGCAGAATTCCAATAAGCAGTGTGTTCTTCCTATTATCGGCGTGTTGCCGTCCTTATGAAGCTCAGGGCCCCATCTGTGTTCAATCTGAGATAAAAACGTCATAAGTTGTCATAAATCATGAATCAGTCATTATTTTGCTTCCTTTCTTCTTTATGGTTCCTTGTTGTCTGGTCTGACGCTCAGCATAAAGACACGGGAACTAGCTTTCCGTGGTATCGCGCCCCCGCTTCAGACTTTAAGCACTTAAGCCCCATTCCAGCAGGATTAGTTTTATAGTCGGTTTGTGCAGTAATTTAAAAAAATGGGACGGTATTGTCTGTTTCATTCATGTGGGATTGTTGGTCTTCTGTAATTTATTTTGTAAATACTTTGGAAATTACTAGGGATAGCCCGGATGTAAACCACAATTAAACACAAAAGTATCAAGAAGGTTAAAGACCAAGTCCAAAAAGTCCCAAAACTACAGATATTACAGATTTCTATGCGATTAAAACCATTGAACCTGTTGGTAATCACTTAAATCACTATTAGCTGATTTTAAAAAAGTTTTACTTGATGCATCACAACAAACAATAATGACCATTTTATATAGTGCTTGATCTACGTGTGCCATATAAAATCTAATTGAATTATGACTAATAACTTAATAATAATAATAATAATAATAATAATAATAATAATAATAATAATTATTATTATTATTATTATTATTATTATTATTTTTATTTTTATTTATTTTTTTATTTTTTTTAAGTAGTGATAATTTTAAACAGTTAAAACAGTGGATTTGTGACTGGGTGACTATATTTCTAAGTGAGACTTTTTGGTTGTTTAATATGGACATTTTCTGATGTCATAATCCACACTTTTGAATGTGTTTGTGTGTATGAGATGGATAGTTTGGATTTTTTTTATACTGTAAATGGTTTGTTTTCTACTAGAGTGATAGGAAGTAGAAAGATGGGCAACACTTTTTTCTTGTTTGTATCAAATCCTCACAACTCCATAATTTCCATCCGCTATGGCCATATAAAGAACCAACAGCTTCCTGTATGTAGAAAATAAAAGTGCGGCTGAAAGGCTTTTTTGATACACGGAAGGAACTTCCAAAATGCACATCATGTACAGCGTGCAGCAAAGGGGATCCCCAGTTAAATAAGATACCAGAAAGAGCAGAATCCTCCATTGGCCATTGATGATCCGTGTAATAACTTGAGGATGCATACTTGAATTTGAGATTCATACCTTGGCTCCATAAACTGTTCCAAGCCATTGGATGGGTAATGTAATAATTTATCAGCGGGTATTTTGTTTGGTCCACTAAGTCTGAGAGGTTCTTCATTTAACTAACTTCATGAAACGAATGTCCATGAAAGGGTGCGAGCTCCACACTATTGATTAATTCATTCTTTTCTACATGTTTCAGTGTATTTGACCAAATTTAATTGAAGAGACAAAAATTGGAACAACAATTATGGCACGTGGCCTCTTCCTGAAACAACTGTAGCAATAAAGGAGAAGAAAAGAGAAAGACGTATGATGGCTGTGTGTGTGTGTGTCTGTGTGTGTGTGTGTGTGTGTGTGTGTGTGTGTGTGTGTGTGTGTGTGTGTGTGCAAGGGAGTGATCCCCAATAAGTGCTGAAGGGGAAGGTCCGAAATTACCGTAGTGCCTCCTCAGCCATCCACGAACCCATTACACTCAGACACCCTACGGCCGCAAGGACAGCCGAAAGTACTGCGCAGAACAACCCCAAACCCGCAGAGAAGCCAAGAGCCCACAGAGCATTTGACCCCAAACTGCTCCTGATGAGCCATGAGTATGGATAAGTTTTAAGTCTCACTTTGAACAAAAGTGTATGCTGTAATGCAATCCAAATCAGACCCCAAATGCCCAAATAGTCTCTCATCTTTGTCTCATTGATGTCTCCTACTTTTGTCTTTTAGCAAAACGGGTCCTCTCCTTCAGTAACTCGGAGATTATATCAAATAGGCTTGAGCAACTAGGTGAATATAACGGCAACTGGCGATTGATGGGGTTTTTTTTTTGGCAATTTTTATCCTTTTATTTTGCAAATTTAATGACCTGTAAAGCAAAATACAGTGTGCGAATAGAAACTGGTATTCTGCAAAGCTGCTTTAACCGCACTTGGTCGCGTGTTTTTCTCCCCGTCTGGAGAAATCTTCAAAAAGAAGAAATGGATCACTGGAAAACCCTTTTCCAGGTCATTCCAAAATTCCTGGTTGTTGGGCTGAAGGTTGCCCTGCCGGTAGAAAGATTTTGATGTCGCCCAACCCTCGTGTCAAATCAAAAACGTTAGCAGGTTCCAAACAACTAATGGTGAGAAGACAAGCAGCCATGACACTCCCTGGCGGCCTCCACGGACTCATTAGTTTCTCTCTCTCTCTCTCTCTCTCTCTCTCTGTCTCTCTCTCTCTCTCTCTCTCTCCCTAAGTAAAGTTGACGCTGGCTTCCCTCTCGTCCCCAGATCTCCATCCATTGGTCCAACGCTGTCCTTTCTTTAATTTGTTCCCTGAGTTTACTCAAGTTCAAGTTCAAGTTCAAGTTCAAGAGATTATTTGTCACATACATAAACATACGGTCATACATATATGCAGTGAAATGTCATGACACCCGGTGATTACGCACAATAAGCTCTATAAATACTAAAAAATACCTAAATGTGCGTAATCGACACAAGGTGCTCGCGCAGGCAGCCGCAAGGGGAGGCGCCACAATCGCGATTCTGGGTCCTATAATTATATAATAGAATTAATTGACTGTGTTGTATTAAATATACATTTAAATCCTCCTAAAAGTAATTTTAAATAGCATTACATCGTCGTTTTCCTTCCATCTGTCTCTCTCGCTCAACTCTCGTCTCGCCTTTTTATGCATTCCTGTCTCATTTTGCCCTCCAGGAAGTAATTAAAAACATTTCAAGACAAAGAAATAAACAAACAGAAAAAAAAATCAAATGGTACATAAATATCATTTTGGAAGCATGTTCACTTCTTAAGATGCATCATCGTGTCGCCTCTCTCCAACAGCTTGAACCCATAATTCCTAAATCCTCACGGAGGGATTCCCTAGTCTGCTTTGAAGAGCCAACAATGATGTCTCAGCGTTTTGAAGGTCTGACAATAAAGCCAATTAGCCGGTCAAATTCTGTTTGTCAGATTAGCCAATTTTACATGATAAAAAAATCTATATCTTTAATTAATAGGGACAGAGGGTTGCGTCAGGAAGGGCATCCGGCGTAAAAACCATGCCAAATCAAACATGCGAACAACAAATCTGACTTTCATACCGGATTGGTCGAGGCCCGGGTTAAATTGTGCTATTGTCGGCCAAAGAAGCAGAAGAGGGGGAAGGCGTGTCCAGAGACAGCAGGAGATGAAGAAGAGTAGGAGAGTACAGTTGAGAGTAGAAGCTTTGAACGTTGGCACTATGAAGGATAAAGAGAGAGAGCTGGCTGACATGATGGAGAGAAGGAAGGTAGATGTACTATGTGGACAAGAGACCAGGTGGAAGGGGAGTAAGGCCAGGAGTACAAAGGAGCCGGGTACAAACTGTTCTACCATGGAGTGGATGGCAGGAGATGGGGTAGCGATAGTCTTGAAGGAAGAATATGTCAAGAGTGTTTTGGAGGTGACGAGAGTGTCAGACAGAGTGATGAGCATGAAGCTGGAAATTGATGGGGTGATAATGAATGTGGTCAGTACATATGCTCCCCAAGTGGGAGTGAGATGGAAGAGAAACAAGAATTCTTTAGTGAGTTGGATGTAGTGGTGGAGAACGTCCCCAAGGGAGAGAGAGTGGTCGTTGGCGCAGACCTCAATGGGCATGTTGGTGAAGGGATCAGAGACATAGGTGACAAGAAGGTGATGGGTAGGTATGGTGTCAAGGAGAGGAATGTGGAAAGACAGATGGTTGTGGATTTCGCCAAAAGGATGGAATTGGCTGTTGTGAATACGTATTTCAAGAAGAGGGAGGAACACAGAGTGACTTACAAAAGTGGAGGAAGGTGCACACAGGTGGACTACATCTCATGCAGGAGGTGCAATCTGAAAGTGACTGCAAAGAGCTAAGTGACTGCAAAGTAGTGGTAGGGGAGTGTGTTGCTAGGCAGCATCAGATGAGGGTCTGTCGGATGACTCTGGAGGCCAAGAAGACGAAGAGAGTGAAAGAAGAGCCAAAGATAAAATGGTGGATGTTGAAAAAGGAGTGTTGCATGCAATTTAGGGAAGAGGTAAGGCAGGCAATAGGTGGGAACGAACGGTTACCAGATGACTGGGAAACAACTGCAGAAGTGGTGAAGGAGACGGCCAAGAAGGTACTCGGTGTATCATGCAGGAAGAGGAAGAAAGACAAGGACTCTTAGTGGTGGAATGAGGAAGTACAGGAGAGCATAGAGCAGAAGAGGTTGGCGAAGAAGAAATGGGATAGTCAGAGAGATGAAGAAAGTAGACAGGAGTACAAGCTGATGCGGCGCAAGGCGAAGAGAGAAGTGGTAAAGGCAAAGGAAAAGGTATACGACAAGTTGTATGAGAGGTTGGACAGTAAGGAAGGAGAAAAGGACTTGTACCGATTGGCAAGACAAAGGGACCAAGCTAGGAAGGATGTACAGCAGGTTAGGGTGATGAAGGATAAAGATGGGAATGTGCTGACTAGTGAGGACAGTGTGTTGAGAAGGTGGAAGGAGTACTTTGAGGAGTTGATGAATGAAGAAAATGAGGGGGAGAGAAGAATCAGGGAGATGTACAGAGCTGTGGTAACTACAGTATAGGGGAATAAAGTTGATCAGCCACAGCATGAAGCTATGAGAAGGGGTAGTGGAAGTTAGGTTAAGAGGGGAGGTGGGGATCAGCGAGCAGCAGTATGGTTTCATGCCAGGAAAATGTACTACAGATGCAATGTTTGCTCTAAGAATGCTGATGGAAAAGTACAAGGATGGCCTGAGGGAGTTGCACTATGTCTTTGTGGATTTAGAGAAAGCATATGATAGGGTGCTGAAAGAGGAAGTGTTGTATTGCATGAGGAAGTCGGGGGGGGGCAGAGAAGTACGTAAGAGTGGTACAGAATATGTTTAGGGCAGTCAGGCAGTAGTAAGGTGTGCAGTAGGCTTGACGAAGGCATTCAAAGTGGAGGTGGGATTGCATCAAGGATCAGCTCTGAGCCCTTTCTTGTTTGCAATGGTGATGGACAGGTTAACAGATGAAATCAGGCAGGAGTCTCCGTGGACTATGATGTTCGCGGATGACATTGTGATCTGTACCAAGAGTAGGGAGCAGCTTGAGGAGAGCCTGGAGAAGTGGAGGCATGCATTAGAGAGAAGAGGAATGAAAGTCAGCAGGAGTTAGACAGAATACATGTGCCTGAATGGGAGGGAGGGCGGTGAAAAGCTGAGAATGCAAGAAGTGGAGGTGGAGAAGGCGGATGAGTTCAAGTACTTGGGGTCCAAAGCAGTGGAGAATGCGGGAGAGAGTTGAATAAGAGAGTACAGGCAGGGTGGAGTGGGTGGAGAAGAGTGTCCGGGGTGATCTGTGACAGAAGGGTTCCAGCAAGAGTGAAAAGAGGAAGACCAAAGAGAAGGTTAATGGATGTGGTGAGGGAGGACATGCAGGCGGTTGGTGTAAGGGAGGAAGATGCGCAGAACAAAAGGTATTGGAGGCAGATGATCTGCTGTGGCGACACCTAACGGGAGCAGGCGAAAGAAGAAGAATTATAAAGGAAAAAAAAAAACAGTGTGGAGAAGTTCCCTGGGTTCGTAGGTTCTACTTATTTGTCAGGCCAAAAATAAAAAAAAATATCGATAATATTTAAAATTATTTTACCACAAATACCTTGATATTGATCATTTATCTGTATTCTTGGGATGACAATTGTTTCTTTCATGAGATATTTACACACAAGAAATTTGGACATAACCAATCAGTCTAAATTAAATTAGACTATCGTAAATTGATGTAAAAACGTCAGAATTGGCGTATATGACACACAACATCTACTGTCACAAAAACTCTGGATGTACTTCAATGCAGCAAGGTAAATTCAATCAAATTTTACTTTACTAACATACTGTAAAAACTACAATAAAGTAGTAACAACAAATATCATGTATTTATAGATTTGTAAAATTAAATGTATTTATGTCATTGTTATGAAAAGTAATTACAAAAGTAATAAGTGTTATTTTTACAGATGCTGAAAAATAACCGAAAAATGTAAGAATATAAATAAGCCATTGTCCAAAAATCCAGTCGTCAAGGTCATTTACAATATAAAAAAAAAAGAGCTGAAGAAACGAGACAAGCAACCAGGAGACGACAGATGCTGCATTTTAAGATTCAAGAGGTGTATTTGTCACATACATATATATACTTTCATACATAATGTGCAGTATTCAAGTAAACTCAGAAAATTGTGCTGCGTACCCGTGTATTGCTACCTGCAGCTATTATTATTATTATTATTGTTATTATTATTATTATTATTATTATTATTATTATTATTATTATTATTATTATTATCGTTTTTTTTGTTGTTGTTATAAGAGGATATTCTGATTTTTAGCCCAGGGGTTGGTGTTTTTCAGACTAAAATGATCTGAAACACGTTCTCGTTGGAACCGGGATGTTTAAGACGTCGAGATTGATCAACATTGATGTGCATTTGGAAGAAATTTCTGAAAAACTGTTGTAAATTTAAAAAAGTAGTCGAACGTTTCGATGAGTTTCAAAGTCCTACTTTAATGAGGAGCAGGGCGCTTTGTGACATCATCATCTGAGTTATATAAGTCCAAGCTTCGCAACTCAGAAGTCAATACATTTAGCGACTTGCACCTTGTGGATTGCACAGTATTTGCTACGTGTAGACAGACATCCCAAGCCGGTGCTGTGTTTAATGGAATCTCGGAAAACTGTAACTCGTGCTGCGTTTCACAAAACCCTGAAAAATATAATCGGTCACAGAGGGCGTTTTCACACCGCACGAAGTTCGAAGAACCTTTGGAGGATGATGACTAATAATTAGAAAGTTGAAAAAGTCATAAAAACAGAAATGTAAGGTGAATAACTGATTTATTTACCTTCCTGAAGATGGACTTGTTTTTGTTCTAAAAAGATAACATCAAGTTATCTTCATGAATATTATTTTATTTGACAACTTGGCCTAAGTTGTAAACTGTCTCTTCCTCTTTCTGAATGTTTGCTTATTTGTTGTACTACAAAGATGTTACCTACCATGTGATCTTTGTAAATACTGTGATATTTTGATTTGTTGTTTTGTCAAAATGTTTTGGCCAACTTTTCAATAAAACAATTATCTGACATGTGTTATCAGGATTTCTCCAAAATTACCACTCCGCTCTATTTTACAAAAAAACACCTTTGATTCAAATATGCTTAATTGGTTTGAGATTGAAGCATTGGGAAATTTTGAATTGGTGTGGATATAACATGATGTGTTTTATGGAACTTCGGAAAACTGTAACATGTACCTAACATGACTAAACTGGACCCCGTGTATTGCTGCCTGCAGCTATATTTATTTTTATTTCTGTCCTTGGCATTTTTCGTCTAAAACTGTCTGGTGCACCAAAAACGCTGAACCTATATTGTTGAGGTCTTGCTAGAACTGGGACTTCTCAGACAATTTGTGGTTCAAGCTTGTTCCATATCAATCTACATTTTGGAGCAGGAATTAGTGAAAAACCGTTGAAAATTAATCGGAAGTTGCAGAACATTCGCTCATCGTTGATATGCTAAAGTTCTACAACAAGTTCGACACAAGCTCTGCTGAGTTTGTGGAGTGGGGTTGCTTTGTGACATCATCATCAAATTTGTTATATACACTACTCAAAAAGTTAGGGATATTCGGCTTTCGGGTGAAATTTCAGGATGAACCTAAAATGCACTATGACCTTTACAGGTGAACTTAATTTGACCTTCTCTAAACTTTTCATGCACATCCTGGTTCATTTTAATTGGTATTTAAACAGTCCTCTTCATCATGCCGTTCACATTTTGACATCATGAGACCAAGACGACACCTAACAATTGATCAACAGTATCTCGCCATTGCGAGGCTTCAAACGGGATGTTCTCAGAGGGAAATGGCCACTGAGCTTAGAGTGTCACAGAGTGTCATCAGCAGGTTGCAACAGAGATACAGAGACTGGAAGAGTCACAGAAAGGCATAGAAGTGGACGTCCTCTGGCCACATCCCACACTGATGAGCGCTTCATTGTGAACAGTGCCCTGCGGAACCGGAGGATGAATGCCACTTAAATGCCTGGGCTGGGGATTTAAATATTTGCCCTCTGGATCACCAGAAATCGTATTTTCATTGTCATCACAATATGAACAGCCGCAATAAACACATCGCAAAAGACTGAAACGCGATGGATAAGAAAAATCATTTTATTCACATGCCGCATTCATAGTAAGTTGGCAGAATTTAGATGTTCCTTACTCACCCCCAAGTCAGTCAAAAACATATTCTGTGTTTTTGTCCTCTTACATTGAGTTTGCTTGCAGCTCCAGAGCAACGGGTCTGAATCATGTCCTTTATTTTAGTCCCAAAAGTTAAAAAAGTTGATGAAATGTCTCTGAGGGACATGCAGTGTTCAGTCCATTAGAATGGAACCGTGTTGTTGAGAACTTCCACACAGAGTCATTTCCTTTCACAGAGACACTGTGAGGCAGGACTCTGTGGACTACAATTTTAGGATAAAGTAATAACATGCAACAAGTGTATTTACTCTCATAGTGGTCTCTCTGTCATGCACAGACAGGGCTCCTACATTACCCACAATGCAATGTCTTAAAGCGGCAGGACCTGTCACTACCTGATTTGCCCTGGAATTGTGTTTAAAAGGACAAACATTACAGTTTGCTTATGTTTAATTTATATTTGTTTAATTGTTATTTATTTATTATTTATGAGTTGTTTTCCCCCAGATATTGTTTTTATTTCAAGAGATGTTTTTGTTGATTTTAGAAGAAAATATTTTTAAGGCAGGTGGGAAATTTTACTTTAATTTTCTATAGTTCTAACATCATATTTAAATTAATGTTCTGTTTAATTGATTGGGTATTCACGTGCAATTTGTTCAATAAAAGCATCTTCGAAATAATTTATTTAATTTCTTAATTCAGATGCATAGGCTATTAAATTTATTGGGGCTATGTTAGCTGTTTGCCTATTAAAGCAGGAAGACAATAGGAACTGTATAGCTAATATGCACACATCAATATTTGTTTATGTATCACAAGTCATAACGTTAACGGCATATTTAAGGTTGTCAACTGTTATTTTGTGCTTTTTTTTTTTTTTTTTTACGTAGGCCTATTGGTTCATGCGCCATTACCTTACCTTAGGTACCGTTTTAAAAGTATTGGTTTCGCACCGGTATCGTAAAGAAACACAAACAATACAAACACAAGTCTTAACATACTAACTGTAGGGGCTGATGATTCGTTCAATGGGACTCGGAAAATTGTAACTCGTGTTAGTAACAATTCTGCGTGTCACCAGGACTCTGAAAACTATAACTAGTGACAGAGAGTTGTCAGAGAAATTTGTAATTGGTGTCTATACAAAATGATGGTGTGTTTTACAGGAACTCGGAAAAATGTAATTCGTATTTAACATGACTAACCTGGACCCTGTGTATTGCTGCCTGCATTTATATTTATTATTATTATTATTATTATTATTATTATTATTTATGTTAATTATAATATTCTATAATTATTAAATTATTTATTATATTATACAGCCCTTTCAATATTTGAGGCTCAGGATTTAGCACCGCGAGTTGTTTGGAATTATTTCTTACATAAATGAGAGAATTGATTCGGTATTGATTGAATGATTAGTGAGTGCCTTCGTTTTGTTTTTCGTCCTCGTCATACAGTATATTGTTGATTTATTTATGTCTTCATTAGTCATTTACATTTTGGCTCTTAATGAGATTACGGAACATTCATCAATTTATTCATTCTGCAGCTCATGGTGATGCGCCCCCTGGCTGGGCTTAATCTTTGTATTAGGCTGATCAGACATTAAAAAAGATTGGCCACTATATTTCATGATTCAAATTGAATTTCCGAGTAGATTATTGTCCACAGGATATAGGATTTTACTTACAAACCTTCTTTTACAGCCTATTTTCTAAAATCTCTGAAAGCCTCAATCATTTATTCAAATATCCAGTGCTCCACAGCAGTTTTTCCCGACTTTTTTTCTTCCACGGTACACTTTTTACAATGAAATACTCCCACGGCGACATCACTATCCTGTTTACCACTAAAAATGTCACAAACCTTTAGAACTGTTATTCTTCTTCTTCTTCTTCTTCTTCTTCTTTTTCTTCTTCTTCTTCTTCTTTTTCTCATTGTTATTGTTATTATTATTGTCATAGTTATTATTATTGCCTTCTCACAGTTAGTGATGCATGACTCACAAACGTTTTTTCATGGCAAACACAGGAGTCAGGAGTCACTCTGGAAAAACCAGTGACTCTTCAACTCACAAACCTAAAATAATCAGTCAGGACCACAAGTCCAAGGCAAAAAAGGGCTAGTCATTTGCCATAATTCATATTGAATGTGGCTTGTTCACCGTTTACATTGCACCAAAATAAATTATTTTGACAGAATGAAATGATTCTTGTAAGAATTCCATTCACAACTCAGAGCCAAACAAACTCTTCTGACTGTCCTTTATCTCTCAGGAAGTCCACTGTGTTACACCAACTCAACCGAACAAACAAAGAGTCAGAAAAACAAACAACATTTTTTACTGAGTGACTCGTCAAGAACCAAATCCCAATAGAGTCAAACCTTTCAACACTACGTATAATTCTTACTTTTACAGTTAAGTTTGGTCTTGTTCTGATGAACATAGAGCTGCTATTCTGTCTGGGACTGATTCATTACTGCAGCCTTGCAGTTTTGATCTTGCAAGACAAGAGCTAATTACCATTTTCTATGTAATTTAAGTGGAATTGCCAAATTGTCACAGCCTACCTGGAGAGGTCTCACGGTGCACCAGTGTACCGCGGCACACTGGTTAAAAAACACTGTGTATACATATTCATTTAATCTGCTTCATTCAAACAGTTAGAATGAAGCAGATTGATGTGAGAGCGTCTGGTGAAAAGGGGAACGAGTCATCGAACTGGAAATCCCGCAAATCAACTTGAAAGTGTTTTTTTATCTTTTTTTTTTACCATGTTGAAGAACCCTCTCAATACAACAAGTATTTATGATTACTAAATACTTATAGTTTGTCACTAAAGTAAACTTGTTTTCGCCTCGGTGGGCCGCGTTGGGTGGGCGTGGTTCTCTTTTTGCATCTTTGGTTTCACTGGCTGTTGTTCCAGAGTTTCATATGAAACTCCACCTATAAAGATAACGCAACACAGCGTCATTGTTAACAGACACATGCTTGTTTTCTATGATGAATGAAAGTGTCAAAGTGTCCGCGGGTTTTGTTTTTTTCAATCTCTCAACTTTTTTTCAAAACAGAGTTTTGAAGTTACTCACCCATTGTTTGAACTTGGAACGACGGCACGAATGGCGATCTGACGGTTCTTTTGAAGCACACATGCAGATCAAGATCATCCTTCCATATTCCGTGTGATTCCATGTCAAGTCAGAATGTGAAACCCTGTTGATAAAATAAGGTTTTAATTAACCTGCACCTTTGCATGGTAAAAAAAAAATAAACTGCACTGCAACACATCAGAGGACACGAAGAAGAAGAAGAGCTGATTTCACTTCCGTAACAATGTTTTAAAATGAAACAACAGATAAATACCAGATGCAAGAAATGTCTCTACTCTCTAATTGATTTTATGTTTGGTTTTGGGTTTGAAAAGTGAAAGGTCTGAAAAGTGCCACTTTCTTCAAACGATCATTGTTATAAAAACAATAAATGCAAGAAATGGGAATGTTTAGAAGTTACAGAATATTAGAGGGCTAATAATTTAAACATTAAAAGTAAAGAATTGACTTGAAATATGCATTTCCAATATCTTTATAAATGAATGTTTTAAATACATATAAATGGAAAATTAATAAATAACATACTTAGGGAGAGTATCATATATTTTCACGTTATTTTTCATGATCAACACACTTTAACCCGATGACAATGACAGGTAGTCTAGTAGGAGAGTGGTTGGGGGTGTTAGACGTTAACATTTATTGTTCCCACACATTACCTGCCTCTGTGTTAAAAGGTTTAGGATCTTTGAGGGGCATTTTCTCTGCTAGAGGGGTTTAGGTGTACCAACATTCAAATAAGCATATCTTCTTCAAATATTTTCAGATTTCAACGCATGACACCTCATCTGAAAGCTTACAATATGCCCGTTCATAATCTCAAAAAAAACCTGAAAAATGACCTTGGCCTACTTGACACCCAAGTATTTTCAATCCCTTGCTACTTGCTACACTCCAGGTTTCTCATATCATCCAGCGTCCATTGTGTAGTACAGTTTGAGAAGCTTCCACAGAAAAGAGAAAAGAGATGACGCCCGATGATTAGTCCTGTCATAGAGCTGCACAGCTGCTTAGAGAATAGACATGAAGTGATTGGAAAGCAGCGATAGCAAGGATAGCACTCAAGATAAAGTCGCTCTTTCAGTCCTTTCCACTGGAGCAGCTCCAGGCTGTAAATGAAGATGACATCACTGCTGGAAAAAAAACAAAAAACCTTTATTGGATGTGACAGTGTCGGGAGAGTCTTTTTCTTCATCTGACATTCAGAGACACTGACTCTTTCAAGCTGTGTGAATTACAATGTTCTCTGGCTTATTAGCCACGTTAAGTTATTGTCCAAAATGCCATTCCTCTCTGCCAGCGTCACTCAGTGCAGCTCATCTGTCAATTTGTGTATTTCCCACATAAAAGCAGCAGCTCCATACCATGTAGGAAGATTTATCCAAAGTTTTTAACTCATGTTCTACTAAATATCTTCTTTTAATGTTGTTTTTGGTTGGATTTATACATACACATACTGTATAACAGTAAAGAATTGGTCGTCCTAAAGGACAAAGTCCAAAGTGTGGTAAATGTTTTACCACCATATATATATACATATATACATATATACATAGACAGGTAGATGTATACTATGGATAGATGTATGTATCTATCAGATCTACTGATAGAAAGCCTGGTAGAAAATATGTTGAAAGGTAGGAGTTCTTTTTTTTAAGGAACTACTGTAAATTGTTCACTTAAATACTGTTGAGGCCTTTGTAGGAATAACTAATTATTATTATTATTATTATTATTATTATTATTATTATTATTATTATTATTTCCTGCTTCTGAAGATGATCTATGGCCTGTATCTTGTGATGAGTCATATTCCAACCTGTTTAACAGATATAAATATACAGATGAACCATGAAGAATACCAATTCTGTTGGACATTTCCGTGCTAATTGCCACAAAATTAGCTGATATCAGTAATGGTTTGTTGGCTTTAAATGAAATTGACAGCTTGCTAATTTCTTCATTTAACACCCTATGGCTGGTGTCAGGACCTCTACGTGCGTATACAAATTACATTAGGGTGCATCTGCAAATAAAATCTTGGCAGCTTGTCGGAGGCGTTGGGGAGGTCATAAATTCATATCAACTACTTCCTGAAAGGTTTCGAAAAAAATCATGAATATGATTGATGGTATCCTATGCCCTTGATAAATCCAAAAATATACCAACAGTCGACCATCTTTAATTAATTACTTGTGTAGTCTTCATGTGTCGAATGTTTTTTCTGAAATCCATTTTTGTGCTTAAATATATATATATATATATAATGTTGCACTTAAGCTTTGAAATGTTTATATTATAATAAGCTTATTATTAATAATGCATATATTACATAACAATAATATATATAATACATACAATTATATTATTATTATTATTATTATTGTTATTAATTGTATTATTAGATTATAATATCACTAAATATTTTATTTTACTTATTATTATCATTTTTTTATGAATAAAAAGCAATACCTGCTTTCTGTACCTGCTATAGAAAAAATGCTTTCATTTTTGCTATAGCAGATGGGATAGAAACGAGTCTATATCCAACGACAGTGCAGAACTGTTTTAAACTGCAGCTCTTATTGTAGTGGTTAATGGCTCTTTCGGCTCTTTTGGCTTTTATTTTTTTGTGCTTATTTTTTACCAGACACAGGCACCCAGTTTGATTAGCAGTTATGCAATCATAGAACGATCATATTATCAAATATGCATCCTCCATCAAAAGGCCTTATACTTTTTAAAATTCAACTCTTTGTTTATCTATGTCACTATTAAGAATGGTTAAAAAATGATCAGCACACCCCGTTCCAGCTGTGAAAGTCAATTATTGTGACAATAAAAATCACAAATCATGGTACGTACAGAAGAAATAAAAATAATCTGATTTCCATCTTTACTCGCGTCATGGCTATAACTATGTCAGTTGAAGCAGGTATTTCAGTTATATTGTATGTTTTTTTATTTTTTGATATTTTGTGGTGGTCTCAGGGAATATTATTTGTGGATGAGCTTCAGTATAATTTCAATACGTTACATGCAAATGGCTTGCTTGGAAGCAATTACTTTATAGAGTAATTTGTAAAAATGATGCTTTACCTGCCGAGTCGTTTATCACATGGTTGAACATCACACATGTTATTGGTGTTCTTGATTTTGATACAGATTATTAAGCCCTCCTTGTATTTGGACTATTTAAGGCAGATTTAAATACAGATTTAAACTAAAATGGCTGCCAGCATTTATTTCCCCCACCAGGGCGAAAAATGAACTCAAATTCTGGCAGCGGGTGGAGTTAAGCTAATTCCAGGATTACACCCTGGCTCCATTTCGGCTTAGTAAGAGAACACTAATGACTGATGCCTCACACACACACACACACACACACACACACACACACACACACACACCGAAATAACATTAAAAGCAAATATTCCATCTTCTTTTGAATGGAAGACTTTGCTTTTTGAATCCCTCCGTATCGCTGTGTGACTGAAAGAAAGGAACAGCTGCCGTGCTTTTTTGCTTTTCCTCCGTGAGCTTACTTTGGTAGTAAGGCATAAACAGACAGATGTTTCCTTATGTCAAACCACATCAAAGGTAATTAGAGGCTGCTAAACGTTTGGAGAGCGATGTGAAGATGGGGGGGGTAGAAAATCTCGGAAATCACATCTCAAACCCCACATCTCACCACCCACATCCCGCCGCCGAATCTCAAATCTTGCATCCCACATCTTACATTTCACATCCCACGTCTCACGTCTTCCATCCTGTGTCTTACATCTCACGTCCCACATCTTACATCTCACATCCTGTGTCTTACAGCTCACATTCTGCATCATACATCTCACATCCTGCATCTCACATCTCACATCCTGCATCTTCCATCCCACATCCTGCATCATACAGCTCATATCCTGCATCTCACAATCTACATCTTACACCTTACATCTCATATCCTGCATCTTACTTCTCACATCCTGTGTCTTACATCCCACATCCTGCATCATACAGCTCATATCCTGCATCTCACATCCCACATCCTGCATCATACATCTCACATCCTGTGTCTTACATTTCACATCCTGCATCATACATCTCACATCCTGCATCATACATCTCACATACTGTGTCTTACATCTCACATCCTGCATCATTCATCTCACATCCTGCATCTCACATCCTGCATCATACATCTCACATGCTGCATCTCACATCCTGCATCATACATTTCACATCCTGAATCTCACATCTCTTACATCTCACATGCTGTGTCTTACATCTCACATTCCGCATCTTACATCTCACATCCTGTGCCTTACATCTCACATCCTGCATCATACATTTTACATCGTGCATCATACATTTCACATCCTGTCTTACATCTCAAATCCTGCATCATACATTTCACATCCTGTCTCTTACATCTCATATTCTGTATCTCACATCTCACATCCTGCATCTTAAATCTCACATCCCGTGTCTTACATCTCACAACCTGCATCTCACATCCTGCATCATACATTTCATATCCTGTGTCTTACATCTCACATCCTGCACCTCACAACCTGCATCTTGCATCTCACATCCTGTGTCTTACATCTCATATTCTGTGTCTCACATCTCACATCCTGCATCTTAAATCTCACATCCCGTGTCTTACATCTCACAACCTGCATCTCACATCCTGCATCATACATTTCATATCCTGTATCTCACGTCTCACATCCTACATATTCGGCTAATATCCCGCACCTTACACAACACGTCCCGCAACCCACACTCCACATCTCACATCTTAAATCTCACATCTCACATATTGCATTCCGCTTCCCATATTCCACATCTATCTTCGTTTGGAGACGACTGTAACCAAGTACTGTATGTATTTTTAAACTGGCAATGGCAATGGCCGCTGCAGGTTGGGTCCCATGACAGCTGGAGGAAGGGAGGGAGGGGGAGATAAAAGCCGTTTCTCAATACCAAGTACCCAAAGTCCAGACTTGCGGACTTGGTAGTTCAGACTTGGCAAGTTCGACTGGGGAGGACAGACTCCCGGGGACGGGAGGACACGGGACGGTCATTCTGCGAAATGCATTCTGGGATACTTGGCTGTCCCAAGTCCACACAAGTCACCACCGATGCATCCTCGATAAAATGGGCGGAGCAAGTCCACATCCGGGCATTTGGACTGGACTTGGCTTGATGCAGACTTTGAATTGGAACAGTACTTGGGCCGCGACTGATGACGTTTCACAAGTCCACAAGAACACAAGCACAGACAAGAACGCAGATTGAGAAAGGGCCAAAGAGGAAGAGATGAATGGAGGAAAAGAGAGGGGGAAGGGTGAGAGAGAGAGTTAGAGAGAGAGAGAGAGAGAGAGAAATGAGGAAGAGAGAGATCCAGGAGGGGTGGGACAAAGAGGGAGAGAAAATCTTTGGGTGGGTTGGTGGATGTACTGGTATGTGGGCAGAAGAGTGTGTGTGTTTGTGGGTGTGTGATTATTTTTAATGAAGTGAATCTTTGCCTTACTGAAAAAGAAGGTAATGCAATCTGTGTGTGCGTGGGGAGCGTCAGAACATTACCATCAACAAAACGTAGCTGACTGAACTGGCAACCCTATAGCACAAATAACTGTGGCCAGCAGATGGACGAGAGTCCAATGTTGTTAAGAATGTAGCTGCATTTAAAGCAACTAAGATGTTGTTTTTCTTGAATCAAAAGGGACTAAAAGCTTTCCCCTGGTGAGTTTTCAGCAGAGACAAATCAATGGTTTTATGCCTGACATTCGGCCGCTCTTTGCATCTCTGATTTCCTGCGGCTATTTGTGAAGCTTCCTAGTTTGATTAGGGTGCCAAATATGGCGAGGGCTTAGCCCTGTTAGCAGGGGCAGCTGGTGTAAATAAGGCCAACAGGGCTAAGCCCTCGCCATATTTTTCAGAAAGAGATGAGAAAATAAGTTACAATAAAAGACCATTGTAGAGCACATATGTCCTCCTATTCCCTTCAATAATTACCTTGAAACAGATTATTTTGATGAAAAAGCAGAACAACGCAGGGTCTAAGTAATATCAGGTTGAGTCTGGAGGGTCTAGTTACTAGCCCCACACTACATACACTAGCCCCAAGCTCTGCCTATCATTCTTGATTTCATCAGCCTATTACAGCGTCGTGTGGAGCATAAATTACATCAATTACATACTGACTGATCTGTAATTAACAATTTAATGCATTGCTATTTTTAGTTCAGCCCCTTAATTTGAATGGATGGATTTCTGACAGACGACTCTTAGATTTATTTTTTAATTATCTTTATTCATTTTGCATAGTTTGAGTTTGGCGTCATGGCTCTCCTGCCCATCGCTCCAAGGTGAACAGCAAACAGGCATCCTTAGTGAGATAGAAATGTAGGAGTGATGAGCTTGAATCCCCCCCGTTGAATAGAAGAGTGTATAGAGCCCAACAGGTGGAAGCAGGGTAGGTGGAGGGAGCACAGCAATGCAGCATGCAGGAAACAAAGCAGTAAGAGCGCCAGGGGACTGGCTGCTTAAATAGACCAGCCCATAAGGGCATGGAAGTGTGTGGCGCTGTTAAGTTGGAATAAAAGCATGGAATAAAATTTTACAATTCCATTTTGAGCATAACCTGTTGAAATTGAGCAACCCATATATATATATATATATATATATATATATATATATATATATATAATTTGATCCATGATGTGAGCTTCCTCCACCAATTTCCACCATTGAAGACGAATTTGGAGTCAACACATGAGGACGGGTTCAGAACATGTATCTCATGAATATTCATATCAAACCCAGAAAATCAATCCGCAACCTGCTAGCTGTATGGACTTTTGACTTTCTGTTCTCCTTTTTCCTATCAGGGAAATTAAGTTATTTATTCTGGAATATGCAATAAAAAGCAATATATGTAATATAAAACCCAAGAGTTTATTCTCCTGCCGTGATTAAAAATGTCAGGAAAGGAGTTATTGTTTTCTTTTCTCCCACTCAAAGTACACAGTGGCGCCCGCTGAAATGTGTTTATTGTTTAGGCTTACATTATTAAATTTTATCCAAAGTTGACAATAAAAAAAAATACTAATAAAATGAAAACGTTCTGTCTTTGCACATCTCTCTGGGAGAAACAGTCCCCCCATCAGCATTCCCTTTCAACCGTCCGACTAAAACAGGGGTCCATGGGGTTGGGGACCCCTCTTGATATACAGCACACAGCTGTTTCCAAACACATGTCGATGCTACTTTACACAGAGACAACAAAAAAAAGACAACGCACCTGATAAAAATGGCACCATGGATATCTAGGGGCAAAGAGGCAGATGCTCGGGGAACCCTTGTCAACCCCTGCACGTAACTGCTGCAGTTTGAAGTGACTCCCGAGTCATGACTTTGTTTCGTTTCATTAATTCACAATAAACAAATCGTTTGCAAGTTGATCACTGAACCCCGGAAAAATTGAGAGAGTGGATGAGAAGTGGAGCAATATTACAATAGTTACAATTAGAGGCTAGAATGAGCATCAGCATCAATATGAACAAGGATAAAAAAAAATGTTCCTTGTTTTATAAAACCTCTGCAACATTTAATCAGAAAAAAGTGAGACCAATTTTTGATTCTGCAATGTGACTTATTGACTTTTGTTTAGCCCACCCACCCAACATCACCACCAGCTGCCATTGACGTATCACTTATATCACAAGAACCTGGGTTCTAAAGCTGGAGGTCCATCAAAAAAGAAATTCACTTCATCTGGTGGTGGTCTGGGGAGGCCTAGGCCATTCATATTTAGAATTTAAGTAAGCCCACTGCCCACCCTCGGTGGGGTTAGTTTGCTGTGAAGCCCGGATCTGAGGCATCTCTGATCGGAGATGGGATGCCGAGTGGGAAATGACCCTTCCTGGGAGCGTGCCTCGGGCTACTAAAGATAGAGGTGTTTGATTTCATAACTTTTAAGAAATATCTTTATTTCATGGAAATGTCCCAATACTGATACAAGAGTCAGATATACAGTAGGTCTGATGAAATTGAGTAAGATTGAGTAAAATAAGGTATAAATACAAAAGCGTTAAGCTAGAGCGAAGCGTCATATGTTGGATATAAAAGAAAATAAACGTATTTTTCTGCCTTTTTTGTCACATGAAGCATTTCAGACATCTCTAAAAATGACTGAGGTTTACATGAAAAATTGGCAATATACAGTAAAGCTAAGGATTAACTTGAAGATAAAATATATAATCGGGAATGTACAATAAAAATCAAAATAACCCTAACTATAAACCTAACGATTAAAAATAAAATTGGCTATTACAATAACAATGTAAATCTGGAATTAACAAAAACAATGAAATAATCAACAATTAACCAGATGTCGAAGTGGATTTTCACTTAGTTTGAGAAAGAAAGTCCCTCTCCCTCTCTCTCCCTCACTTGTATTATTATCATCATCGATGTAATTTACAACCTCGGTTTGAAGATGTTGCCTGTTACTGAGCTGAAACATTTATTAAAAGGTTGTGTTTCAGATTAACGGACCGGCGGATTTTTGACTTTTAAATAAAATTATTAAAGGAACCATTCTTCACAAGAGGAGTCTCGGAGAGACGGAGATAGCTACGTCTCCTTGTGATGGCAACACCCATGCATCAAACCCATGATGCTGCAAACAGAGTGCACGGCCATTAAGAGAATGAAAATGGAGTGAAAATTATAATTATAATGAGAAGTGATGCTTCCCATCATCACTTCTCCGAATGTGTTCCAGCTTGAAAAAGCTTGAGGTACAGAGTGGCTCTGCAGAAATAATTTAACCATTTTAATGAAAGCATAAAAAAGGAGAGTATTATGAGTAGTAATTAATGAGGCCCATTAAGATACCGCCAATCATGAAACTTTTCCAACTAAATTCGCCACCTACCTCTGTGTAGTGAATTGGCGTGGCATGTAAAAACTAAAGTGTGTTTTATCCACCATCCATCTAATGAAGTTGACATCAAGAAGACAATGTAGCGAACAATGCCTCAACCTGAGCTCTTCTATTATTTAGAGGCGACATCCTCAACGGGCTGTGGAATTCAGGTTGGAGCTGTGGGAGTGTGCCGGTTATTGAAGAGCACGCCACATATCCAAGAATGAAAAGCATACAAGGAAATTCTTGAGACTCAAGTCCATGCCTCCACAATATGATTCAATGAGATGTGGCTTCTAGCAAAACAAACATTCTGCAGATGTACATGGGGGAGAGGTGAGAGGGCCTCTTCTGTGCCTGGACCCGATGCGGTTCCTCATCAGCTCCATCATACGAGTGCACCCGGCGTGTTAAAGTATTTATGGAAGTGAATGGTAGTTATTTTTTATTTGGAGTAGTTATTCCAAGGGCTTGGCGGAGAGCAGGAGAGGTTTTCATATCAAAGGAGAATCTGCAGTTAAGGCTGATCCGTCTTCTCAATCTAGAAGGGAAGGTCTAGGTCTTATTTAGGTCGGGAGCATATTTAAAGGCAAACAGGGTTAATTGACAGACAGTGCAGTGCAGACAGGGAAAATTCCAGATTTCAAGAAGTTGCGAGGTGGAGAAGAGATTTCCATGTTGTATTTCTGGACCTTGCAAACGCCTTTGGCTCTGTGCCACAACCTAACCTAACCTTATGTAGGAGGCATTTAGTTTCTTTCATGTCCCTGATAGTATTATGAGGATAGTTTGAGCTTATTTAGAGGACATTCAGTTTTATTTTACTACAGTTGCACAATGTCATGGCAGCATTGGGGATGGGTATAATGGCAGGTTGCATATTTTACATAAGCTTTTACTGTTACAATAGCACTGATAAGTAGGGCATCTGAGTGGGTAGTTGGTGGAGTGAGGTTGGAAGGTCTTCCTCCCATTAGAGAAATTGGATGATATTACTACAATTACAACTACGCCATGCACAGACAGGCTATTAGCAAAGTTGAGTATAAAATTGGCAAGAATTGAGGTCAAACTAAAAACGTAAGTTTTTTATTTTTTTTTTTAAGGCAGCTAGTGGAACTGGAAAAGGTTTCATTTTGATGAGGAAATAATACGTTCCAAAATTGGGTAAAAAAAGTTAAGAATCTAGATGGTATAGCTCCACCTTGAGTAGCAAGGCTGTTAGTTAAGAAAGAAAATTGTGCAAGACACTTCATGGGTCATCATTGGCGGGTAGATTGAAAGTGTGATGCCAGGAGTTCGGAGAGTTAACACATAATGTATTCCCTATGACATATGAGATTGCTTTCACTGAGAAAAGGAAGGAAAAAATAGAGAACTTGATAGGCAGGTCAATTAGGAAATGGCTAAGGGGTGCCGCCTTTTCTAAAGTTATGTAGCCCGAAATACTAGGGAGACATTAGGGCTGCGAGTGACTCGTCTGACAGAGGAATTCAAGTGTGCTGCTAAGATGAGTCTCGGGATGCTTAAGTCGGGGATGCTGCAGTTAGGGCTGCCGCGCCACTCTCCCAAAAGCTGGGAGACAATGGATGGAAAATGGAACCTGGGGGAAGCAGGGAAGTCCAGCCACCTCTTCAAGCACTTGAACATAATGACATGTGGCACGGTGGCGCAGTGAATTGCACTGCTGCCTCATAGCAAGAAGGTCCTGGGTCCTGGGTCCCGCCTGGGGCGCTCTTGGCACCGGTGGGTTATCTCCCAAATAGGAGCCTTTCTGTGTGGAGTTTGCATGTTCTCCCCGTGCTCACATGGGGTTTCCTCCACCTCACGTCAGTAAGGACCCCCACTAAAAAACATGCACCCATCATCGTCTGACCAGCGATGGACACTTATCACCTGGTCCCCGGGTGTGTCCACGTATGCTGCCCACTGCTCCTGGCTGTGCCCCCGGAGGAAGGACAAGCCAGGATGGTTTAAATGTGTGTGTGTGTGTGTGTGTGTGTGTGTGTGTTTGTGTGTGTGTGTGTGTGTGTGTGTGTGTGTGTGTGTGTGTGTGTGTGTGTGTTGTAGTGTGGTGTGTTGCGTGACGAATAAAGACTGTTTCTTCTTTCTTCATAGTAGGTCAGGTTCAAAGGAGGAGGGCAGCCTCAGATAATGTGTGGAAATCTTGAAGATAGGACATTGTGAGAGAGCAGGCAGATGGTTGTTGGTCAGATTCAGTGGCAGTTTGAGCTGAGACGTATGGAGACAATTTTACACTGTTTCCCCTTGGAGCAACCCATAATGTGCTTCCAACCCTGCAAAACCTCAGCCAGTGGAAGAAGTGAAGATACAATGTGTTACCACATTCATTCATGTCAGTTTTTAGGCTCAGACTTGCCCAGGGTCATAACCAAGTGTTCCGTGCACTGGGTGCAGTTCAAAGCAAGCGCATAGAGGCTAATTTGTGTCCTGTTAGCAAAGAAATAGAACTATCGGCTTTGTATGGGAGGGTCAGAAAACCACAGTACAGGCCTGGTGATGTAATGGTAAATTTGGGTGAGGGTAAGATGAGGGACTGGAGGTTGTCCACCACCTTGAGACCTAACATGGTGCTGTTTTTCTAGCGGGAGCAAGTTGTGTATTCCAAGGAGTTAACAGCTCTTTTCTAATGGGGGATCTAATGGAGGAAGCCTTTGAGAGGTTAAAGAGGTTAACACTTACCGCAGGGCTCCAGACTGCAACAATTAAGTAACATTTTGGGACCATTTTTGGAGACAATGCTGCTAAAACACTGAAACACTAGAGACAGCGAGAATGCATGTGTGTGCGTGTGTGTGTGTGTGTGTGTGTGTGTGTGTGTGTGTGTGTGTGTGTGTCTGTGTGTGTGTGTGTGTGTGTGTGTGTGTGTGTGCGTGCGTGCATGTTAGTGAGTGAGATAGAGAGAGATGGACAGCTGAGGCTCTCACAGTGTTTCCCATACATTGATTTATTTGTGGCAGAATATCAACATTGATGTGTAAAATCTTATATCACAGTAGAGCTGTGGGCAGCGCACTTAACCCCTTCTTGCCCAGCTCTCTCTCTCACAATTACACCGTCTTTGAATAGCCCCTCATTTCCGTGCACACCCTGAATCAAAACATGATCATGCCTACATCTCGTGCACATTATGCTCGTCCTCCCTGTGTCCTCTGCTGTGTGTGAAAGGGGATTCTCAGCACAGAAGAGGATTAAATGTGATGTCAGAGGGTCCCTGCATGTAGACACAGTAGAGGAGCCAGTGACAGATTGGCCATCTGGCATTTGGGCAAATGCCAGAAGGGCCGCACTACCAAAAGCTGGCCTGGCCCACACTGCGCTGTCCCTTCAGATGTCGGACGGCCGGCCCGCCCATGACATGTACCAATATTAACATAATAATTGGTTAGAGGGCTGATGCCATGTCACCTGTGTGCTGCTTGGCTCTGCCCCTTGTGGTGTGTTGTGTGATTACGCACATTTTATCATTGCTTTTTATCGCTATGTCCGTCTTAAACTCATCGGCAGTCATTTACTACAACCGCAATGCACTCGTGGATATAAAAAAAATCCCTGGAAGAACAACTTTGGGACATTTAATCCACGGATCCAGAGTGGCTGGCGGAGATTCTATGTGCCAACACGATCACAAAGACAATAACTTCAATGCAGTCACTTTTCCATTGGTGCGCCGATGGAGGAAGCACTGCGGTAAACAATCGGATCAGAATGAGGATGCAACCTTACGGTCCAACTCTGCTCAGCATCCTCCTTGCCAATGTCCAGTCCCTGGGGAACAAGATGGATGACCTTTGAGCAAGGATTACATTCCCACGGGAAACTGTTGGCGGACCAAGCCATACGTCCAGCTGAGGCCTTCTTTGTGTTCTGCGCTGACAGGTCTGAGGAGCCGGGGAAATCCAAAGGTGTAGGTGTCTGCCTCATGATAAACAACAACATTGAGGCTCGCTCCTGCTCCTGCTTGCCAAACCTGGAACAGCTGACCGTGCAATCCATACTACCTCCTCCGGGAATTCAACATGGTCATCATCACAGCTGTTTATATTCCATCGCAAGCAGACACTGACACAGCACTATCGGACCCGTATGATATGTTGTGCGGACTTCAAAACAAACAAGCCGACGCGGTTGTGGTGGTGGTTGGGGACTTTAACAGGGCGAACCTTAAAAAAGTTCTGCCTAATTTCCATCAACACATCACGTATGCCACCAGAGGAGATAGAGCTCTGGACCATTGCTACACACCGTACAAGAACGGATAGAACACCGTTTCGCTCCCTGCTTTTGGGAAATCGAACCTCGCCACCATCTCATTACTTCCTTTTTGCAAGAAAGAAAGAAGAAGAAAGAAAGAAACAGTCTTTATTCATCACGCAACACACCACACTACAACACATGCTTGCACACACACACACATGCACATGCTTTTGATGGTGGCCGGTGAAATGGCTCCTCTGCATTTAACCCATCCTGGCTTGTCCTTCCTCCAGGGGCACAGCCAGGAGCAGTGGGCAGCATACGTGGACGCGACCGGGGACCAGGTGATAAATGTCCATCACTGGTCAGACGATGATGGGTGCATGTTTTTGGTGGGGGTCCTAACTGACGTGAGGTGGAGGAAACCCCATGTGAGCACGGGGAGAACATGCAAACTCCACACAGAAAGGCTCCTATTTGGGAGATAACCCGCCGGAGCACGGGTCAAGCCTTGCAACCAATCAGAGGCCGCGCTTCAGGATGCTCTGAGTGACTGGGACATGTTGCAATCAAGTTCCACTGACATCAGCCAGTTTACGCAAGTAGCCATGAGCTTCATAGCTACATTGGCGGATATCATCGTTCCCACGGTGAAAGTTTGGATATTTCCGATCCAGAAACTGGGTGTGGATAAATCCATCTGCGGTGCTCTGAAAGCTTGCACGGCCGCTTACAACAAAGGTCTTGTATCCGGCAACATGGAACTGCAGAGGGCCTGCAAGCCATAATGACAACGCTGAACTCACCAGAGGCACTCACTGAGACACATACATAGGCCCCACTGCATTACTGTAATGTGCAGTATGTTCCACATTGTACTGCAAACTGTACTGTTACTGTATTGCTGGGTCCTACTGTGGTATACTGTACTGTATATCTCAGCACACACTACCTCACTTTATTCACATGCCACTCTACTGTACATATCTGTATATACACAATAGTCTATTCTTCTTATTTATATTTTGCATCCCCATTCAGTATTACCTTTTTATGCTTATTTTATGCTATTTATTAAGTGAATAAGGTAGCAGGAATCAGTTAGTTTAGTTAGTTATTTAATTACTTTATTTACTTAGCTATGTGTCCTTCTACTTATTGGTTCAGTTAGCTTAGTTAGTTAATTAATTACTTAATTACGTTGCTATTGTGTCTTTGTACTTTTTGTGCATAATCTCTGGGTGCGTTGCAATTGCAATTGCAAAGCACGACCTCAAAACTGTGACTTTTTCCTTTAAAATAAAACGGCAAGTTGTTATTTCTGTAAATTGTCTATTTATTACCAAAGCATTTATCAGGAATACAGTTAAGATGGCACATATATGAATGTGTTGCGCACCAGTCGAATAGTGGAAAAAGTTTTTGTAGATGAAGCAAGGGCTCCTGGCTGCCAGTCAGGTCACACATTAGATCAGTAAAGAGAGGGGTTAGTGGGTTTTTTTTTTTTACATTTAGCAGACGCTTTTATCCAAAGCGACTTACAATTATTCAAACACCGATGGACGCAGCCATCAGGAGCGATTAGGGGTTAAGTGTCTTGCTCAAGGACACTACAGCATGCTAGCAGGAGGAGCCTGGGATCGAACCAGCCACCATTAGATTACTAGACGACCAGCTCCTCCTCCTGAGCCACCATCCCCAGCCAGTTTTAGCCAAATCAACTAGATCACTTATTTTGAAATTTGTTATTCAAGGTCTGTAGCAGTTTCGCCTCTCACACGCGACCCACATGGCATTTTCAGGGACCTTAAGCACAGATACACTGACGACTGGGTTTCAGACACACAGTTTATTGTAGAGAGCGGGTTAGGTGAAATTAGCCCAGGAGCAGACGGACACGTGTCATGCAAGGGCTCCTCTCCCGTGTGTGTGGGGATGGGGGTTTTACCTGTTGCTCGTTAGACCAACCATTGAGCAACAGGTATACAGCCACACTGATGGCTTGCTGCATGGTCCCGCCGGTGGCTGCTGGGCGGAGCAGCTAGCTGCCAGCAGTTACCCATGGTGCTTGCTGCGGCTGCTTCTCCCCGGTCCTCCACCGGACACCCCGGGTGCTCCTGCTGCCAGTCGGGAGAGGGCTGCTGCTGTGTCCCTTCCCTGTGCCGAAGAGTCCCTGTTCAGGTGCCATTGTGGCAGTTTTGCCTACCATATGACATCCAAGTGGCATTTTCAGGGACCTCCGGCACAGAGACAAAGGCGATGGGGTTTCAGACACAGTTTGTTGTAGAAAATGGGCTAGGAGCAGATGGACACGTATCAGGACAAGGGCTCCTCTCCTGTGTGTGTGTGTGCCGATGGGGGATTTACCTGTTGCTCGTTCGACCAACCAACCAGCAGCAGGTATACAGCCACACTGATCCTGGGCCCCAATTACCTAGACCCAGGACAAGTGTGGCTGGTCAAAGCTGTTGGAGAATTCTCACTGCATGTTCGGTGAGGTTAACCAGCCCGCTACAGGAAAACAAACTGAGAGTATTAAAGATATTTATTCTACAGAATGAAGACAAAGATACAGCGATGCTTCAAAACATTGTTCTCATCAGTCCGCCCGTGCTTCGCTTGAAGAGGCATTTATAGACATGAGAGGTTTTGTTCCATTCTGAGACTCGCCATGTAATTTGCTCTTGCCTTCAGTAACAGCTTAGAAAATGCTATAACAAAGGAAAACGCTGATCAGTATCGGTGCCGGGAAAGCATACATTGAATGTTTACACAAATGGTCCTTTTACAAGCTAGAAAAATAGAGATAACAATTAAAACAGCTGTGAAAATTATGTGCAGGAATGTCAGATCTCCTGCAAAAGAGTCAGGCTTAACTAAAAAACATGTTCCTCAGCATTTAGACATCGCTTGGTTGTTACTTGGTCATTACTTTGTTATATCATCCATTAACATTGATCATGATTTTTCTCTCACGAAGCATACCATCCCCACACCACAAGGTAATTCTCTGACATCAGCTCTAAAGGATTTGCCTGAAATAGCCAAAAGGTCTCAGTCAATCAGTTGGGGAGGTACTGTAACCACCATGGTGTCATGATGATAGATAGGGATGGATGGTAGCCACGACAAGACCTGTCTGAGACAGTGGCCCTGAGCATGGATTGATGTGCCTATGGGATTAGCCACTTTGCAGGCCCGTACGGCATTGGTGGTAGCTGGTAATCAATGGTAGGCACTAAGACGGCCCAAATGGCATCGGTACACCATGCAAACACTAACGTTGCCAATGGACAGGGCCATATGCTTTTGGTGGTAGTAAATAGGGATGGAGGATAGCCACTGGGCGTGTCTTTGCAGTGCCTGTTGTGGTAGTTAAGGATTATGAATGTATAGATGGAATAGCACTGTAGCACTCACAATTGCATGCTGAGGGTGCTAGATGTCACTATGGGGGTTGGGGTTCTGAGAGGGTAGAACTTGCTGTTGAGCCTTCTGAAAGTGTAGTGGAAGTAATTCTATGAATTATCGGTGAAAGACGGTGACCAATTGATAAGCTCAGTGAAATACTCCACATGAAATAGAATTCGGAGGCCGTTTATGGAGATTTTTAATGGAACAGGATGAAGTTTTTAGCTTAAGCGTGCGGGACGAGTGTGCGAAGTTGTTTGGCTGAACTGAGCTTCGATGTGCAGCAAAGGAAATTCAACATAAAATCCTCTGTATTATTGTATTATTATTTGGAGAAAGGTAAAGCTAGCTCACCAAATATCATTTTTTGCCTTTTCGTTGGTTTAATTTGAGTGTGGATTTCCCCTTGTCTGCAGAGGTAAATTCAACTGCAAACAGTCATCTTAAAGGATGACTGCAGCTGTTCTAAAAAAACATCTCCATTCCATATTTTTTTAAGCAGACAGATCCTCATCACTAACCAGCTAGCCAGGAGGCATCTTTGATTTAATAAATTTACTTTTTGCTAGTTGACTATACAGCAAGTCCTTGCTGCCATCCTCCCTTAGCCTCTAGTCAGATAAATCATCTTTTCTTTCTATGTTTCATCTTTCAATGTAGTGCCTGAATGTCTGATTTCCATGCCTTCTTCTCCGTCCGCCTGGCACCCTGTTCACCATGATTAGCCGCCCGCTTTTCATCTGAGTCGACAGAACCATGTTGCTGGGACACATGGCATCAAAATGCACCACTTATTCTGTACAACGGGTGGCGGTGGCTTAGTGGTTAACATCCTGGGTTTGAATCTGACTGGGGGCTCTATCTGTGGCTCTATCTGCAGATTCGTCCCATGTTCACGTAGGTTTCCTCCGGGTGATCCGGCTTTCTCAAGACACGCATGTCAGGGTTACGCACCCCTGCCGATGCCCCTGAGTAAGGCATTGGTTAAAGATCTGGAGATGGTATCCGGGCACCGTTACATGGCAGCCTGCTGCTCCTAGGTATGAAATTGTGGTGTGGGGATGGTCTGGTTGCGCAGCCACACATGACCTGGATCTAGGTGATTGGGATCAGGGTGGCTGCATATGCATATGCCGATGCCGGCTTGAACTTGTTGCACATTAGACCAACCAACGAGCAACAGGTTCAAACCAGCATCCCCACACACACTCGGGATGGGAGTCCGTGTCAGGACATGTTCTATCTGCTCCTGACTAATTCCAACTAGCCCACTCGCTACAATTAACTGGTGTTTACAATCCCCATCTTCTGTGTCGGTGTGCCGGACGGCCCTGAAAACACCACTTGGGTGGTGCGTGGGAGGCACCTGAACAGGGACTCTCCGGCACAGAGAAGGGACACAGAAGGGTTAGACAACCCTGGAGCCACCAGTGGTTCAACGGGCAGCCCCGGCACCAACCCTCCCCCGACTGGCAGCAGCAGCGCCCAGGTTGTCCAGTGGAGGACCGGGGGAGAAGCAGGCGCAGCAGCAACCATAGGTAACGGCTGGCAGCTAAAGCAGGTACTGCCGGGACCAGCAGCAGCCCAACAGTTAGGCTTCACCTCCAAGCAGCCCCAGCGACAGCCAAGACTGGCCACACCTTCACTAGCCAACACAGCAGCAGCACAGCAGCAGGTCTCCAAGCTCCAGAGTAGAGGAGGAAGCCGGTCGACCATGGTGTTCCGGGGAACCAGGTCCTCTGGAAGGGGAGCAGTTAATTTTTTTTTGGACATTTGTTTTTTTACGTTATTGGAACCCTGCTTCAGAGTCCGGTGTTTATATTATTTATGGTATAGGAACCCTGTGTCAGAGTCTGTTGTTTTAGGTATAGTAACCCTAGGTCAGAGTCTGTGTTTTAGGTATAGTCACCCTATGTCTAAGTCTGTTTTTTCTTTTCTGTTCTCTGCTTGGTGGGGGGGTGGGCTTTGGCCAGCATTTTCCCTGACCTAATGTTGGTTTAGGGGGTATGTGGTGTGGGGATGGTCTGGTTGAGCAGCCACACCTGACCTGGATCTAGGTGATTGGGATCAAGGTGGGTGCATACCTGTTGCTTGTTGGTTGGTCTAACGAGCCACAGGTTAAAACCGCCATCCCCACACACACTCAGGATAGGTGTCATAACATGTTCTATCTGTTCTTGGCTTATTCCTACTGGCCCATTCTCTACAATAAACTGGTGTTTACAACCCCCATCTTCTGTGTCTCTGTGCCAAAGGGGCCCTGAAAATGCCACTTGGTGGCATGTGGTAGGTGAAACTGCCACAGTAAGTTTCTAGGATGGGGTCAAATATATATCAATCCTATCAATCCATATATCAATCCATCTAATCACTGGAGCAACTGTGACATACATTTGTTCATCTTTGAGGTGTTTTGTTTTGCCTGTTAGTTATAAAAAGGCACGCCTCAATTACCTTCTTAGAAGCAAGCACTTATCACAGGAGGCTTTGTTGCGGCAGCCACAGAAGGCGACTGTGTCAGTCTAATCTCACTCTGACTGAAAGTTTTGGATTTAAGCCAGGAGATACTACGCCCCCACCGCCCATGCCCCCTAAGGACGATAATTATGAATGCTGAAGATTTATTCGACTGAAGGCATGTCCAACACTCTACAGGGAACCAGCTCCATATTCTAAAACCCCCTTTTAATATTTCTTCAGATTTGAGGTTTTGTTAACCAGCCAATTTAGCTAATTGCAAAAGTCACAGGAGGCCCAAAGGTTCGGCCTCAACAAGTTTTTTAATAAGAAAGAAAACTAGGAACAAATTCATTTACGACTGCGACAGCTGCTACAGAGTCCTGGACCTAACAAATTCCATCAGTGGGGATCTTGGCATTCTGAATTTTCATATCGCTCCCATCTCCAACCAGTTCCGGTTATTGGTGGTAGTTGCTGAAGCCATGAAAAGAGTGACTATAGATATTGTATTTCTGATATACAATTTCATATATGGTTTTTTGTAGTTTCCATTGATAATATTGCTTAAAAATGCAGATTGAACAACCATAATTGTATGTACTGAATTTCAAAAGAAGATTTTGAGGAAAGGACCTCGAATAACGTCCCAAAGATTGTTGGATAGAGGACTTTAACTTGCACCAGAATTTAGTTTTTTGGGTATTCATGCTTAATCAAAACACATAGAACTGCACCTCTGTCAAAACATGTCAAGTCAAATGTATTTATACAGTGCTTAATCACAGTACAGTCTCAACAACATATGCCGGTAAATGGAATATGACATGTTCATGAAGATGCGCAATAGATGTCTCTTCAAATGGCTTATGGGTTACACTCATAATCATCAACATGGCATAGGAGTGAGACAGTGAAGTGAATTAACCCTCGCTAACCTAACCCCAACCCCTAACCCCTTACCCCTAAACCTTGTTTTTTCATTTTAATTCAAGGTGCTTTTACTGACCCAATGCCATCCATTCCTTTCTTTTCACAGGTACAGTTCTGGTGGAAAACATGCAGATCAACGGCAGAGCCAAGGACCCCGACAGAACCATCTCTTTGACCCTGCTGGACAACTACGAGTACTGGGTGATCCTGGATGCCGCCCAGCAGAGGCTGTTCCTCAACAGCACTGGCCGGGTTCTGGACCGCGATGTGAGTACGACTCCACAATGCTCATTAGCACTGTGGCAGTGTCAACCCTACCCCCCGTATCATATTGGATAATAATAATAATAATAATAATAATAATAATAATAATAATAATAATTGAACGCCGTATGGCCTCCCGTCTGTCATCCCTGGTAGCTCATCCCAAGCAACCACTATGCGGTCTACACAGCGCAACCCTCCTGCCTTTAATACAACCGTCCATGTTTGCCTATAAACCAGAACTGATCATTGGTGTCCACCATGTTGTCTGTGGAAATAGAGCTGCACTCTCAGTGACGGGTAGCCCTTTTGTTCAGTGGTTTCGAGTGGATGTGGTGACGAATACAACAGCTTTTCAGGCCTACTTTTTATTCTATTTTTCATTAATCTGGCAAAGTAATGTGGACCATGGATTTAAGATATCGATCGAAAAGATCTCCTGACATCTACCACGTAAATCCATAGTTTAATAACATTGAATCACTACAGAGCGAGTCTACACCGCACACTGGATTCTGTTCAACTGGACCTTCTCAATCAGAATCTGTATATTCATCGTAAAAAATGTGTTGACACCATAAAGCATCTTATTGTAAATCTCATGTAGTTCATTTTAGAACGAGATGTGTGACGTGTCAGTTTACCAAGACCAACTGAATATTTCTGGTCAAAGTTGTTTGGTTTTTGGACGAAATTTAAACCTTGTGACATAGCTGTTTAAACGACACCTCAACCAGTTCGTAGCTTATGCTGAAGTATGTCTTCAAGATCATTTTAGCTGGGTTGGACATATTTCGGGGTCAAATGCATTGGCTCGTCTCTGTAATAATGATCTAAATTTGGTTGGTTTTTCGCTAGTATCTGCTCCGTATGTGGATCAATTTGGATGGACCACTGATAATAATAATAATAATAATAATAATAATAATAATAATAATAATAATAATAATAATAATAATAAATGTATACTGTATATAGCTGCAGGCAGCATACACAGGGTCCACTTTAGTCGTGTTCGATACACATTACAATTCTCTGGATTCTGTGCAATGTAACACGGGTCACAATTTTTACGACCACTCAGACCAATGCTATATTTGTATAGCATTGGTTTGTGATGTTACAAAGTGACATGTTTACTCAATGTAATGACGACGTTCTTCAATTTTTGCTGATTTTAATACATTTTTATCAATATTTCTTGATACAAATGTAGATTGATTTGAATCAAAGGACAACACGTATGAAAGGTTCCCATTGATGTTTGGGAAAATAACTGGGAAACATTTTGCTTCATTGGTTTCATCTGCCAATGTTACAGGGTTGTCCCCTTCTGCTGGTGCTGCAGACAAAATGTCATCAAAGTGCTGCTCTTACACACTTGTACACTTCCTGTACAACATAAACTGATTGGATACACGTGTTCTTGCACATTCCACATTGTTGTTTTTCAGTTAATGTTTCATGAATATTTTCATCTTTTGAACTTAAATATGCATTTTCAATATTATCCATGCACAAAGATTCATCATTGTTGTTTGTGGTTTTTGGATCTTGGATTATTCTACATTAAATTCTACATCCTTTTACAACTTGTTAAATACCATACCAATGCTGTTTTTATTTTATCTGTATGAACATATTGATATTTATAATGAACTTTGTAAGTTAACTTCCTTTTCAATTTGACACAAATCCTGAGGTCATTATTATCAGATCTTGGAAGTACATTTGTTACATTGGTAATATTTGAAGGTACACATGTGACACCTACACTAGTTCATTAACGCCATTCTGTCTAAGTTTTAGTAAAGCTAGTATTTTCATGAATGGAATATTCTTCACAATTAAGTGCTATTCCACTGAGTTTAACCCTTTTATTTATGGTGGAATAGGATCTGAAGTCAAATTGTTTACAGTACAGGAACTCCTCACTTAACAACTGTTCGGACATACAACCAGCTCTCTGACGAGTCTGTATTGTGTGCTGCGTACAATACTGCGACCTGCACACTGCATGTGCGCCGTCTAAGCGTCAAGCATCTCATCTCATCACCCTTTATATACTGTATACACTATATATACTATATACACTATATATACTATATGCACTATCTATACTATATACACTATATACGCTATATATACTATATATACTATATACACTATATACACTATATACACTATATATACTATATACACTATATATACTTTGTATACTATATACACTATATATACTATATACACTATATACACTATATACTGTATACTATATACACTATATACACTGTATTCACTCTATACAGTACACTATAATAATCTCTTGAAGTTAAACTTGAACTTGAACTATTTACATTATATACACTGTATATAATATATATACTATGTGCTATATATATACTATATACACTATATACACTATATATACTATATTTTTATGTTTACATTACATTTTAGCAAACACAACAGCTTACAATTATTCAAACACCGACAGACGCAGCTATCAGGAGCAATTAGGGGTTAAGTGTCTTGCTCAAGGACACTACAGCAAGACACTTAACCCCTAATTGCTTACCGTGAAATAACACTAGACACTATATATAGTGATTACAAAGTTACTTTAGGGTCATTTGGCGACTTTTGAGATTTTTTTCTTTTTACATCATTTGAAAGTGGAGAATCAGAGCTTCCAAATAAGGTGTCACTTGTGCAAATCAAGCAAATATTTTTTCGTTCTCCGCATCGCTATCGGAGAACTGACTATCATCACGGAAAATGTAGTCCAGTACGTGGTGCTTAAACTGACTTGGATCTATCGCACTGGTCAAATTAAGGTCCTAAATATGATTCAGAGCTTCCGCCAGCCGTGGATATTTACACCCATTTGTTTAAATATGTTTCTGTTAGTCAGTTAATAGAGATTGAAGCAATTATTTTTCCTTTTTTAAGCTATTCTTCTTTTGGACATTTAATGACTTTATTGTCGAAAAAGTTGTCAATGGCAGGCAGCACTTACATATTCTGGATCACTTATGGCTTGTCCAAATTGTTCTCTCACAAACGTAATTATTTTGTTTTTTATTTCGATACTTGTCTTGTGTTTATTTTTTAATGAATTATTTTTCCTTTGTTCTTTCCTAATTGCCCAGTATTGTTCATTATATCCATTTTTCTGTTCAGTATTGTAGTTAACAGTGTACCTGCAGGTTGAACACCTAATAATAATAATAATAATAATAATAATAATAATAATAATAATAATAATAATAAACTGTATTTGTATAGCGCAATTCATACATGAGGTGCAACTCAAAGTACTTCACAGAAAATAAAAATAATTTAAAATAAATATAAAAAATATGAAGTGCACAAAGTTAAACATTAACAGATTGTAAAAACAATAAAACAGCATGTGCATCAAGCAACATTTTTTAAATAAATAAGACATTCAGAAACTTTCACTCCTTTCTGACTAAAAAGGCAAAGTTAAAAAGATATGTTTTCAGCTGGTACCTAAAGGAATTCACTTAGCTTGTATTATATACGTAGTGTATGGTATTAAGATACTTGCATTCACGTGGGTATATGTGCTGGTAATTTCTTGACGTACAGGGAATCTTGTTTATTGTTTAGTTTATTTGTCGATAGGAATTTAATGAGCTGGAAGCCCAGGAGGGAGTTTTTTACGAGAGCTGGAAACTGGTGGATATTGCTCTGTCTCCTCAACATGTACATACCTTTTAATAGCAGTGTGATAAACAAAACAAGTTATTTGTTCTCAATTAAATTTAAGTTTAAGTTTACTGTTAGTTGATGTAATTTTAGTTAGATAGTTTGGAGTTTTAAAATAGTTTGTAGCGTGAAATCAGAATTAATGTGTGACATGAGAGTAATGGTCCTTTTTCAACCAAGGCCTTATTAAAAATGTCTGTTCCCATTATTTAGAACGTACCAGTCTGCTGTCGCTTCTCACTGGGCTTGATTTGAGTTCAATGGGGCAAAGGTTTAAGCCTTTAAAGAACATGAAAGCTCACATTGTAGTCAGAAATATTGAAAAGGAGATTTCATGTTTTTTTAAGGCCTACTTATTAGACTGCAATTGGACTGCAGTGGAGTGTTGCAGCAGAGTGGTAGTTTCTCTGTAATGTAACATAATGCATCTTGATGCATCAGAAAATAAACCATGTGACTACTTGGTAAATGGAAAGTGAACGCAGTGTTGTTTGGGGAGTATTAACTAATCCCTTAGGAATTATCTAGTTAAACCTCGGATCTTTCAAATTACAATGTAGTTATTCTGACTTTTCAGATTTTCCGCTGTTTGTATCATTCTATCGTGCATTTAAGGACACTGCCAACTTTTTAGCCCTCATTAATGGTACAATTGTGTTAATTTATTAATGAATTTATTTGCAATGAAAATCCGTTCAGTACAAAGTGCAATTTCTTCCAATGTGCAACATTAGAGCTCCAAAATACAAAAATGATAAGTATACGTATTCAAAATAAATAAAGGTAATTATTCACTTCACAGCTTTGTTTCACTGTAATAATTCCCCGAAAAAAGTTTAAACCATGTGACCATCTCCACTGGGGTTAGAGGTCATGGGGCTGCAGGCTCTGCTGCTGCCAAATGTTCCAGAAACAAGCAGATGCCTCAGAGAGATACGGAGGAACAGGAACAGGAACAGAACAGCAGCTTTTTGGCTGAGGCGTTGGTCTTTGAGCAGCACAATCTGTGTTCTCCATCCTCCTCTGCTCGTCCTGCTCAGTCATTTGCAGCTCTGCCACCCTGCAATGTGTTTTACAAAGAGGCACACAGATGTTCCTCGAATCGCCACAATATTGTCCAAATGATAAAAAGGAGGTGTGGAGGTTTAGAATCGACGAAGACATTGCATGAAAAAATGAAACGATGTGTTGCGAAAGAGTTATAATTTATACCCATAGCTATTATTTTTCATATCGTCCATTGTATATTGTCAATTTTTATATATTTCTGTTCTGTATTTTTCCAGCTACTTGTGTATATTTTATTTATTTTACATATTTATTGTTATTTTATAAGTTAGTAGTTTAGTTTTCAATATTTGTAATCAAATTTTATTTTTAATAAAAAAAAATTTTATTCAAACTGTTCATCTTTTGTTTCAAATGCTAATCACCTTGAGAGAAACACACCAATCGTCACCATGACAAATTCCTCATTTATGTGAATATCCTTGACGGATTAAACTGATTCAGATTCAGATTTTCAGAAAAAACAAAGTTCCAGTTCGATTAGTTGTTTGACTTCTCTCTTTCATTCATCTCCTCCACCTCCTCCTCCTCCCAGCCTCCCAGCTACATCACCACCATTGTGGTCCAGGTCCAGTGCACCAATGAGCTGGTGGGCACTGTCATCCTCCATGAGGTTCGCATTGTGGTGCGTGACCGCAATGACAACACGCCTCACTTTCAGCAGCCACGCTACTATGTCGCCGTCAATGAGGTGAGGGAATTCCACTTAATAAATAATGTCATGTAACTGTCATTAACCCTTGTGTTGCAAGATCAAAATTTCAAGGGTGCACTAATGTGCTTAATTCATCACATTCAACAGAATAGAAGCTCCTGCAGAACAAGTTTCACTTTGAGAGTGAACCACTATACATAGTGATGAAAGGTTCGGCTACTTCTACAGAATCATTTCTTGACGAGTCACTCAGTAAAATGAGTTGTTCTATTTTCCATCTTTTCATTTGTTTGGTTCAGTTGGTGTAATGCCTTGAGCATGCGTTGAGCAAGGGAAGAATTACTGAACGATGAATGAGAGTCAGAAGGCTTGGTTCGGCTCTGCGTTGGTAATGGCATTCTCACAATAATTGGTTTAGTTCTATCAAAATGATTTATTTTGCTGGAATAATATGGAATGTAATAATAATAGAATCAATTCTGAATTATGCCAAATGCCTTGACCTTTTTTTGTACCTTGGACTTTAATTTACTCCTCAGTCATTATTATTATTATCATTTTCTTTCATATATTTTTTTAAACCTGTGATGTCAGCATGCTAGGCATACAACAGGAGTATTTGTATGCTATTGCATCTAGAACTGAAGTAGCCTGCAAGTGGAGTTTCACTTCTCAACCTGCAATGCAACTCTTTATTAATTCTTAAATCATCAAGAACTGCTGCAATAACTCTGTCCTGTGGACGACCTGTAGGATGACTAGACAAGAGCACACTTTTATGTTTCACAGAACCACCACCAATCCCCCTATTTGGAGAACTAGCTTACCATGTTCTATAAATGGTCTATAAACAACTAATCACTACTCCAAGAGAGGGAGAATCACCACTGACGTAACAAATAAACATAGAACCAAACAACAGTGTTAATTAAGTCCAGGAAAATTGAAACAGCAATTGCGCATGTGGCTTCTTCCAGTCATAGTTATATGGCAGTAAATGAGGAAGAAAAGGAGAGGAATGTAACCAGGAGGGTGCTGGGGTTTGTTCAAAGTAGGTGTTGGTGTTGTGTGCGTGAGTGTGTGTGTGTGTGTGTGTGTGTGTGTGTGTGTGTGTGTGTGTGTGTGTGTGTGTGTGTGTGTATGTGTGTGTGTGTGTGTGTGTCTGTGTGTGTGTGTGTGTGTGTGTGTGTGTGTGTGTGTGTGTGTGTGTGTGTGTGTGTGTGTGTGTGTGTATGTGTGTGTGTGTGTGTGTGTGTGTGTGTGTCTGTGTGTGTGTGTCTGTGTGTGTGAGGTGTCCACCGGTGAGTGTTGAGGACGGACCCAATTGGTTCTTGTGTATAGGGTCATTATGTCGTGGTGCCTCCAAGCAGCTAAAAGCCACCATGCACAAGCCGCCAGGACTCCGGCCCAGCTGACAGGGGGCCCACCCAGGCACCCCCCAGCCAACCATGTCCCCACACCGACCCACCAGTGACCTGCCACCCCGGAAAACCCCAGTGCTCAATGTGTGCTGTTGGCAATTGGAGTTAAAATTGCAGGGTATTGGGGTGCAAGTCCTTCTAGCAAGTTGAACTCGAATAACTCGCACCCCTCATGCTCCGCAGACCCTGGTCTGGTGAAGTGTTGTTCAGAGTAGGATTGGTGTGCGAGTGTATGTTTTCTAAGCTAATATGAGTGGGATTACAATTTTGGGACGGACAAGAAGCACATCGAGGAGGACCAGAGAACATCTACCCCGGCAGCCCGGTTTTGATGACAGGAGTCCTCCCCCCACAAAAGGAGGCCACATGGTGAGCTCCGCGCCAAGCACACCCGGCCAGGCTCAGGCCCCTGGGTCACAGGACCAATCGAAACGCCTAACCAGCCCCAGCACGACGGTCCACCCGCCCCACAGAGTGCAGAAGGACACGCAAGCCGATCAGCCGACCTCGGCTGCGTGACCGCAAGCCGCACCCCGCGCCCCCAACCCGAGCCCTAAACCCGCAAACCAACACATGGACACCAGCTGCATGAACTCCCCATGAGCACACCCACCCAACCGCAGAGCCCCGACGAGACCAGGAGGACCCCCCCATGCCCCAAAACACCACAACATTGCCCCGACTTAGGAAGACTCAAGTATTAATTGATGGAGCTATGTCAGGGATGAATTTAGCCCATATTTAATTCAATTAAACAACCTTGTTTTTGGATATTGCCAAAAGTTTTTCCATGTAAATGTATTCAATTTATAAATGTAACCATTGGGCTGTGGTGAGATAATCTCTGATTTTCCAATTGAGTAATATTATTTTCTTGGTAATTGTTAAGGAGATTAAAATGGGTTGGTTGTGTTTAAGTGGTGGGTCAACTGAGGAGAGGTCACTGAGGAGACATACAGTTGGGGAGTCTGGAATACTGTGGCCCAAAAGGGTTGATAGCTTCTTGGTGATGTTGGTCCAGAACGCTCGGATAGTGGGGCAGAGCCAGATGGCATGAAAGTAATCATCTCTGGTATTAAGGGAACAGTGAGAGCAAACGTCTTTATCCACAAAACCCATTTGAACATTTTGTGTTACGAGCTCTGTGCAGAATCTTATATTTTATATGAGTTGCATTTTGAAATTGCGGGTCATAGAAAAGGTGTTGCAAATTAGCTTCCACAGGTTAATATCAGTGGAAACAGCAGGGGCTCTTTCCCATTCCATGGTTGGTAAAGATGAAGTGTCATCTGTTTTTAATAAAAGTTTGTATATTCTGGAAAAGGGATTTTATAAATTACTGATAAGAGTAAGATGTTCAGTCATCGGAGGTGGTTGTAAGATGTTGTTCGGCAATTTGATTTAAACTGTTAGAGACTGCTGTAGGTGAAGGAATTGAAGGAAGCCGTGGTTATACCGATATTATACCTTTGGGTTAAGGTTGGGAAGGATATAAGCAAATTGTTTTCAAATATGTGTTCCAGAGTAATTCCTTGTCTTTTCCAAGACCTGAAGATTAGTCTGTTTTTAACCAGAAATCTGGGTTGTGCCAGATTGGGGTGAATTATTTTGGAGATAGTGTGACCAGTCCTCCACACTGAGTGGTAAGACCATGGTTTTAGTCCAATTCGTCGGGGCTCTGCGGTCTCGTCGGGGCTGACCCCACTGGTGCCGGATGAAGCCATACGTCCAGCCGAGGCCTTCTCCGTGTTCCGCGGCGACAGAACGGGAGAGTCGGGGAAATCCAAAGGTGGAGGCGTCTGCCTAATGGGAAACAACCGCTGGTGTAACGCCAACAACACCAAATTCCTCTCCCACTCCTGCTCGCCGAACCTGGAACAGCTGACCATACTATGCCGTCCATTTTATCTCCCCCGGGAATTCAGCACGGTCATCATTACAGCCGTTTATATCCCACCGCAAGCGGACACCGACGCAGCTCTGTCGGTTCTGTACGATGTGTTGTGCGGATTTCAGAACAGACATCCCGACGCGGCTGTGGTGGTGACTGGGGACTTTAACAGGGCCAACCTGAAAAAAGTTCTGCCGAATTTCCACCAACACATCACGTGTGCCACCAGGGGAGACAGAACTCTGGACCGTTGTTACACACGTTACAAGAACGGATACAAGCCCGTGTCGCTTCCTGCTTTCGGGAAATCAGATCACGCCGCGATCTCGCTGCTTCCTGTTTACAGGCCTCTGATCGCGCGGGATCTGGTGATGACGAGGGAAGTGAAGCGGTGGACGGACCAATCAGAGGCTGCGCTTCAGGACGCTCTGACTGACGTAGACTGGGACATGTTCCAAGCGAGTTCAAGTGACGTCAGCGAGTTTACGGAGGTTGTAGTGAGTTTTGTGGCTACGCTCGCGGATGAAATCGTTCCCACGGTGAAAGTTCGGATATTTCCAAACCAGAAACCATGGGTTGATAAATCCATCCGCTGCGCTCTGAATGCTCGCACGGCCGCTTACAACGACGGACTTGTATCTGGCAACATGGACAATTACAAAGCGGCGTCGTACAATCTGCGGAGGGCGGTGAGGGACGCCAAACGGACGTACAGAGACACCGTGGAGCTGCAGATGGAGCGGGGGGACACAAGGCGCTTGTGGGAGGGGCTGCGAACAATAACAAACTACAAGAGCAGCTCCTCCCCAGCCACGAGTGTGGACGCCTCCCTGGCCAACCAACTGAACTCCTTTTATGCGCGGTTCGAGTCTGGCAGCAGCACCGCTAGCTCGCCGGCTAATTGGAGCTACACCGCTGGGGACGAGCGCGCACTCTCAGTGTCCGTGCACGAGGTCAGGAGGGCTCTGATGCGGGTGAACACCAGGAAAGCTGCGGGCCCAGATGGCATATCGGGACGAGTACTGAAGACCTGTGCTAACCAGCTAGCTCCGGTGTTCACCACAATATTCAACATCTCCCTGGCTGAATCAGTGGTCCCATCCTGCTTCAAGAGGTCCACCGTCGTTCCTGTCCCGAAGATCGCCTCTCCAACCTGCCTGAATGACTACCGTCCGGTGGCCCTCACCTCGGTGGTCATGAAGTGTTTCGAGAGGCTGATTAAGGATTATATCTGCGCCTCCCTCCCCCGCACCTTGGACCCGTTGCAGTTCGCGTACCGGCAGAACAGATCCACGGATGACGCGGTCTCCCAGGTACTGCACACCACGCTCACGCACCTGGATGGCCAGAAGGGGGCCTATGTGAGAATGCTGTTCATTGATTATAGTTCAGCTTTCAACACCATAGTTCCCACCAGACTGGCTGTCAAGTTGTTGGAGCTAGGATTGAATGCTCCGCTGTGCACCTGGATCCTGGACTTCCTCACAGGCCGCCCCCAGGTGGTCAAGGTGGGGAAGTACATGTCAAGCTCCCTCACCCTGAATACAGGATCCCCCCAGGGCTGCGTCCTCAGCCCCCTACTGTACTCCCTGTACACACATGACTGTGTGGCCAGGTCCAGCTCCAACACCATCATCAAGTTTGCTGACGACACCGTGGTCGTGGGCCTGATCACCGACTGCGATGAGAAGGCCTACCGCGAGGAGGTGGCTGACCTGTCACTCTGGTGCCAGGACAACAGCCTACACCTGAACGTCAGCAAAACCAAGGAGCTGATTGTGGACTTTAGGCGAGGATCACAATCGAGGACGCACGCGCCCTTGTGGATTAATGGGACTTCTGTCGATAGGGTGAACAGCTTCAGATATCTGGGAGTCCACATCACAGAGGACTTAACATGGACTGTTCACACAGACACTCTGGTGAGAAAGGCGAGGCAGCGTCTCTACCACCTCAGGCAGCTGAGGAAATTCCGGGTCTCGGTGAGGATCCTCAAGTCCTTCTACTCTGGAGCAGTGGAGAGCATCCTGACAGGCAACATCACTGCCTGGTTTGGGAACTGTACTGCTCAGGACAGGCGGGCCCTGCAGAGGGTGGTGCGTTCAGCTGAACGTACCACTGGAACTACCCTCCCCCCCTTGCAGGAGTTATACACCAGGAGGTGTAGTAGCAGAGCCCGTAGGATCATGAAGGATCCTCATCACCCCAACAACGGACTGTTTCAGCTGCTGCGGTCAGGCAAGCGCCTCCGCAGTCACGCAGCGAGAACAGAGAGACTGAGACGGAGTTTCTTCCCTCAAGCCATCAGAACTGTCAACGCTGACCTCACCAGGGGTCCTAACTGAGCCATGCACTAGGCTCCACTACCTACTGTACTGTATGTAGCATACTGTACCGCATACTGTATCACTGTTCAGGGTTGTTCGTGATGCCATATTGCTGTGCCGTACTGTTTTATACTGTGCTGTATTATCCCAAACACTACCTCACACTATTCACATTCACATGCCACTTTAATTCACATGCCACTTTAAATGCACATATCAGTATATACATAGCCATATTCCTTCAACCTATTCCATTTTATTTCAATTTATTTTTTATTGTATTTTATTCTATAGATTTTTTATCTTATTCTATAAGTATTCCACTTACTGTATTACGTTTTAGGAGTCAGTTAGTCGGTCTATTAGAAGGGAATTTTCTACTTTTTATTTTATTTTATTTTTGTACTTTTTCCTAGGACTTATTGTGTGCTATCACCGGGTGCGTTGCATTACATTTCACTGCATATATGTATGGAAGTATGTATATGTATGTGACAAATAAAAATCTTGAATCTTGAATCTTGAATAATCTGAGATAGCTGAGAATTTCGATGTAAGATTGAACACTTCCGGTTGGGATGATATTGGGTTCCGTAAGTACAACAAAATATTGTCAGCATACAATCTGATTTTGTGAACAGAGTTTCCAGTTTGTATGTCAACGGTATTATTGTTTTGATGGATGGCCGCCGCAAGAGGTTCAATAAAGATGGCAAATAGTAAAGGGGAGAGCAGACATCTTTGTCTTGAGCCACGTTGTTGAGTGAAACGCTGTAACCATTGGTGATGACAGAAGCCGATGAAGAGTTGCACAGGATTCATAGAATGAGTGACTCTCCAAAGCCACATTTGTTGAATGTTGAAAATAGACATGTCCAATTAACTCTGTAAAATGCTTTTTCAGCATCTAAAGAGGCAATAACAGTATTTAAGTTTCCTTTGAGATATGCTGATCAGACTGAAAAAAACGCGCATATATTGCTGGATTACTGTCTGCCCTTGACAAAGCCTGTTTGATGTGGGTGAATTATGAATGGAATTACTTTTTCAATTATGTTGGTGAGTGTTTTACTAATAATCTTTAAATCGCAATTAATTAGGCTTATGGGTCTATAACTGGAGGTGAGGGTTGGGTCCTTATTGGGTTTGAATAAAACCGAAATGAGAGCAGTATTCATGTGCGGAGGGATGGTGGAGGTTGACTTGACCTCTGAAAGCATTCTGATGAATAATGGGGAAATAAGTGGCCAGAAGTGTTTATGAAATTCCGCTGGGTAGCCATCCAATCCGGGTGATTTATTGTTGGGTTCTTCAAGAGTAAGTGATTGATCTAAGGTAGTAGCCTGCTCTGTCGAAAGTTTAGGAAGGTCAATATTATCAAGGTATGAGTGAATGTTTGATATATTCGATTCATTATCTGAGTGATATAGGTTATTATAAAAGTCTCTTAATATGTTATTGATGTCTTATTGATGTTGTTCTAGCCCGCGAGTCTTTGACGGCTGTAATAATTGATTTTTCTCTATCACCTTGCAATTGATTGGCAATAAATTTACCTGATTTGTCAGTGAATTCAAAATAATTTGCTCTTGTTCATTGCATAAGGAATTGTGTCTTTTGATGGATGATACTATCAAGTTGAGATGTAATTGTCCGGATCTCATTTCGGATTTGCTCAGAGGATGAGTGGGCCTGTTGGGAGTGCAACTCCTATAGTCGCTGTTCGAGTTTATTTTGGCATTCTTGTCCTTTCTTTTTCTTGTGAGTGGAGAATGAAATAATACTATCTCTTAGAACTGCCTTAGCTGTTTCCTAAAGTAAGCATGGTGATATTTCTGAGGAGTCATTCAGTTCAATGAAGGAAGTCCATTCTCTGGAAAATTAATGTTTAAATTCTTTATCTGTCAAAAGTGAGGTGTTTAACCGCCACCTGCCGGGAGGGTTCCGGTTTGTTTCATTTATCAGGTTCAAACGAATTGGCCCATGATTGGAAATTACAATAGGAGGGATTTCAGGATTAGTGATTTTGGACAGTGCGGAGTTACTTGTTAAGAAAAGGTTGATTCTAAAGAAACTTTGGTGGGGTGGTGAATAACATGTATTCTCTAGAATGTGGAATATTTGATCACCAACGATCCCCAAGAGCAAGATCACTCATATATTGTTTTATAGTGTCCAAAGAAACTAGGATTTGTGAATATTTCTGGCTTGAGAGCAGTCTAAATTTAGATCCAGTACTGTGTTGAAGTCTCCTCCTAATATGATAATTGATTCAGAGAATTCTAAGAGTTTTGAAAATATATTGTGATATAAATTTGGGTCATCCTCATTGGGGCCATAAATATTAGCTATTGTTAATTTGATGTTACCTAATATCCCATTAATCATTATACAACGCCCTTCTGGGTCTGATATTGTGGTTTTATTTTGATATGGGATACTTTTATTGATCAATATAGAGACACCTCTTTTTTTTGAGTTGTATGATGCGGAAACCATCTCATTAATCCATTTAGCTTTGAGTTTGAGGTGCTCAGATGCAGTGAGGTGGATTTCTTGCAGTAGACAGAAGCTGGGGTTCATCAACTAACAAACCTAATGTGTGTCATTGAAGCTAGTTAGGGGGTGATGGCACAGTGCATTCAAGGCAATAGCTTTACTACCGTTCCCAATGCTTCCCCATAGATAAGTCTGGAATTTCCTCCTTTACATTCCTTTTCACTGCCATAGCATTGTAGGAAGTTTGTAGGGATACATAACTACACAAACAAATGACAAGTAGATAAAGATAAACACAGAACATTGCCGGATAAGACATACATATAGTGAGAGACAGAATAGAGTGAGAGTGATAGGAGAAGTAAGGAGAGAGGGATTAGGGAGGTGAGATGATGAGAGAAATAGGGAGGGGGAATTAGGAAGGTGAGATGAGAGTGAGCGATATTTTTAATCCTGACATGGATAGCATGCCTATTCCTACATCTTGCAGTATATAATAACCAGAATAATAAGAATATACACGTACATACATAATGATCAAAATAACCAGGGTGTGGTGAAGGAGTCTCGGTATAACAGACCGTCTATATATAGTTTATCAACAACCATCGATACGCGTTTACCCTTCTGCCGGTTCTCCTTCAGGACAGGATACAGCACCTTCCGTTGGTCGTGGATCTCCTGGTGGAATTTAATCGTTCATACCCAGCGTGGTTACTTTGCTTTTAACCAGCTCCATGTGCTTGAAGTGTTCAAACTTAGCAATGATGGAGCGGGGACAGTTCCCCACGCGGTGTCCCAGTCGATGAACCCGGTCACAGGTGATCTGCTTCACGGTGTCTGTCGGGAGTTTCAGGACGGTGCGGAGAAAGTCTTTCATCATATTTTCTGTGGACTCTCTGCTGTTCTCTGGGATCCCAGAGGAGATGAGGTTGACCACATCCTTCTGGATTGTATATCCAGGATAGTCTCTTTCATAATTTTATTTTCTTTTTTTACAACTTCCATCTTCGCTGTGAGACGCGAAGATCTGCATTGCATTTTTGCATCTCGCTGACCATGTCAAGGCTGGCTTTGATCTTGGAAATGTCTCTGAGGAGCAGACGAAGCATATCCAGCTTCTTGTTGATATCATCCAAGACACTAACCTCTACACCGCTGGGAATCAGATCATCTGCCAGATTGGTCCTCTTCCATCACGTACTCGTTATAATAAAAATCAATATAATCCTCGAAGTCCTTGACTTTGGTTTCGCGCAGTGTTTTTAAAATTTATATAGATATATATAAATATATTTTGCTATTCACTTTGTTATTTGTCTGGGGAGCAGATTGTTGGTGTTTTAGTCCATGCAGCAGGGCGCAGCCGTGTTCGATCTGTACTCACTTCTGTCTCGCGAGATCACAGCATGCTCCCGTGAGTTCTCTCACCTCAGTCATTATTTTCAAAGTCGACATTCACTCGATCTGTACTCACTTCCATCTTATCGCGAGATCAGAGCATGCTCCCGGGAGATCTCTCACCTCAGTCATTATTTTCAGAGTCGAACATTCACTCTCTTGACGGAGTGACTCCAGCCTCCCAGAGTCATTTAAAGGGTTTGTTTGCTATGAACGAATCATTTGCGACTCTTGCATCACTAACTATTTGTAGGCCATAATAATAAGCACAATTCTAACCACATTTTAAGCACAACAGCTATACCTGTTTCTGGGCTCTCTGTGGACTCTTCTCTGGACTCTATGGGCTCCTCAGTAGATTCTGTGGGCTCCTCTTTGGACCCCTCTGTCGGCTCCTCTGTGGGCTCATCCAGGGACTCTGTGGTCTCATCTGTGGACACCTCTTTGACTCCACTCGAAAGGTGGAGTACCAGGGGCTCACACCTGCACAAAGTGTCACTGGAGTACCACGGGCGTGGGAGCTCCGTGTCGGGGGGATGCGCTTGTATGCACAACTGTGGACCCTTTGGGCTCTGTGGGCTTCTCTGCGGGGTTCTCCAACACACTTTGTGTTATTGCATCAGCATTGTACCCGGTATAAAAGCCCTCAGAGGAAAGCATTAGCCGACCACTGCGAACTGCAAAAATTCAAATAGAAATGCATTTTATTTAGTTATTTATTGCATAATGGAGTTGAGTGTTTTTTGTTGAAAATAGCTCTGTACACAGGATTTGGTTCTGTTCTGTTCTCTAAGTATGTAAGTGTTATATTCAGAGGGGGAAATTTTATTAAATTTTCCTTCTCCTATGTTTATTTTTTTCATGTTATTCTCCTCCAGCTCACACCTATCGGGACCACCATATTCACAGGCTTCTCAGGAAACAACGGCGCTACGGATATCGACGACGGGCCGAATGGACAGATAGAATACGGCATCCAGTACAATCCAAATGATCTGGTACATCAACACATCACAGCTTGTGAAATGTCTCTTTAAATTACATGTTCAGTGTGTGTGTGTGTGTGTGTGTGTGTGTGTGTGTATTTTTTGTTTTGGGGGGTGGGGTGGGTGTTGTACTCTGAGCAACTCTCACAGACGGGTTTAGAGTTTTCACAGATCACTGCACTCAGTAGGGTGTGGGCATTTTTGTGCCGTCAAATGGGTTCTTCGGAGAATTTACTCATTTGAATACCTTGATAAATGTCCTTTGAATAAATGGGAAACTTTTTTAGTGAGCATAGAAATATGTATATTGTTGGTAAAAGTCATCACGCCAGCTTATCAACCAAAATGTCTATGTACGGTGGAAACAGCAGTCCAGAATATTGGTTAAGAGCTCTGGTTTACTGTTATTCAAATGAACTATTCACAAGTTTAAAAAAAGTACAAGACAACAAAAAATTGCACCCAAACAACAACCAGCAACTCTGTGTAAATCACAAAGCAACAGGTTAACCAGTGATTAGAAAACCAAAGAAAAGCTGATTTGTGATGTAGTGAGTGCAGCTACCTCTGAGTAATGCAACGTGGAAGTTTACACACAGTTGTGTTTTAATGATGGATATGTATAAAAATGTGAATGAACTGAAGACACGTTTTGAATGCTGTGTGATAAATGTTTTCTTTCTTCTGAAAAGTTCATTCATCGTGGTGTTTAGGTGGCTACAGTAAATTGCCACATGCGACTCCACTGAGGCTCAGGTTGAAAAAGTGACATGTAATTTTTACTTTAAACCTTAATCGTGCAGTGATCTGTGAAAATAAGTTTTAATAAGACTCTTTCAGGTAAAATAATGTTTAAATGTCTGTCTGTTTTCAATTTCTCCAATGTTCAACCCTGAAAATATATTGTCTTACTCATCTCTCGCTCTCTCTATCTCTCTCTTCATCACCCAGCTTTCTAATCAAACAGTGAGTGTTGCGAACACCCTCTCTGGGTTCATTGTTCTGGCGGAGCGGCTGAATTATGAGGAGAGAACCCGGTACCTGGTGATTGTCCAAGCTAACGTAAGTCTCGAAACCTACCTAAAAATATGTATGAATTACCGTTTTTACACCAAAATGATGGGGTTTACCCGGTTTAAAAAAAACAAAACAGATCCATTGTGATTGGGGAAAGAAACAGGAGAAGCAGCATGGAGTATCCATGCCCGCACCTGCACACCGGCAGCGCCAAATGGATTTCCTTCAGCGGCGGGGAGCGGAGACGCTCCTCCGGTTGGGAGACCGGCTTGGGGCGATGCTGGAGTGGCTGGGAGCGTGCATGGAGCGTGGGGGTTCCCTGCTTTGGTCCCCAGGGAGCGATCATGGTCCCGCATGCGGGGAAAAAAGTTAATAACTTCTGATTTTGGATGCTAAATCGGATATGAAATGATGGAATACTACACAGATATTCACGCTATTAACAGCCCAACGTCTGGAACTTCAACAGGCATCACATCGCACTGGTAAAGGGTCGAAAATGAGCGTGTCTACCCGGGTGTCATGTTTCCATCAGAGCCGAAGCCAGTAAATACGTGTGACTATTGCAGGGTAATTTGTCCCAGGACTACAACCCTGGTGTGACCTTTTCCACTTAGACAAATGCCAGATGTTAGCAAGTGTTACTAGGTCTTTGGTGCAGTGGGAAAGAGGTATATGCTGGATAAATGTGTGTCTGCTCATTTTCATTTTATATTGTTGTTTTGTTTATTTTGAGCGTGTAAGGCCTGGCTGTTGCCTGGGGATACAGAGAATTGGTGGCACGGAGCCGATTCAGCAGCGTCTTGTTGGTATTCAGTGGAGCCACATTTCTCTTTTGTTGAATGGTATTGGAACGCTCAAGCACCTGTGTGACACCATATTTTAAGAGACTTTTTAGACATTAAAAACTGAGCAAGGCTACATTTCATTTCATTCAAGTCCTGTCTCACTAAATCTCAAGAAGGAAGGCTGAATTAAATTCATCGTGAGTGTCCATCAGAATCACAATCACATTTGTAATGTATGAGAAATTTGTCTTGGTTAGGATTGGTGGTGAAACTCATTGAAATATTAAATTACATTAAAATAGAACTAAATAAATAATATAAATAAAATTCAAAACAGCTAAATATACACAAATAGCCAAAAACACAGAACATACAGTAAATAGCCAAATTCTGTATACAAAAATATACAGAATATACAAAATGCACAGGATATTTTATTATACATATACAGTATATCACAGGATATTTAATTATATACTATATACGATATATTCCCCATTATAGAGAATACACAATTACAATTAACTAAAAACTACACTGGCCATAAAGGGGCCCTGTCGGCCACTCTCTAATTATTATTCAACTTCCGGTTTCCCATTATAACTTGGGGTTGCCTGTTGGAGCTCGGCCAGATTACTGGTTGTCTTTGCATATCGAAGCGGCTTTGCGTATGAAAATTTATTTCATGAAAGAAGGCCATTAGCCAATGCAATCCCACAAGGCACGAGCCAGAGAATTTTGCAATCCATGTGTATAAATCCATTATGTATAATCATTTTATGAGCACTTTCTCTATGGACCTGCCTGTAGTCATTATATGGTAAAGGTGTGTTTGTGGAGCAAATGCCAGGCTCTGCAAACTCATTTTCAAGGAAATACATTTGAAAATGGTCGGTATCATGTCTTGGCCAAAAAAGGAGAGAAAAGAAGGACGATAAGATAACATAGTTGTAACAGTTCTTTCCCCCCTGGGAATCCCCGCTGGGAATTTGATAGTAATATGACACAGTGGAAACCTCATATAGTGATCACATCTGTCCTGCTCAAATTGATCACTATAAGCCGATGATTATTATAACGAAATGTCTTTATTTTTGTTTATTTCCCATGCAGATTACCATCTAATTGTATCAATGGCTCTGTGCAGCCTTACACGGCCTACACACAGTGATTTTTTTGTTTTGTTTTATTAGGAAACAGAGAAAAATAACTACATCCAATACAAAAACATACTGTTTTTATTGATTTACTTATTTTTTGAGAAACAGGAAATATGAGCGGCAGAGCGGATATCGCTCCCTCTCCATTACGCATTTACGCCACTTCTCTATACTTGCGTGTTTTACAAATTATCAGTCTTAAATTAATTTTAAACTTGAAATGATTGTTGATGATTTAAAGTGATATATGAAAATCTTAAATTGTAAGAAAATCCTTGGGGAGGGGGCTGCGGCGTTGCTATGTGAAATCGTGACGGGTCTATAGGACCGGCAAGCCCCGGTGTTGTGCCGCCACTGCAGACAGGATACCGCGAGGTAAAGTAAATAATTTGAATTACCGTAGTTTTACATTTTTTTTCCATATTTGTCATGTATGACAAGACCCAAAATGAATTACTTACTGAATACTTGATTACGATAAACAAATGATTAAATTACTATATAATTACTATAAGGAATGATTATGTCCCAAGCTTTTTGATCCATATAAGCAGTTGATTACTGTAACCATGATCATTATATGCGGTTTTCACTGTACAGTAAATAGGGAAAAATATATTTATATTTATGTATATATATATATATATATACATATACAGTAAATGTGTGTGTGTGTGTGTGTGTGTGTGTGTGTGTGTGTGTGTGTGTGTGTGTGTGTGTGTGTGTGTGTGTGTGTGTGTGTGTGTGTGTGTGTGTGTGCTGGTATTCCTATATGAATATACATACGGCTACATAAGTGGTGGGATATATTAGGCAGCAAGTGAACAGTCAGTTCTTGAAGTTGATGTGTTGGAAGCAGGAAAAACGGGAAAGTGTAAGATGCTGAGCGACTTCGACAAGGGCCAATTTGTGATGGCTAGACAAATGGGTCAGAGCATCTCAAACAGCAGGTCTTGTAGGGTGTTCCCAGTATGCAGTGGTTAGTACCCACCAAAAGTGGAAGGACAATCGGTGAACTGGCGACAGGGTCATGGACCTCCATGGGCTCATTTTTACACGTGGGGAGCGAAGTCTAACCTGTCTGTTCTGATCCCACAGCTACTGTAGCCCAAATTGCTGAAAATCATGTAATTTCACAACATATATATGTGTATATATATATATATATATATATATATATATATATGTATATATATGTGACCCACCGCAGATTTTAGGTACATTTGGTATCTTTTGACTTTTTTATTTGAAAGTGAAGAATCAGAGCTTTAAAACAAGGTGTCACTTGTGCGAATCAAGCAGATATTTTTAACGCTATGACTTGACGAGGGTGCAGCAAACTGTGTTTCTGAGATAATCACCCTCAAAGTTTCCCCAACACTTGGACTCATCCAGCCAGCTCCCAGAATGCAAATGGTTGGAGGACTGACAAAGACACATGGCTATTTGCCAAATGGCCACTTGACACCTTGGTGAATGGGGCAATCTCTGCATTGTTCTTGTGTTTATAGGTAATGTTGAACAGAGTCATCGACACACATCTGGGTTTTTATAAAAAGTTTTTATTTAACAGGAAGAATATTCATGTTTTATAAAAGTGGAATTATTTAGAAGTTTAAAAGTGCAGATAACAAAATGTAGTCTGTCAATAATATTTATGTCTGTATATCAACCTCGTGTGTCATTTTATATATAAATGTGCGTATGCCAAATAGCCAAAATCGCCAAGGAATGTTAATAGTTGGCCAACCCATATAAAATTTCTGCTGTAGGCTTTTGTTAACCCCTTTCATGTAACTGTCTCCATGATGAATAATCAAAGTTTACATTACTTCTTTAGACCATGTACTAACCTGTTGAGCTTAGTCAAAACTGTAATGCATCTTGATTTGGTTGCTTGCAGGTTGAACATGACCTTGTGGAAACATCTTCCGTTGTAACAACAATAGGCGTGTCATCAGTCTCCTGCGGTGGTTCTTGAAAATATTCAGTTTCAACGTCAAATTTAGGTTGAAATCTGCTGTTTGAAATGTTCTCCAAGTCCGGGATAACGCCGATATCTGATTCGGCATCGCTGTCGTCCTCTGCGTCGCTGTTGGAGAACTGACTATCATCACGGAAAATGTAGTCCAGTAGGAGCTGCTTACACTGACTTGGATTTATCGTATTGGTCAGATTAAGGTCAGCGATATGATTTAGAGCTTCCGCCACCCGCTTCTCCTAATTTATAACAACATGGAGATCTTAGCTTTTCACAGATGAGTGAAACCGAATGCGTATCGTCTTCTGTTTACAGCTTTTCTTCTTCGCGGCTACACAATAATGTATTCAGGCGTATGTAAAACTAGTTTGATTTAAAGGTTGAACTCTATCAAAATGGTTTCACATTGTGACTTTACATCACATGGAATATGGAGGAATGATTTTCACCTGGACGGTCGCTTTAATGGAAACAATCGATCGTCGCTCTTGCTGTTCAGCGTCTCGGTAGGTGACTGTGTTTCCCCATGTAATCTAACGGCAGTATTTAACTTGACGTTTTAACATTAATCTACTATTTATGAATCAAACTCGGTTTTGAAATATGTTGAGAGAAAAAACACAAAAGGACACAAATATATATTATATTATATGTTTATGAAAACAAAATTAGTTGTGTTGTTGAGCTGTTTTTTATTGGCCCATTCAGCAGCATGTTAATTAGCCATGAGGCTTTGTTTGTCCGCCAACCCCATTTGCTTTTTGGGAGCTGGCTGAATGAACCTGGTGTGGGTAAAACTTTGGAGGTGATTATCTCAGAATCACAGTTTGCCACACCCTTGTCATTAACAAGTCATAGCTTTAAAAATATTTGCTTGATTTGCACAAGTGACACCTTGTTTGGAAGCTCTGATTCTCTACTTCCAAATGATGCAAAAAAACTGTAAACCCGCCAAATTACCCTAAAGTACGTGGTGGGTCACACATACATATATGTGTGTGTGTGTGTGTGTGTGTGTGTGTGTGTGTGTGTGTGTGTGTGTGTGTGTGTGTGTCTGTGTGTGTGTGTGTGTGTGTGTGTGTGTGTGTGTGTGTGTGTGTGTGTGTGTAAATAAATTAATAAATAAATAAATAAAATGTGTATATATATATATACACACATATATATATATACAATACTCACAAAAAGTTAGGGATATTCGGCTTTCGGGTGAAATTTCAGGATGAACCTAAAATGCACTTTAACCTTTACACATGAACTTAATTTGACCTCCTCTAAACTTTTGAATGCACATGTCCAACTGTTCAATGTTTCAGTACTTTTTGCACAACTTGCTGTTCTCTAACAAGGAGCTGAACGGCAAAAGTCACAACATGTGTTCGATCCATGAATCAACCAATACATTTCCTGGTTTAATTAGACATCATGAGACCAAGACGGCACCTGATCACCTAACAACTGATCAACAGTACCTCGTCATTGCGAGGCTTCAAACAGGATGTTCTCAGAGGGAGTGGCCACTGAGCTTAGAGTGTCACAGAGTGTCATCAGCAGGTTGCAACAGAGATACAGAGACTGGAAGAGTCACAGAAAGGCATAGAAGTGGACGTCCTTTGGCCACATCCCACACTGATGAGCGCTTCATTGTGAACAGTGCCTGCGGAACCGGAGGATGAATGCCACTCAACTCCAGGCACATTTAAGGGAGGTGAGAGGCCCCAAGTGTCACGTCAGACCATTCAAAACCGTTTCCATCAGTGTGGTCTGCGTGCTAGACAACCTGCAAGGGTACCTGACCACACCACCAGGCACAGGCATCATCGTCTTGCACGGGCCAGGGAGCATTTATGCTGGACGAGGGACCAGTGGCCTCAGTGCTGTTCTCTGATGAAAGTCGATTCACGTTGAGCAGAAATGATGGCCGCCAACGATGTTGGATACGTCAAGGAGAGCGCTATGCATCAGCTACTGTTGTCACCAGAAGAGCCTTTGGTGGTGGTGGTGGTGTCACAGTGTGGGCAGGTGTGTCTAGTCAATACAGAACTGCCCTACACTTTGTGAATGGTACAGTGACAAGCCCATACTACCTGAATAACATCATTAATCCAGTCATTGTGCCCCTGCATGAACAACACAGGCCTAATTTAATCTTCATGGACGACAATGCTCCAGCTCATGGAGGTGGCATCATTAGGGAACGGCTGCTGCAGACAGGGGTACCTCAAATTGAGTGGCCTGCATTTTCTCCAGACCTGAATCCCATAGAAAACCTATGGGATCAGCTGAGTCGCCGTGTAGAGGCTCACCACTCTGTACCCCCGAACCTCAATGACCTGAGGGCCGCCCTTCAAGAAGAGTGGGGGGCCAGGCCTCAGCAGACAATAAGTCCACTTGTGAACAGCATGAGACGTCGTTGTCAAGCTGTAATTGATGCTCAAGGGCACATGACAAGTTATTGAGATATTGACATTTTTTGTTGTGGTAAACCCACCGCTGTTGTTGGCTTTTGTTTCAATACATTGTTTGAGATGAGGAAATAATCATTGCCTGCTTCTACTTAAATGCCCTACTTTCATGATATAATATCACTTTAGCGTGAACTTTTAACATTTTCCATAAATTTCAGCCAAAAGCCAAATATCCCTAACTTTTTGTGAGTAGTGTCTATATATATATATAAATATATATATATATATATATATGTGCTGCTGTGTCCCTTCCCCGTCCCGGAGAGTCCCTGTTCAGGTGCCATTGTGGCAGTTTTGCCTACCACACACCACCCAAGTGCCTTTTTCAGGGCCCTCCAGCACACAGACGATGGGGCTGTAGACACCAATTTATTGTAGAGAGTGGGCTAGGTCGAATTAGTCCAGGAGCAGATGGACACATGTCATAACAAGGGTTCCTCTCCTGAGAGAGTGTGGGGATGGGGGTTTTACCTGTTGCTTGTTAGACGAACCAACGAGCAACAGGTATACAGCCACTCTGATCCTGGACCCCAATTACCTAGACCCAGGTCAGGTGTGACTGCTCAAACCACACCATCACCACACCACACACATACATACATACATACATACATATAAATAAATAAATAAATAAATATATGTGTATGTATATATATATATATATATATATATATATATAAATAAATATATGTGTGTGTATATATATATATATGCGTCATTCTCATGAAATCACAATAAAACATGACTGCGTATTATCTTCGTGTTAAATGGCAAAACACACAATGGCAAAAATGTATAATACATTCTTCTAGTAATGTAGGGGTACATGACTGTTACAATGTAGTATTTGATATTAATGATAAACACAACATTAGAAAGAGTAGTGAGGGAATGTAGTGGCTGTATATATATATAGATGAGTATATATTTTTGCACTGTTATTGTGTGTCCCGCCATTCTTATTATTATTTTTATTATATTATTATTTCACCTTCTCTGTGAATATCTGGATCAATTCATATGGGACATTCTTGTGGCAGTTTCATAAGAATATGACCCACATCTGTCAATATTTGTGTATACAGTATATATATATATACAATCTATATATAAATATATATATATATATATATATATATATATATATATATATATATATATATTTGTATATAATGTGTATGAATGTAAACTCAAACCAGCCCAATGAATACGGTATTTTAAATGCGTTTCATCCTTTTCCGCACTCGGACATAGCGGTAAAAGTGTATTGCACTTGCACTCTGTCCTGCTTCTGCTGTGGAAGGAAAGAAAACAAAAATCCGGTGACCTTTCCCTCCCCGGCGGCTTGAGGAGAGGCCCTTCTGGAGCTTTCATCTGGAGCGTCAGACCACAGGGTATTTACTGGAACTCTGCGCTGACAATGTGAGGCTGTAAATTGTCGGGCCACTCTGGGCGCTGAGAAAACCACTCTGGGAAGCAGCGATATCACAGCAGCCTCCGACGATTCCCGCAGCTAGGCCACCAGAAATAAATATTTTTTACCAGATCGCCTGTTTTTTTTACTGTGTAGAGCGTTGTTTTTCAACCACAACCGCCGTGAGACCTCGCCAGGTGTGCCATGAAAACGCTTCAAATTCCACTTTAAGAATAAATAAATAATGGATAAATTAGCTCTTGTGTTCCAAGATCCAAATTGCAAGGCTGCACTAATTAATCTAATTAATCAGTTCCAATTAGAACAGCAGCTCTGTGTTCATCAGAATATGTTTCATTCTGAAAGTGATGACTATAATTAGTGATGAAAGATTCTCGTCTTTTTTGAGATTAGGTTTATGGCGAGTCACTTGGTAAATAGAGTCGTTCAATTTTTCCGACTCTTGGTTAATGGTCGATATAACACACAATGAGCAAGAGAGGACTTCCTGAACAATGAATGAGAGTCAGAAGAGTCGGTTCGGCTCTGAGTTGTGAATGGAATTCTCCCAAGAAAATGCATTGTATATCAGGCGGAGGGTAAATCCGTCACATTCAATATGAATTTTTTAACAGGAAAGTGATGTTGTCATGGGATTATTTAATTGTAAAAAGTTTGGAGTGGCAGAAAAAAGGTTTGAGAAACTCTGGTATAGACTCCATGCATGTGTGTGTCTTAAAAAAATGGTGGTGGAAAAAGGAGCGCAGCTATAGTGGTCAGATATTGAAGGCGGGTATGTATATCATTATCAAACTTCACGTTCTGACTCTCCTGCGACGCTATTCAGCTGATATGGCGTCGGCGTTGGACAGGATGAGATGGAATTAACCTGAGAGGCTCCCATTGCCACGGCTATGAATCAATTTCATGCTGAAAACACGACAGTCATCCGGTAGACACCTAATCTGACGTCACGTCGGGGGGAAAATTGGAACTTTTAAATGAAAACGTTGGGGAAATAAATAAAGCATGTCTGGAGAGCGTAGCCGTTCCGCTACGTTGAGCTAAGCTCTCTTTAATGATGGTGACATTTGGGTCTCAACTTTAACGTTTCAAGACGATATAATTACATTTTTAGGTCATATTAAATAAATAAAAATCTATGTATGTATATATATGTATATCATTACTGTGGTGTATCATATAGTCTGCTATATATATATATATATATATATATATATATATATATATATATATATCATAGCAGCATTAACTTTTTCAAGAATTTGTGCTACAGTAGCTCTTCTGTGGGATCAGACAAGCCTTAGCTCCCTACGTACATCAATGAGCCTTGGACGCCTGTGACCCTGTCACCGGTTCACCGGTTGCCCTTCTTTGGACCTCTTTTTGTAGGTACTAACCACTGCATACAAGGATCACTCCAAAAGACCTGCTGTTTTGGAGATGCTCTGACCCAGTCGTCTAGCCATGACAATTTGGCCCTTACATAAAATGGTCGCCATGTCTCCATTCACTCACTCAGACCGTTTTTTTTTTCAAGCCAAAAACACGGCAGTCGAGTAGCAGCCATCTTGCGGTCAATGGGAAGTGTCAATCAGTTGTTCCCCAGGCCCTGACCACTTTTAGTATCATGCAATAATTTCAATGAAATTATTGCAAATATATATTATGTATGTAATGTATATATATTAGTATATATCTAAAGAAAAAAAATGTGAAAATGTGAAAATAGAAAAATATACTTTGTCGAATAAACAGATTCAGATTCTGACTGTTCTCCACTGTGACTTCAATTGATTTTAGACTGAAGTGGGACGGCATGCCAACCAAATATAAACAAATCATTGGAGAGAGAGGCAGAATTTTAGGCCTTTATTTCTGTGTTTGTTTATTGTTGTTTTTCCCACGTTGCCAGGATCGCGCTCCGTATGCCCCTAACCGGCGCACGGCAACGGCCACGCTGACGGTGGACGTGCTGGACGGGGACGACCTGGGCCCTATGTTCCTGCCCTGTGTCCTGGTCAACAACACCCGCGACTGCAACCCCCTCACTTACCGCGCCACCATCCCAGAGTTCACCCAGCCGGTGGGAACACACACACACACACACACACACACGCACACATTAAATTACATTTAATTAAATTAAAATTACATTTGATTTAATTTACTTTAATCTTGTATTCATATTTAATTTGATAAAAAATATGTATTTTTTAAAATGTATACAATATATGTAGGCAAATTTGCCTGGCTGTATGCTTTAAAAGGATAATACAACCATCGCCGTGGAATATTGTGTTTTTTTATTAAAAGCCATGAAATCTGTTATTTTTAAGTATCGAAGTCCATGAAATTGAGCAAAATTTACCCTGAATTTGTTAGGGCCCTAACTATATGATATAGTATATTAAATAAAATTTACATTTATAAGGAGAGAAGGACTATAGATTTAACTTGAAGGCAGGGTTAGGATTAGGGTTAGGGTTAGGGGTTTATTGCTAAAAACTACTACTAAATTTTTACTGCTTTCACGTAAAAACATAAACAGCTAAAAACTTGAAGAAAAGAAAAATTATATTAAACATTTCATGATAAATTAGCCAAAAATTGTTAATTTTATTTTACTCAAAAATATAAAAAAAAAAATTGTTTTTGAGATAACTTAGGTATCAGTATTTAGCATTGCATGGGCTTAATTCTGAAAACATAATTTGTAATTTTCCTAGCTCTTGTGCTGCATGACTTTTCTTAAACCAAATTATTATTATTATATAATTATTATAAATGATATATATATATATATATATATATATATATACATATCGAAAACATTTTTTTTCTTTTCACATGGTCACCTTAATCTCCGGCTCGCAGCTTGTCTCCTCCTCACCTGGAGGCAGCGCGGGCCTTGCTGCTTTGTCTCAGCATGGTAATTCCAGGGGCATTTTCTGCTCTGGTGGATCAGCAATTAGAGCTGAAGTCGGAGTCGACCTTAGATGAGAGCGGCGCATGGCTGGAATTCTGAAAAACACAAAAGGGGGTGAGAGAGAGAAATGGTAGAACAGAGGAAGAGGAGGAAGAGGAGGAGAAGAGTGAAGAAGCTTAAGTCGCACATGGAGTCAAAGATGATGGAATAGAATGGGAAGCACTGCATGGACCAGAGATTGGCTGTCAATGATAGAAACATTGAACTCAAACACTAAACAATATATATATATATAATGTATATAATGTATTTGTATGTGAACATATTAGGGTCGAACAATAAAATGATTGTCATCTATCAAAGTTTTTAAATGTACCCAAATTTTTACCCAAAAAAAAGATTTTTCTATTTAAAGAAGCAGTGCATAGCATTGATTTGATTGAGACCAGAGACACAAAAGTATCTTTATCCAAATGCCATTTTAGCCATAAACAAACCACCATCGTTCTCCTATACCTTTGCAGTTAGCCAGTTGCGAAGACAAACAAGACTATTTCCATAAAATGCTTTATTGCAACATGCAAAAAAAATAAAATAAATATATATGCATTACATTTAGCAGACGCTTTTATCCAAAGCGACTTACAATTATTCAAACACCGACGGCTGCAGCCATCAGGAGCAATTAGGGGTTAAGTGTCTTGCTCAAGGACACTACAGCATGCTAGCAGGAGGAGCCTGGGATCCAACCAGCAACCTTTAGATGACTAGACGACCAGCTCTACCTCCTGAGCTACCACCCCCACAACAAATATAAAATATATATATATATATATATATATATATATATATATATATATATATATATATATATATATATATATATATATATATATATATATAATGAAATTAAAATTAAATCAAAAACATATAATTATTTCCAGGCAATTCTTGAGGGGGCGCCAACCTGTTTTATTAACACATACATACTTACATACATACCTATATATGTGTGTGTGTGTGTGTGTGTGTGTGTGTGTGTGTGTGTGTGTGTGTGTGTGTGTGTGTGTGTGTGTGTGTGTGTGTGTGTGTGTGTGTGTGTGTGTGTGTAGGTGTCTTCTGGCACAGGGCCAGGAAATTTTGGAAGAGAAGGCAGGCAGAGGCGAAACAGTGCCGGTTGGCGTGTATTTATTCTCAGTCTTTTTAAACAAATGGTGGCTCGTGGGCCAAATGTTAAATCATGGGCTCACAGGCCAATGTGAAAATAGTCTGTGCGCTTCAGCGCATTAGTGAACTCCCGCCGTGCCATATCGTGTCTGGCGGCTTGCTTATCGGCATTACTTGCCCAGTCCAACATGTCCCGCAAGCATGCCGATCCTTACTGCGGAGACAACAAAACATATTATTTTCTTGGTTTTGGATCGGATGAATCAGTGCAGTCCCTCCACTGATTTGCCCAATCTGCAGCAGCTGAGCGGCCCCTGGATGGGAGCCTGCACCACCTGTCTGCTGCGTCGGCTTGACCATGCCCCCTTAGTCTGCCAGTGGTACCTCGACTTACGACTGCATCTACTTACGACTAATCCAAAATACTAGCAGCGATAGACGCGAAAATTTGTATCGACTTGCGACCGACTCCAAGATACGAGCGTGGAAATTTGCAGTTGGCGCGTCGGCGGCCAGTCAGCAGTCAGTCAGCAGCCAGTCAGCAGCCAGTCAGCAGCCAGTCAGCCGGCGACCTACAGCATGTGTGCATGTAGTTCGTGCTGTGTATTTTGTTTGTTTTCACCCTTCATGATGAGTCCTAAGAAGAAGGATGATGGGAAAAAGAAAAGGGCAATGATTCCCAGTGAAACTAAGAAGGAAATCATAGAAAAAAATAGTGTGGTGTACATGGGAAAAATAGCTTCGACATACGACTGTTTTAACATACGACCGTTCTTATAGAACCAATTACAGTCGTAAGTCCAGGTACCATTGTATTGGTATTGCTTTGTTTATTGTGTGTTTTGGGGTTGTCGGGGAAGGGGATTGTTTTATGTGTTCTTAGTTACAGTGATGTTAATTATTATGCTGTTGTTAGTGATAGTTAGCCATATTACATGTGTTATGATAGATTGTTATTACTTTTATGTGTTAACATTGTTGCGCCAGGAGTGAGAGTGTATGTAGCGTTAGTGACCTGCCTTCCATGGTTGAGAAGTCAAATCTCTTGCCGCTCGCTCAAGGAAGCACTAGATCGCGACTATATACATGGGTCATGTTTACACATGTTCCATGCTGGTTCCAATACCAGTAGCAGATGGCTGTGGCAAAAGACACAGCGAAGGAGTTTCCATCCATATCAGTCTGTAGAGAAAGAAAGGATAAAGGGATCGGAGGTAGAGGAAGAAGGGGTGAAGAGGAAGGGATGTAGAGGAAGAAGGGAAGGGGGGAGAGGAAGAAGAGGAGGAAGGTAGAGGAAGAAGGCAAGGGGCAAGGGTGGTGGAGGAAGGCAGGTAGAGGAAAGGTGGAAGGGAAACAGAAAAGGAAGCAAGGAAGGCCAGTGAAGAAAGGATGAAGGGTAGAGGAAGAAAGGAATGTAGGTAGAGGAAAGGAGGAAGGGATGTAGAGGAGGAAAGGAGGAAGGGATGTAGAGGAGGAAGGTGGACAAATGAGGTAGAGGAAAGAGAGAAGGGAAGGCAGGTGCCGTAGATGAAGGAAAGAGAGGAAGGGGATGACAGGTGGAAGAGATGTTGAGGAAGAAGGGATGAAAGGGATGTAGAGGAAATAGGGGAGGGAGGTAAAGGAAGGTGGGATGGAAGGAGGCAGATGAAGGAGAGATGAAGGGAGTAAAAGGAAGAAGGGATGATGGGAGGTAGAAAAATGGAAGGGTGTTATAGGAGGAGGAGATGAAGGGGTTAAATGAAGAAGGGATGAAGGGGTAGGGGGTAGAGGAAGATGGGAAGGGAGATAGAGGAAGGGAGTAAGAGGAAGAAGGGATGAAGGGAGGTAGTGAAGAGGAAGGGGAGAAGATTCAAGAAGGGGTGAAGATAGGGAGACGAAGTTAAGGGAGGTAGAACAAGAAGTCAAGGGAGATAGAAGAATTGATGGAGGGAGGTGGAAGAATGGAAGGGAGCAAGATAAATAAGGGATGAAGGGAAGGGAGGTCAAAGAAGCAAAGGGAGTTAGAGAGAGAAGGGATGGGAGCTAGAGGAAGTGAGGTACTGTAGAGTAAGAGGGGATGACAGGTAGATGGGAAGGGATGAACGGGGGTGGAGTAAGAGAAGGCAGGTTGTGGAAGAAGGGATGGGGGAAAGGGGGGAAGAGAAGTGAGGTAGAGGAAGGGTGAAATGGAGATAGAGGAAGGGATAAAGGGAGCTAAGAAGAAGGGAGGAGGGGGTTAGAAGAATAAGGGATGAAAGAGCGTAGATGCAGGAAGGAATAGGTAGATAAAGAAGAGAAGGGAAGGAGGTAGAGGGGGAATAGATGAAGGGAGATAGAGGAAGGAGGGATGAAGGAAGGTAGAGGAATGAGGGATGAAGGGAGGGAGAACAAGAAGGGATGAAGGGAGCTAGAGGAAGGAGAGTTAAAGGGCGGTAGAGGAAGGAGGGATGACAGGAGGGAGAGGAATAAGGGATAAAGGGAGGTAGAGATGTATGAAGGGAGGTAGAGGAAGGAGGGATGAGGGGAGGTAGAGGAAGAAGGGGTCAAGGGACATAGAGGAAGGAGGGATGAAGAGCAGTAGAGGAATGAGGGATAAAGGGAGGTCGAGGAATGAGGGATGAGCGGAGGTGGAGGAAGGAGAGATAAAGGGAGGGAGAGGAAGGAGGGATTACATGAGGCATGAGGGATCTTCCATCCCTCCTCCCATCCCTCCTGCCATCCATCCTTCCATCCCTCCTCCCATCCCTCCTGCCATCCATCCTTCCATCCCTCCTCCCATCCCTCCTGCCATCCATCCTTCCATCCCTCCTCCCATCCCCTTCTTCCATCCCTCCTTCCATCCCTCCTGTCATCCCTCCTTCCATCCCTCCTTTCATCCCTCCTGCCATCCATCCTTCCATCCCTCCTCCCATCCCTCCTGCCATCCATCCTTCCATCCCTCCTCCCATCCCTCCTGCCATCCATCCTTCCATCCCTCCTCCCATCCCTCCTGCCATCCATCCTTCCATCCCTCCTCCCATCCCTCCTGCCATCCATCCTTCCATCCCTCCTCCCATCCCCTTCTTCCATCCCTCCTTCCATCCCTCCTGTCATCCCTCCTTCCATCCCTCCTTTCATCCCTCCTGCCATCCATCCTTCCATCCCTCCTCCCATCCCTCCTGCCATCCATCCTTCCATCCCTCCTCCCATCCCTCCTGCCATCCATCCTTCCATCCCTCCTCCCATCCCTCCTGCCATCCATCCTTCCATCCCTCCTCCCATCCCTCCTGCCATCCATCCTTCCATCCCTCCTCCCATCCCCTTCTTCCATCCCTCCTTCCATCCCTCCTGTCATCCCTCCTTCCATCCCTCCTTTCATCCCTCCTGTCATCCCTCCTGCCATCCATCCTTCCATCCCTCCTCCCATCCCTCCTGCCATCCATCCTTCCATCCCTCCTCCCATCCCTCCTGCCATCCATCCTTCCATCCCTCCTCCCATCCCTCCTGCCATCCATCCTTCCATCCCTCCTCCCATCCCTCCTGCCATCCATCCTTCCATCCCTCCTCCCATCCCTCCTGCCATCCCTTCTGCCATCCCTCCTGCCATCCATCCTTCCATCCCTCCTCCCATCCCTCCTGCCATCCATCCTTCCATCCCTCCTCCCATCCCCTTCTTCCATCCCTCCTTCCATCCCTCCTGTCATCCCTCCTTCCATCCCTCCTTTCATCCCTCCTGTCATCCCTCCTGCCATCCATCCTTCCATCCCTCCTTCCATCTTCCCTCCCCGCCTCCTTCCAAGGTTTCCTCACGTTACTGTGCGCTCACACCAGAAGCGATCGCTGTCATTTGTGGCCGTTCCTGTTCAACCTATCGCTGAATAGTTGACATAGCAGCGTGTAAACAGATAAATGTGCACCGAGCTGTATAAAAATATTTTTTTTTAAGTGACGGGATAATTTTTTATATTTGTTCACATTTATTTATAAAATATAATACGTATAGGATATAATATATTAATTACCGCAACATTACCCAACAATTTATGTGCGAAACCTCGCCAGGGATTCCCACGCCCTCCCAAATCTACTTCCACACATTATTTTGTAATATGACGTCTGTATAAATTAATTGTGTGGCGCTGCATTAATAAAGTACAGGCTGCCCGCGTCACATCTAACCAGCCTAACCAGCTCAACTTTCTCCCGTCACCTCGCCTCAGAGGTGGCGCTACGTCGCTCTCCGTCGCCACCGCCGTTGGAAATGAACGACTTCCCGTTGCTTGTCACCGCTTCCAGCGTGAGCATACGGTCGGTCTGAGACAATGACGTCTCACTCATTCACTTGTATCATCAATTTAGGATCAAAAGTGAATGATCTCTTTACTGCCAATTTTCGCTCTTGGTTTTGGTACATAGGCTTATTTCCAGCATTTGTTGAGGTTTATTGTACAATCATCTTTTTGCTTCACTGTTTATTTGAAGGTTATTGTACAGGACCATATATTTCATTTTTCGATTTGGGCTTTTCTGGTATCTTAAGTTATATCTGTTGTTCATCATAAGGTTGAGTGTATATTGGCAGATTTTAATTTTTATTAATTTATGGGGTAAAGTTAACTGTTAGGTTTATTGTAAATATTCAAAATTTGCCATATAGTCCCTTTTTATTTTTCATATTTTATCTATCCGCTCTGTAATTTGCAACCTAGGCACCCTGTAGCCGCAGAAATATTATTATTATAAAAGTGAATCTTGTCGTATTACTGTAGCGACCTCAGGGCTAAGGTAGTTTGGGAGATGTTTATAGGGGTAGACGTGGCCCTGGTTCGGCTTTAATTGTTTTTATTGTTTTCGGCAACGCTCCCAACCCTTCCCACTAGCTGTATTGAATAGGGAATAAAAGTGAGTTAGTGGTCAGAGTCCTCAGTCGGCGTCTATAAAATGGACGCCGTGACCCCGTTCACTCACTCACACTGAGCTGTTTTGCATTGAAGCCAAAAATATGGTGGCCTGATCGCAGTGGACACAAAATGAATTAGAGCAAGAAGGGAATGGAAATAGAGGAAGAAGGGAAGGGGGATTAAAGAAGAAGGGATAGAGGACGGTAGATAGATGATGAAGGGATTCGATCCCACAAGAAAACACCCTTTGCTTTGCTGCTTCCCGTCTGTCTTCTTCTTCACTGATTTTCACTCCATTCTGCAGTGTAACTATTATCGTAACGTCTCTGTCCATCGGGACATTCCTCTCCTAATTGATGAGTGTATTCTAATTAATCACAATGTCTGGGCAAGCGATCTTAAGTGGATCTGTATTTCTGCCCTGGGGGAGACGATCTAGAGCGGGCTCTGCCGTCCCCAGGATAATGACTATCTGGAGGAGGGTATTATAGCTAATCATCATTGTGCAGAGCCAGGGGGATTTGATTTAGTGCACCTCCAGACGTTGTAAAAAGCGAGAGGGCTGGATAGGGAGGGGTGTCACGGATTACTTTAGCCGAGGGATGTAAATATATCCCTGAAGGAGGGATTCTTCCTGCCAGAGAGCGCTGCTACCAATGTGGCTGTCGATGCAAAGGAGGTGCCACGCAAAGCCACTTAGAATATTCACACGTATTGCGACGGCCATATTGCGATAGTTAACGCTACGGAAGTACGCTTAAAGGCCATGTGCTCAAGATATCCCCTCTGGGCCATATGGTGGTGCGCTGCGGAGGGGGTGGATCGAGGTAATTAGTTTGGATACTGCCTGAGTACAGCTGATTAGGAAAAGTAGGCTACGACACCACAAACAGATTACACCTGATGTATCGTTCTGGTTCCATGCTGCGCAGGAATTGATCCAACAACAGTGGGCTTTTAGTTAATTACCCTGATAATTATCCAGTGTATACTTTTATTTGGACATTTATGGACAATGGCTGGTGAAGAACTGACACGCATAGTTGGTTTAATGATAAAAGGAGGCACGTGCCGGGGGGGCACCAGGCACCTACCCCTTTGCTTCTTGATGTCCATGGTGCCCTTTTATATCAGGCACATTTTAATTTTGTTTTATTAAAGCACAAATGGGCGTTGAGATTTTGTCTGAAAACGTTGTATTACATATCGACTAAAAGAGGGGTCCCCAACCCGACAGACTCCCTGTTTTAGTCAGACAAAGGCACAGTGGAGTTTATTTTCTTATGTTTTTTGTTTTTTTCAAAATCCGAATATCAATTGTCAACTTTGAATAAAATAGAAGAACATAAGCCCAAATAATAGCCATATTTAAGCGGGCACCACTGTGTTGTTTTAGTGGGAAAAAATAAGACAATAACCCCTTTCCCGACATTTTTTTTTTTTTTAATTCATGGCAGGAGAATAACGTAGTAACACTAGGTTTGAATGAGTCGCATATTCCAGAATTAAATGTCTTTATTTAGCCACTAGGAAAAAGGAAAAGAGAAGGGCATTTATTTTCTTGGCTCGATATGAATATTCATGAGGTGCCTGTTCTGAACGCTTCCTCATTGGACGAGTCCAAATGAGTCTGTTTTGGTTGAATTGGTGTACAGTAGGAAGCTTATGCCAACAGTCAAATGATATGTTATGCTGGAAATGCCATTTTAAAATCTTTTTCCATGTGCCCTCTGTCGTCCTCTGCACGGGCCTGGATAAAAGCAGTTGTTCTGAAAAGCCTCTCTCGTTGCAGAGCCAACTAAACCCTCTGAATGTGACACCTCCTATTCGAGCGGTGGACATGGACAGGAACATCCAGCCGCCGTCCGACAGACCTGGCATTCTCTACTTCATCCTGGTCGGTAGGTTCAACAAGTGGTTCCACAACGCACGGCCCTTTTTTGGCCAGTTTTGGCTTCGGTCGGTTTCAGTGTCAGAGTGTTTGAGCTGGAGCTCAGTGAGGGGTGGCTCCAAATCCAAATCCTCGCTTCTCAAACTCTAAAGTGAAACGGACAGCAGCTCTTCCGACTTGGTTCTTCTCCAAAACATCATTGTTTGTTCCGGACGTCGCCAGAGTGAATTAGTAAGCACCAGCGATGTCTGGTCAGGGTAGGCAGGAGAGTACATAGGTAGGCAAGAAGAACATTTGATTTACACAACATGCTAATATTAGATTTGCACTACTTTTAATTCAAAATACCTAATCCAATACATATGTTTGTTGAAATTTGGCATCTTTGGATGCTCACGTTTCCTTTTTTTTTTAAATGGCATCTGACCAAAATGCCTGACTGATTCCTTTCCGTTGCAGGTCATCCCATGACCTACCCGGAGTACTTCTCCTTGAACAGGACCACGGCGGAACTGCGTGTCCTCAAACCCGTCAGCAGAGACCTCTACCAGAGGTTCACGCTCATCATCAAGGTGAATTTAGGACGTTTTTTTGTGGGGGGCGGTGTTTCATTTAATCGATGAACAGAAGTGTACAGAATCACGTCTTTTATACCCCAGACTTTTAAAAATGTCTGTCATCAACCACGGGTGGCTCACGAAGATGTTCCCAGATGATTTAACTATGTTGATGGACAGCTTTTCTTTTGGCTTGGAGAACAGTAGACAAGCATATTCCAGTTAGTCTATGAACTTAATTAAATACGCTGTAGCACTTTATTCTTGTCCTTCCATTTCAGGGGAAACAAAAAACATATGTATTATTTCATTATTCCACCATGGTATCGCTGCATAGAGATGAACCTGCATCCGGGTAATTCATCACGCCCATTTACATGGCACACAAAGATAACCTTAGAAACCAAGTCCTTGAAAGATTATTTGCCTCCTCGCTCTCCTTGGAGATTTTGGTGCGAAAAAAAAAAGAAATGTGATATATGGACTCGGGCCCGAGTGTGTGAGAGTCTGCACTCTCATGAATCCTAATTTAGAGGAGGAGGAGGAGGAGGAGGAGACCGGGATTACCTGAAAGTCAGCATTAGACCTACTCACCCACTCTCCATCCACCCACCCATCGCTAACACACCGCACCGGGAGGAAGCCCTGAACCCGAGGACAGAAGAGATCGATGATGTGGTGATGAGCATTTTGCATGTGTCCAGGAGGCAATGGGGGTCACATGGTTGAAACGGGAAAAGAGAAAGAGAGAGAGAGAAAAATATGTGAGTGCAGAAAGCTAAGGAGCCTCTGTAGCTGGGGAGGTTTTTGAATAGAGGATCGAAGAGGTTTTTGCTTTGGGACTCATCATTATGTCATGGGGGGGATAATAATCAGAATCAGGACAACTCGCTTACACATATAAAAAGGAACTTTTCCTTTTTTTAGGGTATTTTATTTGCAGGTCCGGGCAGCAGTAGCTCCGTAGGTAAATTAGTTATTTGGCAACTAGAGGGTTGGTGGTTCGATCCTTGCCTCCTCTTGGCTAATTTGCAGAGGTGTCCTTGAGCAAGACACCTAACCCCAAAGAGCTCCTCGCATAGCTGACACTGGATGTGAGGTGTGGTGGAAATTCACTTTGACACCTTTCATAAAGCAACCTTCAATCTTGCTGAGAACACGAGTAAGAATAACTTTATTTAGCTCGGGAGAACATCATTTACTCAAGCAGGAATTACACAAGATTTTCCCTGTCATCTCTAAGAGACGACACAGAGCCCCGTTTATACCATTCTCACTGACCTTTATCTGAGCTGTTCACGTACCAAGCCCATAGGTAATGCAACCCACCTAACGTGCATGTGTTTAGAAGAAACCAGAGCATTAGGAGGAAACGCACGGGGACATGCAAGCTCCACACGGAGAGGCCGCAGTCGGGTTAGAACCCAGAACCTTCTTGCTTTGAGGAGAGCTTACCACTGAGCCATGAATGAAAGAACGTGCAGTTGTGGACAGGGACACAGGGACACAGGCATAAGAATATGTTTCACAAATCTGAAATTGGGTTTATGCTTCCAATTATAATCTAGTCCAGGTTTGACGACAGTAGTTTTGGATCTCGATCTGGTCTTAAATGGTCTGTGTTAGCATGTGTGCATTCGGGGGTGAGAGGCGCATGATAGAATTGAGTGGGAGACGGACGATAGATGAAGAGTGAGTGATGAGGGGTGACTCGTGGTGTCGCAGCAGCAACAACACAGGTCATTTGGGAACAGGGACAGTGCTAAAGAGCCGGGCCACCGGGGAACACTCCACTCACCCCTTCCTCCATGTCTTCTCTCCATCACTCCCTCTCTCTTTATCTGCCAACGAGATGAGCTTGTGGCACTATCCCGCAGGTGTCTCGTGTGAGGAGATTGGATCTGTATGGGGGGCTCTATGGGGGTTTGTTATCGTTACTGGGAGGTGGGGGAGGAGGATGCACGGGGGAAATGGTCTGTCTTCCAATATGGTGGAGATAAAGGCGTGATGGTTTCCCACCGTGGGTAATGTGAGGGTGGGTTGTGTCATATTGCACATGGTGCTGGGGGTGTTGGCCAAATCCATTGGATTACTACAAAAAATAGAGTTATTCTGATTATTTTTGAGTTATGCTAGTTCTCCGGCAATTCAAAATCATAATAATCAAGATCGGATTATTTCGTATGAAAGTACATTTTCATTTACAAGGATTTTGAACCTGCAACGAAGAGGAATCACAGTCAGGGATTTGCATTTGATGCAATTTATAAAACAAATAAATAAATAAAAATGTGGAGTGAAATTAAATTTAAAAATGTAATTAAAGGCTGTTAAGTTGTAAGAAGCAAACTTGACCTGAGAAGATTAAGATGGAGGAGCTTTCTATTTAAAAACATTGATGCATTGCCATAAAGACAATTAGCATAAAAATGCTTTAGAGCCTGAAAAATAAATAATAAAATAATAAAATAAAATAATAAAATTCAAATAAATAGCTAAATATAGATTCATATATTTGGCTATTAATACATTCAAATATAATTATACATTAATCAATTAATTAGTTAATTAAAGGGGACATATTATGGACTCACTTTTTCAGTTCACTTGCATATGAACATACATTTGGGTCTCTGATGGACCTACTAACACACAAACTGTGAAATAAGTCAACCCAGTATTTTTTAAGGGGCTGCCTATTTCCAAAAAGATGTGATTCAACATGCCATTCAGATTTGCCTCCCCTTCCTACCTCAAGTGGTAGCTCATTAGAATTTGAACAGCCCCCCATCTAAGTAACTCCACCCATGGCTTGAGAAATACCTAGCGCCAGACCGCAAGCATTATCTCAAAGCTAAGAGCTAAGCATGGGAACTGCTCTGTTTTTGGTTGCCTAGACCAGCACAAATCTTAAAAATAAAGATTGCCTTTAAAGCAACACATACTAAAACAGACCATTTAGAACAGGAGCGGTTGAGGCATGTTAGAATGGCTAGAAGGCATAATCTGTGAGTGGTATTTTTAGCAAAAAAACATCTATGACATGTTTTGGTGACCTCAGAGACCTATATTAACTTGGTGAAAACAAGTCTAATATGGGACCTTTCAATTTAATTTAAATAGCCAAATATACAGAAATACCCCAAAAAATTTAAGAACAGAAATAGACAAATAAGTGAAAAAATAAATACAAAATATACAAAATGCAGTGTATAAAGGGAATAAATCATTACTATTTACATACTAAACTGCAGAGTTGGACCAAAAATAAGGCCAAACAGATGGAGATGTGAGATTTGGAAAAGCTGGAAAGATGGCCTTTACGTGTCAGGAGGCATTCAGAAGAGAAACATAGATTCACACCAGGTCACTAACCACTTAACTCATTCACAGATGTGTAAAAGATTTGACAATTTACTGAACAGCAGTTGACAAACTGATGTTTGCAGCCATGATGGGGGTGACAGAGAAGATGTAATTATTCTTAATGCAAAAGCATGAAGCAATAACGTTTTTTATGTAGTTTTATTTATATATATGTATAAATATATATATGTATATATGCCAATGTGTGTGTGTGTGTATAAATATATATACATATATATATATATATATATATATATATATATATATATATATATATATATATATATATATATATATATATATATATATATATATATATATATATATATATATATATATATATAAAACATACACTACATTTTTTCAGGAAAATGTCTATATTCAAATTTAGACTTAGACTTGCTTAATTTAAATCTTGGAGTGAGACCTTTTGAGCCAGATGAGAGTGGCCCGGTCAGGCCGTCACTGCAATCCTTCTGCTGTTAAACACAAGTGTCACGCCCACCTCTCACTGTGGAACACCATCCAAACACTGAGGATTTGGAAAAAGAGAGAGGGGGAGACAAGGATAGAGGGGGGAGGGAGAGAGTGAGGGAGTGCGGGACCTGGAACAAATTCTGCTCATTAGCTCAATTTTGCTGAGCTCCCGTTGTTCATTGCTAAGTCTAGCGGGAGAGTGAAGCTTCTTAGCTGATGACTAGTTCCTATATCCTCACGGTGACATTTAGAGCTGTCAAGTGTTGTCATTGTAACTGACAACATGCAAACATGCAGAATTTTCACTGTGTGCATTGTTCACACAGAAGTTATTGTCGATTGTTAATTCTTAGGTTTATTGTATTTTCCCTTTTTTTTCCCCAATTTTTAGTTGACTTGTATATTGTATTGAAAGTTGTCAGTTAATTCTTGTGTATCACAAATTGTTCTATCTCTATTCATATTTCTTCATGATTATTTTGATGTGAGAACACTGCAATTACCCTCCAGGGATGAATATAGTATCCATCTGTCCATCTATCCATCTTTCTATCTATCTACATACCTACGTATCTAGGCTCTATCTCCTCTGCTAGGATGCTTCCATGGATGGCTATATATATTGGATGGCCCCATCTATTTCAGGATATTTTCCTATGGCTGTCTCATTACAGTGAGATCCAGAAGATCTTACTTAGCTCCCTACTTAGGTTTCGTGAAATTTAGGAGCGAGGCATTTTGCATGGTCCCGCGGATCCACGCGTTAGATATCCCATAAGTCAAAACACAAAGTCAAACCAAGATAATGGCCGTGCAAAATTGTAAAGCTGAAATCTCATTTGCAGCATGACAGTTTCCATTTAGGAGGACTTTGCTTCTTGTTGTTATTGTCTTTTTGACTTTTATTCACAAACGGCTTGATTTATGCTGCTATGGAAACTGCAGGAAGCTAAATGACGTGGGTTGGTCACAGGGTGTCATGTTTCCTTGGCAGTTTAATGTGGCTTTTTGACAAAATGGGTATTCATGAAAAACAGGTACCACGGTGGCGGGGGAATCCTCACAAACGATCCAGACCCAGGTTTTTACATTTAGATGAGCAGATTATTCGACGAGCTTCCTGGTTGGATCTAATTGGAGGATTCACAGATAGTTCACAGCTATTCAAAGCTGGACTTTTAGTTTTGCCGCTGTACTAGTCGCTCTATTATTCCATGTGACAGCTTGAACACCCTGTAACACAAAGAACAGAACAACTCTATAGACATCGACAGATTGAGCTTGGTTAAGTTTCATGAATTTACACCTGAAAGAAGACTGTAATAGAGTGACGATGCACTAAATGTGGGCCAAACATTGATTTACCGCAGAACATTTCCAATCACTTGCTCTTCAGCTGTTTGTTTGCCTGATGGTGTAGCCCGTTGAGCTTGCTTTCCGTCGCACACAGATGGCATTTTCTTGTTAAGTGCCTTCCCAATTACTGAGAAGACCTAATCCTAAGTGGACAACTGATTGAATTAGGTTGTTGGAGCCCTTTTGTAATTGACATGACAATCTGAGAAATACCCGCCTTCCTCACTGTCCTTCAGCCGAGCAGGACTGAAGCAGCCAAAGGTGTTGTGCTAATTAACCCTCCCCATTAGTGCACGGCACGGCCGGCTAGAGGCTTCCAAGAGTTTGTCCGATTCAATTCGGAAATGTGGCCGACATCAGCACGCATCTCTCCCTCCCCTCATGACAGCCCGGTTTGGTAAAGATGTGACTTTCATCCCTCACCCTCTCCTGTGTATCCAGGCTGAGCAGGACAACGGCCACCCCCTTCCTGCCTACGCCGACCTGGTCATTGAAATCCTGGACGAGAACAACCAGGCCCCATACTTCCAGTTCGCTACGTACCAGGGCTACGTCAGCGAGTCCTCCCCCGTGGGAACCACCATATCTGCCAGCGCCAACCTCACCACCCCGCTGGGCATCATCGCCCTGGACAACGACATCGAAGAGGTAGGAAGAGCAGGAAGAGCCCAAAGATATATCTCACAAATATATGAGACGTTACTATTTTTAACCAATGATTTAAACCAATGATCGCTGTTTTTAACTGGTAAAAGTCATATCCTCTATGTATGTACGTAGCCAGGACATGACAATACAGTTGCCCAGTTGCCCCAGGCAACTGGATTTGGCCCATTGTCAATCCAGTTTCATCTTGTGCGTTATACTATATCTCGCAGTCTGTTTCGAAACTCTATTGAGCAATCGATTTGTCTAATGATTAAAATTCGGCAACCATGTTGTCAGTCTTGGCAACGATGCAGTTTTGGCACACGATGCACAGCTGTCAACTTGCCAACCACTTATTTTTTTATTTTTTTCTTTTGCCAACCACTTCTAAAGGTTAGCCCCTGGCCCTGGTAAAGCTTTTGTATATTTTGCGTCTATTTAGAAAATGAATTGTTTGATCGATCTATTTATAATTCGGCAACCATTTTGTCAGGCTTGGCAACTAAAAGCTGTTGCATGGTTGTCGACTTGGCAACGATGTTAGTGTCAGGCCCTGCTGCAGCTTTGATTAATTAAAGACGAAACTTGAATTTGAAATACTCGATTCTGATTGGTCAATAGTGGTCAGCGGTCAATTATTAACGCTGATCTGGTAATTATGAACACTCCTTTATCTGGATTCACGTTGCTTGTATCGCGTTAGATCGGTGTTAGATACATTGTTGTGGACAATTTTTCTCCCAAAACATATTAGTTATAAATTGATCTAAAATCAGCATTCCATCTCAATATATGATGGTCATTATCGCAAAATGACACCCAGAGTGTTGCTCTCTTACTGGTCAGGCAGTTATTTTACGATAATGAGCACTGGGCTGCACATTGTACACTTGTATGTTTGTAAGTAGCTTGTGTTTAAAAAATATACAAATCAACCCTGTGCACATGGTATTGAATGTAATGTACACCTCCCTTCCTGTGTAGCTGGAACCTGGTCAAACTCCTGTAGGTAAAAAAAAGCTGTGTTGGGGGTGCATTGAGAGAAACCATAGAAATAATAATAGAATAAGTGCATGGTTTTTGAATTGTTGAAAACAACCTGGGAGACCCACACCACGTCACTTGTAATATAATTATTAATTATATTATATTATATTATAATAGTATTCAACAATCTCTTCACAATTGGGTAAAAAGGTGGCGGTTTTCGCAGGTGGCTTTCCAGTGTGGTTTCAACCGTAGACTTTGTATGTGTATGTGTGTGTGTGTGTGTGTGTGTGTGTGTGTGTGTGTGTGTGTGTGTGTGTGTGTGTGTGTGTGGAATGCTTTCCTTTGTGCTGTGGCTTTCTATGCAGATGCACAGTGTATCTGCTGTGGGCTTTTCCTTTTCATTTGATAAAGTCAAAAAACTTTATCTGTTCAAAAAGAACCAGCAAGATTTCTGCTGCTTAGTTTTTTTACTTCTTTACTTTTATTTATGACGATGATTTTGTGTGTGTGTGTGTGCGTGTGTGTGTGTGTGTGTGTGTGTGTGTGTGTGTGTGTGCGAACGTGCGTGCGTGCATGTGTGTGTTTGTGAGGGTCATTATGTATTATGCGCCACATTTTGATATTTTTTTTGTATTCTGCATCAACAGGGGTGGTTCTCACATTGTGATACACTGAGAAACCTTGAAGGTCCAAAACAAACAAACAAATAAGATGGTTGTTGTGAGACTGAGATGAGACATAATGTCTTTGTTTTGGGGAGTTTTTCCACTTTGTTTTTCTCCTTCTTTTCATTTGATTGGAGTCAGAAACAAAATAAACCGATGACAGTCTTCCCTGTAAAACAAAATAAAGTTGATGTGTCCAAATCCTCATTACAGCACAATGCTGATGACTCCTGTATACTTCATGCGAGATTGAAATTGGCAGACTCTCAGAGCCAATATGGAGGCTTTGCAACCGAAAATTGAGCTCTGAATAGGCTTGGATCGGCGTACCCGGGGATAGTCATCTGTCAGAACCAGCAAAATTTGTGGCTCACCGCCCCCCAATGCACCATTGGTTACGATTGGTCAACTGTCTCACATGACTGGTTATGTTTATGATGTGCTTCCAGTAGGTCCAGTTCCTGTCAATAAATAGCCGTGACCAGCAGAAGTAAATCATTTTTCTACTTCTTTCTACTCTTTCCATTTTTCTCGAACAATTGGAAAATTCAACATTATATGTCATTGTTTCCATTTTTCTCTTGAGGAGCAGGTGAGTTTGTGATCGATCGAACTGGGAGAAGCTGGGATCGAGCTGGGAGAAGACTGTCACACAGTCGATCATTATAAGTGTATTGGAGCCTTTAGGCTTTGCTTACACCGCAGGTCTTATGTCCCAGTTCCTATTTGTTGCCCATACAGATGTTCTTACCTCCTGTTTGCACCGACTTTCCACGTGAGCCATATGGGATTCCGGTGTTTACACCAGATGGTAGAAAAAACACTTAAAATCAACCCTGCATACGCACTTCATACTTCAGCCTCTGAGCGCAGCCCGTTCACCATTTGTCAATGATGCAAGTAAAAAGCTGTTGTTTTCGAAAGCATCGTTAGAGGTACAGGTATATATATATATATATATATATATATATATATATATAGATGGCGTAGATGGCATGGATGGGGCCTCCTACAGTCGCCTCGTGTGTTGGTGCGCATTGTTTTGTCTTATTTTGTTTGTTAATTTAGTGTTTTGTGTCCAGGAGCTCGTACACCAGGGAAGAGCACATGAACATCAGGGCTACAACTCCTGTGGATTTATTTCCCACTTTAATCGCCACATCCGCGGAATAACTGAACATTCTTATCAAAGGTTTGTGCATGCAGTGAAATGCCGGAAGAGAGGGAGACGTGCTGGTGCGCTCGTGCGCCTCCACTGGCAAGGACATTGCACACCATTACCTGGAATATTTCTCTCTTAGGTGCGTTCACTGGGAGACAAACTGGACGACCTTCAGCTATTGTTGTGGAAGAACAGAGACTTTTCTTCATATTCTCTTTTGTGCTTTATGGAGACGTTGCTGAATGGAACGATACCGGACTCTGCGCTGCAGCCTGCAGGCTTCCAACTCTTTGGGACACAGAACCGAATGGGACACAGAACTTTCCGGCAGCAAAACAAAAGGTGAAGGTTGGTGTTTTTACACTAACAGTAGCTGGTGTAATGACATGACAGTGATCCTACAGCACGTCTCCTGATCTGGAATCTTTTTTCGTTAACTGCAAACCCTTCTATTCTCCCTGTGAGTTTGTTTCATTCATACTGGTCAGTGTTAACATACCACCCCAGGCCAATGTGCAGGAGGCACAGCGCATGCTCGCCCACCAGATATGGTGTGTGGAGCAGACAATACTTAGGGAGGACAATACTTTGGACCACTGTTACACCAGAGTAAGCACAGCCTATCACGCCGGCCCCCAAGCTGCATTGAAACACTCATACATACAGGCAGAAATTAAGTGTAAGCCTGTGATGAGGCGGACCAGAAGAGGACCAGTGAAGCTGCGAAGGATTTTCAGGCGTGCTTGGACGTTTTCAATACTGTTACCAACAGTCTGGATGAGTACACAGAGGCTGTGACATCATACATCAGCTTCTGTGAGGAGAGCTGTGTACCATCGTAACAACAACGACAAGCCCTGGTTCAAAGCTAAGGTCAGAGAAGGAAGAGGCGTTTAGGAGTGGGGACAGACATGTTTAAATTGGGCCCGGACTCAAGCCCGGCCAACAACCTGAACAACTTCTACAGTCGCTTTGAAAGGCAACGGGACAGTCCTGACACCATCCCCTGTGACACCTTCCACCAGCCCCAGCCTACCGGCCCGCCTCACCCAACTGAGCAGGAGACTGGACCTCTTCACAGCTACTCACCTCAGTATATACCGTATACCAGCAGCTGCACCTCCAGCCACTCGTCTGTCAAGCTCCTGAAATTTGCGGATGACACCACCCTCATTGGGCTCATCTCTGGTGGGGATGAGTCCACTGACAGGTGGGAGCTTGACCATCTGGTGACCTGGTGCAGCCAGAACAACCTGCAGCTCAATGCAGTGAAGACAGTGGAGATGGTTGTGGACTTCAGGAAGAACGCAGCACAACTCACCCCCATCAACCTGCGTGATTGCTCAGTGGACACTGTGGAGTCCTGCCGCTTCCTGGGAACCATCATCTCCCAGGATCTGAAGTGGGAGCTGGACATCACCCCATACTCTGCTATTTTGTATTGTAAATATTTCTATCTCTATTCTATATTATTTTTATATTTCTAATTATGTTTCTAGATGTTTTTTAGTACTTGCTTTTTTACTATTTTTACCGATTATTCTCGATCTTGTATGTTATGCACCAAATAACCACAGCAAATTCCTTGTATGTGAAAACTTACAGTACTTTCAACATGTTTACCATTAACATACAAAAGCATAAATTTGGTTTACGATGTTACTTAATAATAATTATATATATATATATATATATATATATAGTGTGTGTGTATTTAATTATATAAATTGTTATAAAAAAATATTATTATGTTGTTTTCTTTCATGAACAAAAACGATTTAGAACTTCTCTGGGGAGTCTCTGGGGAGGTCTTCTCTGCCTCTTTGGGGTAATGAGTCGCTGCAGGTAGATCAGGTGAGTCATCAGCATTATGGCAGTGTCATTTGTAGATGAGGCTGATGTGGACACATCAGGAGTGTCTGTTTTAATGTCAGGTGAGTCTGGGCAAAGTGTGTTTTCCACCTGTGCATCCAGGATTTGGTTCACATGACATCTCCATGCGCTCTCTCCAAACATTCACTTTATACTTCAGTGGGCCATCTCTTGTGGGAATTGTCCCTGGTTGCCACTTATAAGTTGGGTTATCACGTGCAAAAATCATCTATCCAACACTGAAGCTCCGTGTTGGCTTAGCATTCAAGTGTTTGAACTGTCTGTTCTCCAAATTATGCCATACATCTGGTTTAAGAAGTTTCAATGCGAAATGTCAGTGTGGGAGCCTTTACCAACATGTGCGCTTTTAGGGAGGAGACAGAGTTGTTCTTGCAGTGGAGTGCCGACATGGTAAAGGTTTAATTTCCAATAATTACAAAAAGACTCGCCAGCAAAAACTGGAACACAAAATAAAGGGAATGATCAGAGTCCGTTTTTTCTGGCCATGTTCTGGTCCGCAGGCTTTCACGTCCTGCAACGCCCGATCTCTAAAAAGACAGGACAAGATATATGAAAACTTACCCAGCTGGGTACGACCAATTAGCTCACTTGCAGACGTGGCTTAACCACACCCCCTCATCTGCCACATACCCCCACCGCCCAACTTATGCCGGGGAGCCATCCGGCCGCCGAAACCTAACCTGACCGTAACCTGCCAGCCCTAAGAACCGCTTTTAGGTCCTTCTTGGTCTTGGGTCTCAGACTGTTTGCGACCGCCGCCGTTTTATCTGGCTGGACCAGTCCTCAAGTGGAAATATGCCGGTAGCCATTGGTTAAATCCAGTGTCATAAATAAACCCAGCCGTGCCTAACCTGTCAAGGAGTTCGAGGGCCCGGGGCATGAGGTACGCATGGAATTTCGACACCGCGTTCACCTTTCCGTAGTACACACAGAAGCGGATCGACCCATCTGGCTTACCTACCAGCATGATGGGACTACACCAGTCGCTTGTAGACTCCTCTTCCAACCCCATGTCCAGCATGGCCCTCAATTCTGCCTTTGCGTTTATGTTCGGGCAGGCTATACGGCTGCATGGTGGTGTATGATGGACATGTGGCCCGCCAGGGGGAGAAGACATCAGATAACTGCCATTGGTCCACCATCACCATGGTGGCCAGACACACAGACGCTGCCTCCTTCCACTGATTCAGGAGGTTAAGGTGATAGATCTGTGTCGCCCCGTCTCTTTCTGACCATGCAACCTCATAACCAACCTCCCCAACCTGCTGATTGACCATGAAGGGCCCTTGCCACTTGGCAAGTAATTTAGAGCTGGACATAGGGAGGAAGACTAACACCTTTTCTCCCGGGTCAAATTGTCTGAGTCGGGCGTCTCTCGTTCATATAACCGGCACTGCCGTTCCTCGGCTTCGAGCAATTTCTCCCGTGAATGCTGCCCCAGCATGTGTTACTTTGCTCTCCAAACCATTGGTCTGGGGATGGTAAATGCTGGTCTGAATTGAGCGGACCCCCAATAACTCATACTGTTCGGGCTGTGTGCGTGACATAAACAAAATACCTGGTCGGTCAGGATTTCCTTCGGAATTCCTACTCGGGAGATGGCCTGAAACGGCGCCTGTGCCACACTTTTGGCTGAAAGACTGCACAGAGGCACTGCTTCAGGGTTCAAAACGATACCCGCAAGCACTGAGGTCTAACGGCCCAATGAGGTTCATACAGAGTCTTTCAAACGGCGCCTCAACTAGGGTGAGGGAGGGTTGACAAATTGGCACTTGGGCCCACCATTTGCGCACATCCGCCTGGGAGAGCATTTTCAGAACCAGCAATTGGATTATTTCCTCTCCTGATTGAGTGTCACGGCTCACTCGATACAACATGTCCGTAATCACCCAAAAATATGAGTGAGAGAGCGTGGCATCTGGGCGCATCAGTACGGCCTCAGTTTTAACTACCTCCTCAAAGGCCCTGCGGACGTATCCTCCCGCGACTGCTCCAGCGGAAAATCATAGGTGGAGGAGACCACTGGGACCAGGGAAGACCCTCGTTGGAGCTCCTCCACTCCTGACCCTGCAGCACCCACTGACAACCACTCACATTTCCGTACTAACAGTGAGGGCACTCCACCTGCCTCACTCATTAAAGTGCAAACCCTAGCCAATCCGTACCCAAAATCAGGGAGTGGGACAGGCGGAAACTAACCACAGCCTTCATCTTATGTTTTTTTCCCTGGTAGCAAATTTCCAGCCACTGTCTGACCATCGTCTCAGAACAGCCAGTCCAGCAAAGCCTCATGTCTACCTCCCTGTACTCTTACCAGTACGTTGTAGGTCCCTCCCCGACCAGGGGAGGGGCCCGTCGAATAGCTACCCAAACCACCTGTCCAGCCTCCATCATGGAGCAGTCCCACCAAACATGGTTGGGTCATCTGCAGCGCCAGCATCCCTGCCCAGGTGTTTGAGCAGCTGTCTGTGGGCCGGTGGCGGCACCGCCCTGTGAGGTAATGTGGGGCAGAGAGGGTACAGCACGGGAAGGGGAGACAGCGTCCTGCACCGCACCAAAGAGCGAGGCAGAGCACCGGCTGGCCCCCCAATCAGCCATAAAGAGGCTAAATTGGTCTTTTCAGATGTGGTTTACTTAGGTTTTATGACCTCTGTCCATTTGGAATGTGCCTCGACTGCAATTGAAAACATTGAGACCATGAATGGTCCAGCAAAGTTGATGTGCAAACTTGTCCTGGTGATCAGGGCCATCCCATGGATAGAGAGGGGCTTGTGGTGGTGCATTCTAAACCTTTTGACATCCAGAGCAATTATTTGTCAAGTCATTGATCTGTTAATCAATCCCTGGCCACCACACATAGGCAATGGCAAGACATCTTCATGGTTCCGAAGTGACCTTTTTGTGGTTCCTTGAGCAAAGCGAAGCTTGGGAGGAATCACCTCACACCTTAATGTTCCCTGTGACACTGATAACTGCTCTTTCCTTGCTGAGAATGCTGGAAACTGTGTTTTACCATGCGCTGGCCATTCTTTCACTGTGATGTCATATACTTTTGACAACGTAGGTTCATTACACATTTCTCTCTCAATGAAGTTGTCGCTGGCAGCTGTTCAACTATTGTTGTATAATATACCTCTGTACATCTTTGTAGTTCTCTCTGAGATCAGCAGTGGTAAATATGACAAACCATCTGCCTTGCCATGTTGCTTGGTCCACTTATGTTCAATGTCATACTGTACATGTGACCTCCTAAGAAAAGAGACCATTACTGCAATGTTTGTGCTGTCATCACTGAAACCCCTTTTTTGGGTTGAAGATGCTGGAGGTACAAGAGGCTGATGGTCAGTCAACAATGTAAACTTTTAACCATTCAAGTGATGGTTGAATTTCTTGAATTCCCACACAACACTCAGGGACTCTCTGTCAAACTCCGTGATTGCAGCTGAATAAATGCTCTTGAGGCAAAGGCTTTCTGAGCGTCTGGAAACCTGCGATAACAAATGCGATAACACTGCACCAATGCCATGGGATGAAGCATCACATAGAAATTGTATTGTTTAAGATGGGTAAAAATGTGTGAGCACCACTTCAGAGTCCTTTAGTCTCTGTAATCTTCCTCACAGCTATCAGTCCACTTCCATTGTGACCCTGTCTGTAACAATGCATTTAGTGGGTGTAGGACTGTGGATAGTTTAGGCAAAAACCTGCGGTAATAGTTCACCAGTCCAAGATATGCTCTCAGCTGAGACACATTTTTAGGTGATGGTGCCTTAAGCATAGCTTCGATCTTGTATTTAGACGTTTAAACCGTCCTTGTTGATCACATGTCCACATTATGAGATTTACATTTTGAAAAACTGCACATTTCTCTTGGTTACCACAGAGCCCATATTCCTGCAGCCTGGTGAGCTCTTGTTCGAGGTTAGAAAGATGTTCCTCGTCATCTTTGCCAGTGAAAATGATGTAATCTAGGTAACTGAGTCCCTGGAATCCCCTGCAGCATCTGGTCCATTGCCCTTTGCCAGATTGCAGGAGCTGATTCTAAACACCATCCTATTGTACTAGTTAAGTCCTTCGTGTGTATTTATTGTCAGGTACCTCTTTGATGCATCCTCAATTTCCATTTCAAGATAGGCCTAGGTTCAAGTCAATCTTAATGAAAAGTTCCCCTCCTGACTGGGAGCAAAATGGTCCACAGTATGCGATAGGGGTGCTGTATGTGTGTGGAGAACTGGGTCTGTTTAAAGTGTTCACATATGCACACCTTGCTAGGTTTTCCTGGTTTTCTTCAGGTTTTCTTATCGGTGTGGCCCATTCACTCCAATCTGCCTTTGACAGAATCCCAGTCTGGTCCAAATTTTCCAGCTCTGCTTCTACTGAAGGCTGGATGCAAAGGGGGATTTCAATATGTGGTTACCCTATTTAAAGATGTAAGACCAAAATATGTAAGAATATTCAATAAGAACTGTGGTTACTTCTTTAAACATGATTCCATGCCACTAGGGTGCACAGAGTGATTCTGTGGCACCTATTTCCAGAGTGAGTTGCTGTAAACAGGAACAAACAGCGAAACAACAATGGCGGCAGTGAAAGAAGCATGAATGTGACAGTGAGAGGAGTTGGCAGTGACATTGATGGATTTAAAGATGAAAAATTCCAAAAGGGGTGGAAGTCTGTCCCCCTACCATAACGCAATGGCATTTGGACCAGTTGCCAACAAAAAGGGAGCTCTCACAGCGTGAAAAAGACAAAGCTCGCCTCAGAGGCTTGCACTGAAAACACCGAAAGAACTCAAATCACTGCCTGATTTTGTTCTTCTTGCTCTGAACACGTCTTTTGTTATACTTATTTGTAGCATGTATACCTTCACCTTTAGTAATTGTAATTATAATTACATCTTCTCTGTCACCACCGTCACGGCTGCAAACATCAGTTTGCCATCTGTTGTTCAGTAAAATGTCAAATCTTTCACACATCTGTGAATGAGATACGTGGCTAACGACCCGGTATGAATGTCTGTTTCTCTTCTTAACACTTCGGAGAGAGACAGTCTTTAAAGTTTTCTGTAATAGTTCCAGAAATAATTCTCTGCTTCCCTTTCAGACACAACAACAGATTTCTCTTTGCTCCAGATCAATAGGCTTCACCGAGAGCAAAGGGAAAGGGGTACATGTATGTTCCCATGGTAACGCGATTTGCATGATTTATTTATTCGTTAATTTGCTTATTTACATTTGAAGGCCAAAGACCCCCTGCTGAAGATAACCCAGGACGACTACACCACGGTCTTCTCACTGACCCCGACCGGGATCACACGCTACCTGAAGCTCCTCAAGCCTGTGGACCGGGAGAAGCAGATGACCTACACCTTCACGGTGGGTCCAGGACCAGTCGAGGGTGGGTCCACGGTCCAGGACCAGTGGGTGGCTCCAGGATCCAGGAGCAGTGGGTTGGTCCAGGGTCAAGGAACAGTGGGTGGGTCCAGGGTCCAGGACCAGTGGGGGGGGGTGGGTCCAGGGTCCAGACTCGCTTTCTTCATTTATATTGTTTATATCAAATCAATGAGAATATTTCACTCAAAGGCTCACACAGACATTTAAACAAAAACACAGATATCATGCGATTATTATGGTAATAACAAAATGCTGCATGTTATTACAAAATATGGGTGTTGTTACATGGCTGTCTGCATTGAACGTCAATTTAACGTCAATTTAATGTTTGTTCGACTCGGGCGCCAGAGCTAGACAGAGATCATTCTGTTTGTGCAGCATAGAGGTTGTGGTGCTGGAACACCGGATATAATTGGGAACAAAGTCATCACAGTAAAATCAAATCATAGTACGACTGTAACTCTTTGCACTGGTCTTTAAATGGGAAAATCTTTCTTTAGGGTCAGATGTGAGTAAATAAAAAGAATTATCATTGATATTTATTTTTATTGTTTAACAGGCCTAATATATATATATATACAAACCTAACAAATAACTGTACACAATGAAAATATGGCAATATAGACTCAACCTAATCTATCATCCATCAATCACAATCTAAAAATAACAGAAATAAAAAAAAAGATAAAAATGTAAAATACCTGTGGCAGTTTCGCCTACCCAAGTGGCGTTTTCAGCGACCTCCGGCACAGAAACACAGACAACCGGGTTGTAGACACACCAGTTTGTGTTGAGTGTGCTAGGTGTAATAAGCCCAGGAGCAGATTAGGTGTGCATGACAAAGGCTCTTCTCCTGAGTGTGTGTGGGGATGGGGGTTTTACCTATTCTTCGTCAGACCAACTTTGTCACTCCAATTTTGCTTGGAGTAAGATTTGTGTGGGAGTGTATGATTTCGAAGCTAATATGAATATGCTGTGACCCAAAAGGGTTGATAGCTTCTTGGTGATGTTGGTCCAGAATGTTTGGATATGTGGGCAAAGCCAGATGGCATGAAGGAAGTCTTTTCTGGTATTGGGGGAACAGTGGGAACAAAACTCTTCATCCAGGAATCCCATTTTGAACATTTTGTATTGGGTGATATGTGCTCTCTGAAAAATGTTTTATTGGATGAGTTGCATTTTGGATTTGTGGGTCATAGAAGAGGTAAATATCGGTGGAAACAGCGAGGTCCCTTACCCATTCCATGGCTGGTAAAGACTTATTGTTTTTGTTTTTCAAAATCCTGGTTTACCATGGTCTTCACTCAAAACATTGCCTTCCTATGATCAATGAGCTACGTTTCTTCATCAAATTCATTGTAGTGGACCCCGCCACTAAAGAATGGACTAATGAGATTTAGATAATGAGATAATGAGACTAAACTATTATATTTGTTATATTTACAATTTTTAATATATATATATATATATATGTATATATATATATATGTATATATATATATATATATATATATATATATATATATATATATATATATATATATATATATATATATATATATATATATATATATTATATTATATTTATTTATTATTATAATTTTTTATACTTTTATCTAATATTTGTATCTAGTTTCCAGCTTCCTGGTCCGAGCTATAGTAGCAATGCTACAGATGATTCACGGCTCTTCTCTCTAAACTCACCAGCACATCTTCTCCTTCTTTTCTTTTTCTCTTCTCTTTTCTTTCTTTTCAAGATGGCGGCCTCGGACGGCGTCCAGCTGAGCGTCCCGGTGACGGTAAACATCCTGGTCATGGATGCAAATGACAACACGCCGACCTTCGCTGAGGTCTCCTACAGCGTGGAGGTGTTCACCGACATGCTGCCCGGGGAGAAGGTGCTGCAGGTGGGTGACTCCATCTATCACTTTTCACCCCACGTCCTCCCATCTTGCTTTCCTCTGCTCACCTCCTTTTCTTTCTTTCTTTCTTTCTTTGATCAGCTGTCTTGGCTCCTTCTCATTCTTCTCCTGGCTTCTATCTCAGCAGTAGGTTGTTCAATAGATCAGCCATATCCTCCTGCTCCTTGTTCTCCACCTTCTGGTAAAAGCAGAAGTAATAGAGCATAGTGGTATATTTTATTTGTCACACAAGCTTCAAATGGTGGCTGGTGAAATGAGATCTCTGCTTTTTACCCATACTGGCTTGTCCTTCCTCTGCGGGTGGGAGCCAGGAGCAGTGGGCAGTCTACAGTTACACCCCCAGGGACCAGTTACAAATGTTCATCCTTGGTCAGACGACAATGTCCTGCATGTTTTCGGTGGGGGTCCATACTGATATTACAAAGAGGAAACCCCATGTGAGCACAGGGAAAACATGTCAGCTCCACACGGGAAACGCCTCACGTGAATCGAACCCAGGACCTTCTTGCTGTGAGGCAGCAGTGCAATGCAATGTGCAACTGTAGTGGTATGAGTAGTAGGAGTAGTTTTAGTAGTAGGAGTAGCAGCAGTAGCAGGAGTAGTAGTAGTAGGAGTTGTAGTACTAGTAGTAGTAGGAGTAGTAGTAGCAGGAGTAGTGGTAGTAGTAGTAGTAGTAGTAGTAGTAGTAAGAGTGGTAGTAGGAGTAGTTGGAGTAGTATTAGTAATAGTAGGAGTAGTAGTAGTAGTAGTAGTAGTAGTAGTAGGAGTAGTAGTAGTGGTAGTAGTAGTCGTAGTAAGAGTGGTAGTAGGAGTAGTAGGAGTAGTTGTAGTAGTACTAATACTAGTAGAACTAGGAATAGGAGTAGTAATAGGAGTATGAGTAGTTGTAGTATTATTAGTAGTAGGAGTAGTAGAAGCAGAAGTAGTAGCAGAAGGACTCCTGGGAAGTGGGGAGATGATTCTTGACTCAAATTAAATAATGAGCTTGTGAAAAGGAGGGAACAGAAAAAAAGAAAGACAGAAAAAAAGAAAGACAAACAGACATAATGGCAGAGAGAAAGAAAGACAGACAGAAAGGAGATAGGGGAGGAGGAGGAGCCATGACAGCCGATCAAAGAAAGAAAGAAAGAAAGTCGATGTACTATAAATGCTGTCAGAGCAGCAACAATTTCCAAAATGTGTGGGCATTTTCAAAACCCCAACTTCCACCACTCTAGAAATCGAACATGCTGCCATTCATTCCAATGGGGCCGAGAAATCGAAAATAAACAATTCGGAAAATTATGGAAAAAAATAGAAATAAACATCTGTATCAAAAATCGGAATAAAAGCACACTATTCCTGAATATGATGAACATTTTAAAGTTGGAACGGCCTACTCTTGCTCCATGGGAACCGATGCTCAGTGCTGACATACATATACACATTACATGTAATAAAAGTTTGTTGGTGTGCATACCAAAATGTAGTATACCTCAATATATACATAAAAATACAACTAGATATGAAAAATATTGTTTTAATTTTTTAATTCATTTTTTTTATTATATTGGCTCAGCAGAAGGTGTGTTCCCCGTTAACTTCCACATTTCCTCCCACATACAACTTTATCTACGACGTCAAATGTTTGTCAGTCAGCAATAAATGATAAGCTACATTCTTAGATGACTTCAGATTGGTGTGTTTTGCAGCAGCATGCTTCCATGTACTTGAGGCTGGATGGAAACGTAACAGAACCTGACACAAATAGTGACAGTCTTAAACATTTCGACTTAATCACACCTAAAACTTGACTATGGTTCATTGGACACAAATCTTTGCGTTCCGATTGGTCACAATAATATGTTGATGTACTAAATACATTGTAAAGCTCACTGAACTCAAATTTAAGTTGGTTACTTGTTTTAAGTTAATCTAAAAATTCCAAAAAGTCAAGTTGAAATTGCAACGTTCTGCATCAGTTTTGAGAATGATTCATGTTTCCTGGCCGCAGCTGTATGAATCCCTTTTCCTCCTTCTTATCCTCCTGCTTCTTCTCCTCCTCCTCTTCTTCCTCCTCCTCAAGCAGTTTATTCCATGGATGAGCTTCTGTGGCGTTCTCCTGCTAATTCACTCCTGCGATGGTTAATCAATGCCAATCCCCCGGCTGTCGCTCCATAAATCCACCGATCGCTCTGGTCACTCTCGGAGGATTTGGGGTTTGGGTAAACGCTGGACATTCTCTGGCTTAACCTGATCAATTTAGAGATGACCTGATGTGTGCTTCACGGAGGTCAAGGCCATTTTTTCTCTAAAATGCCATGTGTACTTACTGTATGCTGTACACTCTGGGGATATGCAGATATGGAATCCCCGTCGCAGAGCAAACATGCGTCCGCCAAAGCACACATGCAAACACATTAAACACAATATGAGTGTCAAATCACCACGTTTACCAGGCAGCGCATTTTACTTTTTTCTTATATTTTGACTTTTTTGAATTCTTTATTTTTAACCTGTGCTGTCAGCATGCTGGGCATACAACACAGAGTATTTGTATGCCATTGCATCTAGGACAGAGTTAGTCTGCAAGTGGAGTTCAACTTCTCAACCTGCAATGCAACTCTTTATTCATTCTTAAAACATCAAGAACTGTAAGCAATAACTCTGTCCTGTGGACGACCTGTAGGATGACAAGAGCACAGTTTTTGTTGTACAGATCCGCCACCAATCCCTCTCTTTGGTGAATTATTTTACCATGTTTGGGTCTATAAACAACTAATCACTGCCCCAAGCGGGGGGGAGGGGGGGGGGGGGTTCACCACAGGTGAGAGAGATAAACATAGAACTGAACAACAACATGTACATGGAAAAACAGAAACATAGAAACAAAAAACAACATGAACACGGAAAAACAAACATCGAACGACATGTATCGAAAAACAGTTAAATAAGTCCAGGAAACTGGAACAGCAATTGGGCACGTGGTCTCTTCCTGTCATAGTTATGGCAGTAAATGAGGGGGAAAAGTGGAGGGATGTAACCAGGAGTGTGTTGGACTGTGTTCAAAGCAGGTGTTGTTGGTGTGTGTGCCTGTGATGAGACCGCCTGTGTGTGTGTGTGTGTGCGTGTGTGCGTGCGTGCGTGTCCACTGGTGAGTGTACAGTACATATCCCAAATGGTTCTGGTGATGTTGTGGCGCCTCAAAGCAGCGGAAAAGGCCCCGAAGCCACCCCGGAGTGCCGCAGCTGTAAAGACACCGCACAGTCGCAGTAAAGCCCTGAGCACCCCACCCTGTAGCAACAGAAGACCCCCCAGCCCCCAGAGAAGCCCCCGGAGCAACCCCAAAGCCCGGCCCCGAGGAGCATACCCCACTCCAATGGAGTGTGAGGAGACCCTGCACCCCTGAGGCACACACATACAACCCACCCCCATGAGCAGGCACAAGACGCAGGTGCAGAACCCGGACCGCGGGTGCCAGGCATGGACCACAGGCCCAGAGCCAGGTCCCGCACCAACAGACCGACACCCCGCCAAACACTCGCCCTGCAATCGGGCCGGCAGAATGCCCTTGCCCATACCCACAACAGTAAGCGGCCCCCTAGGTGCCCTTGAAGACACCAGGCAACACTCTCCGCAGCCCTGCCAGGTCACAGCATGCCTGAAACCACCAGGCGCAAGATGCCAGGATTCGGGCCCAGCCGGCAGGGGGCCCACCCAGCCGCCCCCCAGCCAACCTCGGCCCCACACCAACCTACCAGCCTGGCCACCCCGGAAAACCCTAGTGCTCAAAATGGGCTGTTGGCAATTGCAGTTAAAATTTTAGGGTGTGGGGATGCGAGTCCTCCAAGCAAGTCCAACCTGAATCACCCCTCCTGCCCCCAAGACCCTGGTCTGGTGGTGTGTTCTGAGTACGTGTGCCAGTGTATGTGTTCTAGGCTAATATGAGTGGAAATAAAATTCCACTCTTTTTTTGGGTTTGAGCTGAAAGATGTTCATGATATGGTGAGAAAGCTACCTTTAAAAAAAATAAAAATAAAATATATATATATATATATATTTATATATATATATATAGAGTATATATATATATTTTAAATATAGAGTGGAATTTTATTTCCACTCATATTAGCCTGAGTGGAAGAAGAAGTAGTCCTGCACAGAACATCCTCCACAGAACATCATCCAGTCCACTCATATATATATATATATATATATATATACATATTTATATAAAATGTATATTTACAATAGAATAAATACAAAATATATACTTTTTGAACAGTCTC
>NC_137202.1:4249547-4254547 GCF_960531495.2 Zeus faber | reverse complement strand
GCGCATCACAGCTTTCTGCGTATGGGGCTGTGTAGCCACAGACCGGTCAGAGTGTCCATGCTGACCCCTGTCCACCACCAAAAGCACCTACAATAGGCACGTGAGCATCAGAAGTGCACCATGGAGCAATGGAAGAAGGTGTCCTGGTCTGATGAATCATGTTTTATTTTATCATGTGGTGCGTGTGCGTAATTTTTCCTGAGGAAGAGATGGTATTCAGGATGCACTATGGGAAGAAGTCAAGCCGCAGAGGCAGTGTGATGCTCTGGGCAATGTTCTGCTGGGAAACCTTGGGTCCTGGCGTTCATGTGGATGTTACTTTGACACGTACCACCAGACCAAGTACTGTAAACCCCTTCATGGCAACAGTATTCCCTGATGGCAGTGGCCTCTTTCAGCAGGATAATGTGCCCTGCCACACTGCAAACATTGTTCAGGAATGGTTTGAGGAACACGACAGAGAGTTCAAGGTGTTGACTTGGCCTCCAAATTCCCCAGATCTCGATCCGATCGAGCATCTGTGGGATGTGCTGGAACAACAAGCCCGATCCATGGAGGCCCCACCTCACAACTTCCAGGACTTAAAGGATCTGCTGCTTATGTCTCGGTACCTGATACCACAGGACACTTTCAGAGGTCTTGTGGAGTCTGGATGCTTCCACGGGTCAGAGCTGTTTTGGCAACACAAGGGGGACCTACACAATATTAGGCAGGTGGTTTTAATGTTGTGGCTGATCCGTATATATTTCAACCCAAGCAGGAAGAAAGATACTCTGTTTGTTTTCATCCATTTATCTTGCAGAAAACCGGCTCTGATTTAAAGAGACGTTGCCGCTTATCGCATCAGAGATCTTACTGACACATACTCCCCATCCCGCTCTTGTTCGAAACTAATCAATTTAACCCAAACTTATTTTTTTATTTTTGTTTATCATCATAAAGGTCACTCCAGTGTGCTCCCAATCAAATTCCCAAAAAGGAGGCAACGAAATAGTGAATTGCTGCATCTGGGGGGAAAAGGTCAGGCGTGTACACTGTCAGATAAATGCCAAAGCTTTGCCTGCGTCTCCACATAAAACAAGCGACTGGGTGTTTATTTAAAATGTAAAGTGAATTATGGCGTTTTCCTCTATAAACATTCACAAACACCGCTGCCCTCACGTGGTGAAGCATTCACTGCATGCTTCACCGAGCGTTTTCCCCTGAAAAAAAATCGACATGGCATTTCTAATTTTTGCTGTATCGAAAACATAACTAACTGTGACACCACTCTGTCCAATACACCCCTACTCAACTAAATTAATCCATAAAGACAAAAAAGGTCTCTGCATTTGGTATAATTCATATTTAATATGACTGATTCACAGTTTGCATTCCTCCAAAATAAATCATTTTGATGTAATTAACGCCCCGTGTCACGCGCGCTCATTGGGCATCACACCTACTGAACCCAACTAACCAAGTGTCGCAAAAATTTAACAACTCTTTTTTTTCTGAGTGACTTGTCAAAACCGAATCTCCAAAAACAGTCGAACCTTTCATCAAGATGCAAAGTCGTTACTTTCAGAGTGAAACTTGTGTTGAACACAGAGCTGCTGCTCTGACTGGAACTGGAACTTAATCTGATGAATAAGTGCAGCCTTGCAATTTTGTTCTAGCAACACACAAGCCTGTTTCCATTATTTATGTTTTTTAAGTGTATTTTATTGAAATTCAAACATTTCTATCTCCCTTCATTTCGATCCATCACCTCTCTCTTTAGTTGACGGCGGCCGATGCAGATGAGGGGCTGAATGGGCTCATCACCTATGAGATCCTGGCTGGTGCTCAGTCCGATTTCGTGATCAACAACCGCACGGGACGCATCATGGTGGCCCAAGCCGTGGCTCTGACTGTGGGGCGGTCCTACGCCCTGACCGTCAAGGCCTCGGACAATGCCCCTGAGAGCCAGAGAAGGTATCCCATAATTCCTTATCTGCCTATTATCACTTTTCTTCAATACAAAAATGTAGGAATTAATTTATTCATTTTAGCTGTTTTTAGTTGTTGTTTTGTACGGGAATTGGAATTGCTCCTTTTTATTTTGCATATCTTTCTTGTTTTGCTTGGTGTGTGGTATGCAATCAGGGCCTTCACTCATCATTTCTCAATTGGTTTTCTCTCTTTTAAAAATGTGGTTTTATTGGATCAAATTCATAATCTGGAACTTTAATCAATTAGCACCTAATTTGCATTGTAAGGCCGTGTTGAAGCTGAATTATTGAAAAGACGATGTTGATGTTGAATAACATTATGTTGACTGAACAACAGAGGCTCTCGTTTTATTGAACAGCGTTATTTCTCTCCTCCTTTAACTTGTGGCTGAGGGAGATTAACACATTTATGCTTTCTTTGTGCTGTGTTGCCAAATTAAAGACCCTTGTTTGTTTTCCATAAAAGTGCTTCTTGTGAGATACCAGTTCAAAAATATACTGAAAATTATGGGATTTGAAGTTTCAAAATGGATTTTAATTTGTATTACAGAGGAAAATTCCCAATGACTCTGGCAGACCCCGCCACCCACAAGGAAAACAGCATGTAGAGGTGCAAATACATAACTTAAATACAGTGCAATGGTTGTTTCTTATAAAGTTACAGCTAAATAAATATGGGGTTGTGGCAGTTTTGTCTACCACACGCCACTCAATTTGCGTTTTCAGGGACCTCCAGACGACACAGACAGACAGTTTATTGTAGAGAGTGATCTAGTTGGAATTAGCCCAGGAGCAGATAGACAAGTGTCATGACAGGGGCTCCTGTCATGACACATGACGCTCCTGTGTGTGTGTGTGGGGATGGGGGTTTTACCTGTTGCTCGGTAGACCAACCAACGAGAAACAGGTATGTAGCCACTCTGATCCTGGACCCCAATTACCTAGACCCAGGTCATTTGTTGCTCAAACCACACCATCGCCACACCACAGGGGTAAATATCAAAAATGGGATTTTCTTTTTCCAAAATAATCTCACGGATTACCACTTTAAACTTTTAAACAGATTGTGCTTGGATGATTGAGAAGCATTGCTCTATTTATCTTTATATAATTAGTCACAAAATACAAACAGTGGCCTTATTCATTTGCTGCAATATTGAGTATACTTTAAATAACACTTTGTTAATGGACACTATGCAAAATTTACAATATTATATATTTTACTAATATTGTATTTTGTTTATTTTCTTATGATTAGTGTGACTGTAATGCTAGCATGTTAGCATCTCAATATTACACATCTCTGGTTGAGGGGAGCCAGTCAGTTAATTGGTCCAAAGTTCTTCTTTTTCATTCAATTAAAATGTATTTCCGCCAGGAGTTCCATCACCACGGTCTACATTGAAGTGCTGCCGCCAAACAACCAGAGCCCCCCGCGCTTCCCGCTCTTCACCTACAGCCTGGAGGTCAGCGAAGCCATGAGGATCGGAGCCATCCTGCTTAACCTGCAGGTAAACACACTGTTATATACAGTGTTATGTACCATGTCTTATACAATGTCATATGCTATGTCATATGCCATGTTATATCAGTGGGTTTCGGTACTGAACCCAAACATCCTGCACATGATCATGTTTTGATTCAGTGTGCACGGAGAGGTATTCACAGGCAGATCTGTTGTCAATGTGTTAGTGAGAGAGAGAGAGAGATGGGCAGTCAATGCGCTGCACACACCTCTACAATCAAATGAGATTTGACCCACTTTAAATAGTAAAAAAAATAATAATCAAATGTATGGGAAACACTGCATATACCGTACCATGTCGTATACCATGCTATATATACACCATGCTATATACCAGTGTTTCTCAAATGGGGGTACTCATATCCCTATACACCACTACAGGGGTACTGCAGGGGGTACTCCGAAAATAAATAAAATAAAAAAAAAAGTTAAAAATGTTGCTTATATATATTTGTGTGTAAAAAACACATACAATGCACACACAGTACATCATTTATATTCATTTTCTTTTAGGGGGTACTTAGGGGGTAAAAAAAGATCTTAGAGGGGAAACACTGCTAAAAATGGTTTGAGAACCACTGCATACACCATGTTATATACCTTGTTATATGCCATGTTATTTACAATGTCATATGCCATGTCATATGCCATGTCAAACACCATGCTATATCCAATGTTTTGTACCATTTTCTATACAATTTCATTTACAATGTTATACACCATGTTGTATACAAGGCGGTCTGCCATGTTGTATGTCATTTTATATGCCATGTTGTATGTCATGTTGTATGTTATGTTGTATGCCATGTGGTATGTTGTGTTGTATGCCATGTGGTATGTTGTGTTGTATGCCATGTGGTATGTTGTGTTGCATGCCATGTGGTATGTTGCTGTGTATGTCATGTGGTATGTTGCTGTGTATGTCATGTGGTATGTCATATTGTGTGTTATGTTGTCTGCTATGGTGTATGCAATGTCATACACCATGGTGTATGTCATGTAATGCACCATGTTGTATGCCATGTTGTATGCAAAATTATATACAATGTTATATACCATCTTATATACAATGATATGTCATAATATGTTAAAATTGTCACTTTTTCGCAGAATCCAATATTTCCTTTCAAGTTCCCTCGTTGCACTGCTGTCAGAGCTGTGTTCGTCTTCGGCACCGATGGGTTGTGACCTTCACTCCCCTTCTTCCTTTAATTTATCCACTTATTTTTTTTGTATTCTTTGTTTTTTTGTTTCCCCCAGGCCACGGACCGAGAGAACGATGTGATCACGTACCGCGTTCAGAGCGGGGATCCCCAGCAGATCTTCAACCTGACAGAAAAGTAAGAGCATCACTTTGATCATATTCCCAAACAAAGACCAGAAGCACCTTTACATCTGGATTGAATGGATGGATGGTTGGATTAATGCCTGATCAGATGGGTGGATGATGGAGAGAAAGAGAAAGAGAGAGAGAGAAAGATAGGGAGCAGTCAGAAGGAAAT
>NC_137202.1:4209547-4247047 GCF_960531495.2 Zeus faber | reverse complement strand
CAAAAACAACAATAAAAGCGACTCCAACCACAGTGGCAGCAACAGCAACAGAAAACAACAACAGCAGCAACAACAGCCACAGAAACAGCAACAACGGCAGCAGCAATATCGACACCAGCAGCAACAACAACAGCAGCAACGTACACGCAAAGACGTCACCAGAACCGGAAGTGGTAGCTCTCACCGGAACTGGAAAGGTCACTCAGGTTAGAGATGGTTAATTTGAGGTATAAGGTTACGTTAAGTTGAGGTATAAGGTAAGCGAGAGTTAAGTTTAGGTATAAGGTCAGCAGCAGCAATGACAACACCAGTTAAGGTATAAGGTAAGCGGCACCAACAACAGCACCAGCAACAGCAGCAACGACAACACCAGCAGTGTCAATACCAGCAGCAGACAACAGCGGCAACAAAAACAGCAACAGCAACAGTGCACAAGCGAAGACGTCACCGGAACCGGAAGTGGTAGCTCTCACCGAAACCAGAAATCTCCTCATCAGTATTGAGTCAACCAACAGTGTGTACCATCTCATCTCAACGAAGTAAAGCACAGCAAAGACGTCACCGGAGCCGGAAATTTAAACTGTGTGCACCATCTCATCTTAATCCAGTCATGGTCCTTTAATTAGCGTCCCTAAGTTACGGGTCAAGTTTCCAAACAGACCTCGGAAGGGAGATCCTTTAGACTCTCTCTCTCGGAAAACACACCCTTCTTATGATCCTCTGAGTGTAATATCACAACAGAAACAACCACAGCAACCGAAATAGCAGCAACATCAACACCACCAGCAACAACAGCAAAACCAAGCAGGAGCAACAACAGCAATGCACACGCAAAGGCGTCACCGGAACCGGATGTGGTAGCTCTTACCGGAACCGGAAAAGTCACTCAGGTTAGAGATGTTAGAGATGTTGAGTTGAGGTACAAAGTAAGAGATATTTAAATTAGGATATAAGGTTAGAGATGGTTAAGTTTAGGTATAAGTCTAGGCATTGTTATGTTTAGGTATAATGTTCGAGATGATTAGGTTAAGGAATAAGGTCAGAGATGGTTAAGTTTAGGTAGGTTAGGTAGGTTAGCAGCAGCAACGACAACACCAGTTAAGGTATAAGGTTAGCAGCGCCAACAACACCACCAGCAGCAATGACAACACTAGCGGCTACTGTACCAGCAGCAACAATAGCAGAAGCAAAAACAACAGCGACAGCGCGCAAGCAAAGACGTCACCGGAAGCGGAAGTGGTAGTTCTCACCAGAACCAGAAATCTCTATCTATCTAATCTATATATATAATCTCAATTTGTATTGAGTCAACAGTTCTCAGGGAAGCAACGTACAGCAAAGACATCACCGGAACGGAAGTGGCAGCCCTCACCAGACACTGAGATTTCAACTGTGTGCACCATCTCACCTAAATCCAGTCATGGTGGATGGTTAAGTTTAGGTATAAGGTTAGCAGCAGCAATGACAATACCAGCAGAAACAATAGCAGAAGCAGAAAACAGCAGCAGCAATAGTTGCAGCAACAGCGCACAAGCGAAGATGTCACCGGAACCGAAAGTGGTAGCTCTCATCGGAACCAGATATATCCTCATCTGTATTGAGTCAACAGTGTGTACCCTCTCATCTCAACGAAGTAACGCAGAGCAAAGACGTCACCGGAACCGGAAGTGGTAGCCCTCACCGGAAACGGGAATTTAAACTCTGTGCAGTGTCTCATCTTAATCCAGTCACGGTCCTTTAATTAGTGTCCCTAAATTACGGGTCAAGTTTTTCATTCTGACCTCGGGAGGGAGATCCTTTTGACTATCACTCCGAAAACACACCCTTCTTATAATCCTCTCACTGAAATATCACAACGGAAACTACAACAACAGCAACAGAAATAGCAGCAGTAGCAGCAGCAGCCACAAAACAACAACAGCAGCAGCAACATCAACTCCAGCAGCAGCAACAAAAAACAACAGCAAAAAAAAGACAACAGCGACGCACAGGCAAAGAAGTCACCGGAACCGCCAGTGGTAGCTCTCACCGCAACCGGAGAAGTCACTCAGGTTAGAGACGGTTAAGTTGAGGTATAAATTAGAGATGTTGCTTAATTTAAGCCATAAGGTAAACAAGGGTTAAGTTTAGGTATACGGTTAGCAGCAGCCACAGCACCAGTAACACAGACAGACAGACAGACAGACAGACGTCAGTCAGTCAGTCGTAGACTGTAGCGAACAGCAAGGTTTTTAACCTGCTTTTAAAAGTATTCAGTGTGGGGGCCTCTCTCAGGTCCCTTGGTAGGGTGTTTCATTTACTTGGGGCATATATACAGAAAGCAGCTTCTCCTGCTTTAGAGTTGGTACAAGGGATAGTTAAAAGACCACTGCCTGTGGACCTGAGAGATCCAAGAACAGGTGTGATATGTTCAAACTTTTTTATCCCAGTGAGAACACTTGCAGCCGCATTTTGGATTAACTGTAGCCCCTGCACAGCTGATTTCGGGAGGCCGGTGAATAGAATAATAGTCTGCTTTTGACAGGAAGCCTCTTAATTTTGAAATGTTTTTTAGATGGTAAAAGGATTTTGTGATTTGATTTATATGGCTCTTAAAATTTTAGATCGCTATGATTACACCCAGATTTTTGGCTTCATTCTTGCTCTCCAGGGACAGAGAACTAAGATGAGCTGCAATTTTCTGTCTTTGAGCCTTTGCACCAAAGATGATAAGATGATATTTCTGTTTTGTCTTTGTTCAGTTGTAAAAAGTTCTTTGACATCCATGCATTAATATCATTAATACACTGAGTGAGGGAGTGTATGGGGAGTAGGTCATCAGGAGATAGGGATATGTACAGTTGTGAATCATCTGCATAATTATGGTCATTTATTTTGTGTTTCTTTACAATGTGTGCCAGTGGAAGCATATAAAGGTTAAACAATAATGGTCCCAGAATCGAACCTTACAATATCTCCACATACAATATCCACTTTGTTTGACACAAAATCTCCAATGGACACGAAGAACTGCCTGTCCTAGCTAGGTAGGTAGGTTTTGAACCAATTTAGAACCATTTTTGTAATCTCGCTAATAAAATCTGATGGTCAACAGTGTCGAAGGCAGCACGGAGATCCAGGAGCAGAAGAACAGATAGTTTTTTTGCATCAGTGTTTATGTGTAGATTGTTCAGAACTTTAACAAGTGCTGTTTCTGTGCTATGGTGAGGTCGAAAGCCAAATTGATAGGTGTCTAAAAGGCTGTTTGAGGTTAGATAGTTGTTTAGCTAAAGGTAAACTGTTTTTTCAAGTATTTTGCTGAGGAACGGCAGGTTGGAAATGGGCCTGTAGTTGCCAATAACTGTTTTATCGAGATTGCTCTTCTTCAGGAGTGGTTTAATGACAGCTGATTTAAATGCTGCAGGGAATATACCTGATTGAAGAGAGCCGTTTAAAATTTCTAATACCTCATGTGCTAGGCAGTTAAAAACTTTTAAAAAATGTGGTAGGGAGGGGGTCCAGGCAGCAGGTGGAGGACCTGAGCTGACCAACAACATCTTCCAGTCTTTTTATGTCTAAGGGGACGAAATGAGACAGGGCAGCAGTCATATTACTGTAGACCTGGAATGTAGGTTCATTTCTGGATGTTGAGGCACTAATATTCTGTCTGATAGCTATAATTTTGTTACTGAAGAATGTAGCGAACTCCTCACATTTTTCAGTGGAGAGCATCTCTGACTGGTTGTTGTGATCAAGAGTGAAGAAGAGCACTTTACTATTGTTGAGGTTTTCATTAATGATTTTAGAGAAGAAAGACTGTCTGGCCTGTTTCATTTCTATATTGTATCGATTGAGTCTATCCTTGCAAATTTCATGATGAACCTGAAGATTTGGCTTTCTCCATTTTCGTTCTGTTATCTTAAGCTGCCTCATAACTGATCCATTTCTCCAGGGGGCTTTTTGTTTTTCTATGTTTTTAGTTTTAACAGGTTCAATCCTATCAATGATATTTTGTATTTTGGAGTTGAAGTTGTTCAGAGGATCCTCAGTTGATGATGCCATGAACAGCAGTAACTCATTTACAATTCTCTTAAAGGTTTCAATGGTATTATTGTTAATGATACGTTTTTTAATTGTTCGGGTACCCCTCTGTTGTACAGGAAGAGCACGTCAAAGAAAATGCAACAGCAGTGATCTGAAATAGCAATATCCATGACATAGGGTACAGTGATATTTAGTCCTTTTGATATGACTTAGTCCAGAGTATGCCCCTTATTGTGGGTGGGTCCAGAAACGTATTGAGTGAGGTCAAATGCCTCTAATAGGCTAATGAAGTGTTGAGCATCTGGGTCTGTTTGATTGTCAACATGAATATAAAAATCACCTGAGATAATTACACAACCATATTCAGTGGAGACCTTGGACAGTAGCTCAGAGAATTAATCAAGAAAGCCACATTTCGATTTTGGTGGCCGATAGACAGCGATGATTAAAATCGGGGCACTGCAGTTTATAGATATAGCAAGGTGTTCAAAAGACGTGAATTCTCCAAGGAGGATTTCCTTGCAGGTATAGATACCAGAGAAGACAGCAGCTATTCCACCGCCTCTCTGGTCAGCTCTCGTGGTTTGGATGAACTTGAAATTAGGAGGTGCTGTCTCAATGAGTGCGACTGAGCCATTTCTATCCAGCCAGGTCTCAGTTAATAGAGCGGAATCCAGGTTATGAGTACTTATAAGCTCATTAACTAAAAATGACTTATTATTTAGTGACCTTACGTTTAATAGAGACATTTTTATTGTTCTGGGTGCATGGTTTTGCGGGGTACTGAGAGTTTTAGTCCGAACCGGTAGTAAATTGTTTAAATTCCTGTATGTTACAGGGAAGTTGTGTAATTTTGGTCTATGGTTTATAAGTACAGGAATTTGTAGAGCAGAGTGACAGTCATTAATGTCAGAGTGGATCGGACTCACCCAACATCAGCAGCGAACAGACGATTTCAGTGTAAGTTCCATGTTTAAGGCGAGGAGGCGTGATCTGTGAAAGTTTGGATGAACTCCAACCTGTCTGAAGACATTTGGACGGTTCAAGAAGGTGCCGAAGTTGTCCACAAACGGTACGTTGAGGGAGCAGCAGTATCCCTTGAGCCATGTGTGTAGCTGAAGGACAGGCTTGAATTTTACATCTCCAAAGCTGGGACACGGCAGCGGGCCGGAGACGATGAACCGGCAGTACGACTGTACAAGACTGTCAATAAGCTTCATAAAGTCTTCTTTAAGTGTCTCCGATTGTTTGTTCCTGAGATCGTTGGTTCCGACGTGGATAAGAACAGTGTAGGCGGACGGCTTTGATTCAGCAGCTGTGGGATGCTGGAGTCTATATCCCGGACAAGAGCACCCAGGTAGCAGATGGTTTTAGCCGCAGCCAGGGTGATGTGTTGAACCATGGAGGAGCTGACAATGAGCATGGATTAAGGTCCGGCAACAAAGGAGATCCGAGGGACAGCAGTAGCCGACCAGGAGAGCCCCGTCCTCCTGGAGGCGGCACAGGCAGGCAGTCCAAGTCAGTGGTTGAAAACAGTGAGGCCCGCGGCGGTAGAGCAGCCAGCAACTGGCTCGGGAGCGGAGGCCCAGGGAGGCGATGGATAGTCTGGCGGCAGTGGGAACGAGGCTGGCGGCGGTAGAGACCGTCTCCGACTGTCTCCTACCGCCTGACCACAACAGGTCCCACCCCATCCTGTCAGGGAGGCATCCCTGAAGACCTGTGTATAAAGCAGACTCGGCCCGGACGTACATCCCTCTCCCACTTTATCATGACCCCAAAGTTTATGTGTGGGTGTGCAGATTTGAGCTTGGTGTGCAGGATCGGTGGCTCCACAGAGGGCTCCAAGATCAGGAGGTCGTCAGGGTATATCAGGATTCTGATCCACAGACGACACAGCAGTGTGTCGCCACTATCCAGCGAGAGAAGACGTGCAGACCAAGCTTGTAGTGGAACAACAAACCTGGTGAACTTGTAGGCTATTCTCTGGAAGGTGAAGCGGATTAACTGCCTGTGTGTCGGCGCTATCAGGATTTGGAAGTCCTCTAGGTCAATGCTTGTGGAACAATCGCCCTTGAGGACCGCCCGCGCAGTACCTTTACTGTGAGCATGCGGAATGGAGGAGTCGCGATGTGGTGATTCAGCATGTGTAATCCGGAAATGGACGCACTCTGCCCGTAGGCTTCGGATTCGGGTGTAATCTCACTAAAACCCTCTGTTCTGAAGTTCAGCACCAGTTCGGTACCACTGTCAGGCCCCACCTGCAGAGGAAAACCGCTATCTCTATGTTCAGAGGAGGAGCTTCCTCTGTTGATGCTATCAGACGCTTATTGTAGGCCGGCCGGGGGGCAACGCGCCTCGCGAGGGTTATTTACCTCCCACAATCGTGGGAGTCCCGCCCGGACATAACGCGCACCCACCTATGAGGTACCGTGGAGGATGATAAAACTTTATTCCATTCATCAAGGAAGGGCTCCACACTCCTTCCATCCAGGGAGAGACGTCAAGCCATTTGACTCAATGCACCCTCTTAGGGGCATGGGTCTGAGGACTCAGAGCTCACCATATGTGTGGGAGAGTCTGGAATCACTCACTCTGTTGTACACCCCAGGCACCACAGGTGAGACGCGGCAGTACCCTTAACGAGAGGCCCCTAATCCCTTGTGCCACGAGCAGACAACACAACTTTAAATTGAGTAGAAGTTGCTACGACACAAGGAAGAGAAGCAGAGAGGAAAAAGCCCTGATCATCAGTGGAAGAATACTTTCTCGATTAGGTAAAAACATAACAGTGGTTTATTTACAATAAAACTGTTCAATAAACACAACCCGGGTTCCGCAGGTGAGAGGCACCAGTAACCGTAACGATAGGCCCCTAATCCCTTGTGCCACGGGCAGACAACACTACTTTAAATTGGGTAGAAGTTGCTATGGCACGAGCCATGATCATCAGTGGAAGAATACTCTTTCACGACTGGGTAAAAACATGACATTGGTTAATTTACAATAAAACTGTTCAATAAACAGAACCTCCCTCCCAGTTAGAGTGGGGAAGTACGGCCACCAGAGTGGGTTGCGCCGCAGCAGCCTTGTTAACTGACTGACGGTCTGTCCTGCTCGGCGCTTTCCCCTGTACATCGTCACTGCCGTCTCCTCCTGGGGACCCCCAGGGGCGGGTATGACCAGGTGCACGCCTCTCTTGGTTGAGCAGGTATCGGGAGGAGATCCCGATGCCACGGGCAGTGGTGCCGGTGGTGCTTCGGGGGTCTCCACAGTGTGCCTCTTCTGTGCTCGTCTTGCTGCTGCACGGCCCGGAATGTACTCCGGTGGCTGTTGTGGACCATGGACGGGACCTTGCACCTTCCTGCAAATGGCAGGTGCACGGAGAGCTGCTGCCACTACTCCTCCCTCCTCCTGAGGTGCTTGATAGTCTCGGCTAGAGTATCGCCAAAGAGTCTGAGATAGGCGTGTTGAGCAGAGCCGTCTTTTCCAACTCTGTGTCTGACCACAGACAGCACCGCGGAACGGACCACGGAAAGAACAAGTATGTTGGTCGATAACTTTTTGGTGGCACACACGCTTCACTGCATAGGAAGAATGTGATTTCGTCATAACCATTTCCTGCACGTGGAGGAATTTCTACAAAATAAAAGTCACAACACAAATAATGACTAATAGAGGCCAGAACAATCATGTTACCCATTCAATCTGACATCAGTGAGGGGAGATTGTTTGTTTTATTATATTTCTCCGCTAATGCTTAAGCATAAATAATCATGAGCAGAGCAGCTCAGGTGTGAAGGACGATGCTGTGCATGTTTATTGTGTTTATTGGAAAGGAATGTTGCTCCAGCTGCCTTCACCTTCCTCACTCCACCTATATTAACCCTGTTCGCTGTCCACTCAGTCCTTGTCAGATCATCGTTGTATCCACTGTGTCAATACTGCTGTGTCTAATTTATGACCTGTTTCCTGTACCTTCCGTCTGAACCTCTGCCTGATTCCCTGTACTCTGATTCTCTGCCTATTTCCCTGGACCTTGATTCTCTGCCTGTTCCCTTCCGGATAAGTTTAAGCAATAAAGTACAACATAAATTCATCCAGGTTGTTGCAGTGAACGCACATTAGAGAGAAATAATCCGGAAATAATCCGGTAACTGTGCCAAGTCTGCGTCGGCAGAGACTCACGCCGCACCGACGCATCTCCCTCTCCTCCAGCGTGTTCCTGTGTGTACAAGGGAAAGTGTCTTTGACCAGTAATTACACTTATGTGGCGATGAAGGTGGGAAATAAACCTGACCATCACCACGGAATGTCCTTTCGGGCAGAGGTTCCCAACCACTGGCTCGCAGACCACACCGGGCCGCAGGGTTTGCCACCAGACCGTGAGAACTCAGGCGGGATTTTTTCAGGATCTATCAGCAATCTACTATGCAGCAGCTGGAAACTGAGTAAATTAAATACATCTAGAGTTTTTATTTGCTTTGTTTGGAGAAAAGATCGCTCTGATAGGAGCTGCGGAACCGTGTGTAACTGCCCCCAACCCTAACCCAAAACAGCTCTGACCCCTCGATGCATGGACTCCACAAGACCTCTGAAGGTGTCCTGTGGTATGTGGCATAGGTGGGTGCCCCATGGATCGGGCTTGTTGTTCCAGCACATCCCACAGATGCTCGATCAGATCGGATTCTAACCCCGGCCATCTACATGATGTAGAAGAAAACGTGATTCATCAGACCAGGCCACCTTGTTCCATTGCTCCATGGTCCAGCGTTGACACTCACATGCCCATTGTAGGTGCTTTGTGTGGTGTGCTGGACAAAGGGCAGCATGGGCACTCTGACCAGTCTGTGCCTACACAGCTCTATACGCATCAAGCTGCGATGCACTGTGTGTTCTGACCCAGCAGTTTGTGCTACAGTAGCTCTTCCGTAGGATCCAACCAGATGGTCTAGCCTTAGCTCCCCACGTACATCAATGAGCCCATGGGGGCCCATGACCCTGTTGCCGGTGCACCAGTTGTCCCTCTTTGGTTGGTTCTAACCACTGTGTACCAGGAACACCCCACAAGACCTGCCATTTTGGAAATGCTCTGACTGATTGGATCCTTACACATCAACTTTAAGAACTGACTGTTCGCTTGCTGCCTATTATATTCCATCCCTTGACAGGTGCCATTGGAACGAGATGAGCAATGTTATTCATTTCACCTCTCAGTGGTTGTAATCTTGTGGCTGGTCAGGTCCTCAGCGGGTGGATGCTAGGTGAGGGGCCGGGTGGGGGGAGACAGTGGAGGGGGAGACTGGGGAGGGAGTAACGGCTGGCCTGCATCTGGACTGCCTGGTCACGGGGGCTTTGAATCAGCAATGTGCAGCAGTGGCCAACAGAAGGGAAATGTATAAATTATAGATATTAATCTAAGTGTCTTTAGCTGCAGCCGTCCATTCTCTACACGTGTGTGTGCGCATGCGTGTGTGCGCATGCGTGTGTGCGCATGCGTGTGTGCGCATGCGTGTGTGCGCGTGTGTGTGCGCGCACGCCTGTGTGCGTGTGTGTGTGTGTGTGTGTGTGTGTGTGTGTGTGTGTGTGTGTGTGTGTGTGTGTGTGTGTGTGTGTGTGTGTGTGTGTGTGTGTGTGTGTGTGAGCGAACAAAGATAATGGGTCATTTGGCTGCGGAGTGCTTCCAGACTGTGTCTGGATTGCCTAAATACTAAATTACACCTTGTGAGGGACCTGGCTGTAAAATATGCTGCTGCCTTTCTTTGTCGTCCGTCTGTACTTTGGGAGGAAGAGAAAGGCGTGGGGCGGGGGAAAGAAAACGCTGCCCTCTGCGTCCCTAATAGTAATAAAGCACCAAATCATGTTTTTTTGGGGGGCTGATAACGTGTTTGTAGGCCTCCAATATTAAGACATGTATTATTTCCTTGTGTTGATTTCAACCTTTATTTGTTTTGTTTATTGTTATCTACACCTTTCCATTTAGCCATGCCCCAATCTGTGATGTCACAGTGCTTCTTTTAAGGCACTCATCAATGTGCTGAACTTGCAAAACAGCGCAAACGGTGATCTTACGGTTCCCTTTACGGTTCCACTTGTATTCCGGGAATTGCATTCCCCTGGTGAGGTTGTCACTTTCTTCAAACTATCATTGTTACAAAACAATAAATGCAGGAAATGGGAATGTTTAGAAGTTACTAGAAGTTACTATAATAGAGTGGCCATGCTACTACAGTGAGCATGAACTTAGAATGAAAAAAAAATACTAAAATTAAAGGATTAACTTGAATTATGCATTTTATATATTAATGATTCAAATATTATTTCAGAAAAAACACATTCAACATTATCTCATTGAAGGAGTTCAGCACTATTCAAATGTAACCATAACTCACTAATTGTTTTTCTGAATGTTTATTTTGTGCTTCAAAAGTCTGGAAATGCTTAAAAAACTTTATAGCCTGATTTCTCAGAACTTCTGTTTCAAGTAAAAGCTTCCAAAATAGTGATTCCCACAAGTAAAAACTTGTTTTGAAGCGCTGATTCTACACTTTCGTATCATGTCAAAAAATAAAAATTTCAAATTTCAAAGGGGACCCTAAAGTACGATGTGGATCACATATGTCCACATATCTATAAGACGTGGATATTTTATTGAATTTTGGATGAAAAGTTGCTTATTTTCGAGATTTATGGCAGGTTTTATCTGCTAATGGACGATGATAGTTTCCATTACTCTCGGTTTTATCACCCACTTGGCTCGAATTGTTCCCATAGAAATCCTGTAAGCTGGATCCTGCTCTTTTTCAGCCTCTTGGCAAATGTTCCTTGCTTCGGTTTAGGGTTCATAATTCCCTTCTGACGACCTGAGGGGTTGCTGATTGTCCTGGGAAAAAAAACATTTTAACACTCGCACTGTGATAAAGTGCCATAAAAAATGAGCCTGAAATGACTTGAAGTGACCGTAGAGATTGTAATGACGTTTATTTTCTTTGTTTGGCGTCTCTCCACAGGATTGGTCTGTTGCTTCTGGGGAAGCCTCTGGACAGAGAGACTGCTGACCAGTTCCGCTTGGTTGTCACTGCCTCTGATGGCCACCCAGGCGGGGTAAGACACAAAAACCCTTTTCTTTTCCCCCTTTGAACCCTATTAAGTCAATTTACGACAGACATTTCACATTACCTCAAGAATATTGTGAAACATTTGTATTGGCTATTGGCTTTAAATATGTATGTATCATAAACACAACATGATTCTTAAGAGATTTATGCCAGAAAAGTGCAAAGATGATAGATGAATTTCCGAAATATGCCCTTGTTTGAAACTAGTGGGGGTGAGACTCGCAAACATTCGTTCATAGGCAACAAATCTTTCAAATGATTCAGGGATCGGGAGTCATTCTGACGAAGGAGTAGTTTGTTCTCGACTCTGTAACTGCAGCCAGACACACTGAGGCGTTCACAGAGACTCAACTGTCAATTTGCAAACAAAAAGAGCTAAGTACCACATTTGGCATAATTCATATTGAATGGTTTCTTAAACTAAATATAACTAAATTTTCATATTAACTGACTTTTATTTACGGGGCACCAATTCTGTGAGAACAGCAAATTAACCAAATTAACTTTAATTTATCAGTCTCACAAGGATTGGTGGAGATCTTGTCCGATACATTTACTACTCACCTCTTAAGGAACACAAACAGACTTGTTTCTTTCCAAAACATAGGATTTATTTTATTATGCCAACTACTTGGATAAATGAAAAAAGAGTAAAATAAATAAGAGAATAAATGATAAAGAAATAATTTTAAAATATCTGAAAATAAAAATTGTAAAATGATAAAGAAAATAGGCAAATGAATACAGGATACAGGACAAAATAAAATAAAGAAAATAAGTAAACACAATCCCTCAGCTGGTGGCGGAAGCAAGCTTGTTTTGTAGAATTTAAATTGTGTGCGAACTTTGGCGAAAACAAAGACTTACAGAAAAGACGTTCAAAAACTTAAAATAACCTAAATATATATAATATGAATAAACTAAAATAAATAACATAAAATAAAATGAAAAGTTTTTAAGGTCGAGTGAGGACCCGCCTGAAGATTCCATGGTCAACAGCTTCTTTTAAAATGCTCTCCAGGGAACGAGGAGTTTGGGTGTCTGACCTTCTTAAAATAGCAGAGGAGTTTTTGTGTGCCACCTTTCTTACTGGCTGCTAATTCTTTCTACCTAGTTATTGTGATTTCTTTACACACAAAGGTCACCTAGCTTCACACAACTCTATGTTCGAACCAATTAATGATTTTAAAACAAACTCTTGAGATAATGGTTTACATACAAACATATCAAATAAAATGATAAATGAAAAATAAATTCTTCAAACATCAGTCATCTTTCAACCATTCTATCAGTAACATAACATTTGTGACTAATTAGCTATTTAGACGAATTATAATTACTGTCTATTAAAACATAATTTCAACACGACTAATAAAATGATCATCTTTAATCTGTTTATACCACACACAATGGACATTGCAATACTGGTGGTTATCGCAGTTTTGATCTGCTGGCCACTAGATGGCAGCCTGGCAGTATGAGAGTTAATACCTTTAGCTGTTATTGTAATTTTGTTGTTTTGCATCGTGATTAGAGTTGGATCATTTTTCATAGAAACATCTGCAGAAATAGTGTAACTCCACTTACTGAATGATTTGACATTGGTTCATATTCATTCAGATCTCTTAGACACAAAGGAGAAATTGCATCTAAAAAATGATTCAGGTGAGTCTTCCATTTTATAGCCTGATCTAGAAGACAGGGGTTCCCTATGGAGGCTTAGATCAAACAAAATAATGTGGGTTGCATGTGAACAGGGAGAGAGAAAGAGAGTGGGGAGTCTATTGATTCAGTCTTGGCCGAGGCAACACACAGCATCATTTGGTCCCCTGATCCAGTCCCAATCGGCACCCCCGTTGTTTGGGGATGCAGAAAAGAGTTAGCAGATCCAGGGTCTCAGCTGTGGTTTGTTAACCCCCTCCCATTTCATCTCTGGGGAGCGGATTCCAGAGTGTACAGTCCTCATATTTGATCCATATTTAGGTGTTTGTTATCAATAAAAGGCTGGTTAACATACTTGTTTCAGCCTGAGGCCAGGTGACTTTTCCTTATTTGGGGTCATTAACTTCTGTCCAGAATATTGAAATCTTGATGTTTTTGTTTATGTCGATAAGCACTTTGCACCCCATTTTGATGCTTCAGCCAGTTTTGGCCACAAAGGAGAATAGGCCTTTATGAACTAGCAGCTAGTATTAATAAGTCTATGTAAGCTGCTGTATTCAAAAATCTTACCAATTCCTCATTGACTTATCATGAAACAGATGCAGATCTACATTATGACAATTGACTCTCTTGCTGTCTGAGAGGGGCAACACATCGACATACAAAGGTCCCACTCAGCATTTAATCAGTCAGAAGAGGAACATGAGCAGAAGATTCTCAGTCAATAAAGCCCTCAGACGGTGATAATGACAGTGAAATATGAAAGGAAGTGTCAGAAATTTAGGGCATTGTTGAACATAATTCGGAGTACAATGAATCATCCTCGGGTAAATAAGGAGAAAATACACAGCTTGAAAGAGAGGCAATGCTGATGGAATGGAGATGGTCACAAACCTTCCTGAAAGTCAGGGAAGACTGTCAGTTGAAAACATCATCAGAATGGTTTTAGGGCCGACCAGATTTGCAGTATAACAAGTTCATGACATAAAATCTGCCTTTGAACTCTTCATACAGCAGTCAGTAGAGAGTATTGTTCTGGACGACACAAACCTGGTACTTTATTTATTCATTAAAATATGCTGTCTTGTTATTAAAAACAAATTAAATTCAATTATTCATGTGACTGTTTTGATGTGGGTTACATTTGTCATCATCATGTCGAGTCCACTGGGGCAGCTTGTCATAATGAATGTTTTTGTGCCAAATCTGGCCCTCATCAAATGTAAGACATGTGTAATATACTAAAAACATGCCAGCAAATTTTTAAAAAGCATGCTAATTATGACCATCATGGACAGTTTGATGACTAATGAGTGCATCTTGTGGGCTTTGTAATGAAAAACAAATGTTGTAATATCAAGGGAAACCTGTTCTATGCGGAAAAAATAACTGAAATATCTGGTGAAGCTTGCAATGATAGTCAGTGACATGATTATTTGAAATAATTACTTTTTGGAGGAGGTTAAATATGGTTGAATATCTTACAATTTTGAGGTGGCTTAGAGCACCGGCCATTTCTGGCCGAAACAGTATTCATTGCTTCAACATTGAAACATAATACAACGGTTAAACAAACCATCCTGTCATGGTTTCTTCTCGCTTCTTCTAACCATAAACCTTCTTGAAAACGAGAGAGAATCATTTTGTTGAATGAATGAAGAGAATTCGGTCCGAAATCAATTAAGGGGGCATTCTGTGTTTATTTATTATTTTGCTCTTGGTATGCTGACACTAAATGAATATCAGGAATACAAGTGGACACATAAAAAGTGGCCGTGGAAATCAATGCCCTTAACACTAGGTTCAACTGAACATGAATGGATGAATATCTTGCTAAGTTATTCGAGAATAGGCATTTTAATCACTTCGGAGGAGCAGGGATGCTCCAACTCAGCTGAGGAAACACAAATCTTCTCTTAATTTAATGAGACCAGTTCTGCTGCAGCTGCCTGTCTGCTCAGGGCCGAGGGTAAGTTCTGCTGAAGGATAGATGGATGGATGGATGCATGCATGCATGCATGGATGTATAGATGGATGGATGAATGGACAGATAGAAGGAGGGAGGGGTGGTGTGATGGGCAGATGGGAGGATGGACAGAGCTATGGACAGAATGATGGGAGGATGGATGATAAGAAGATGGATGATGATTGAATGGCAGAGGGATGGATGGGTGGACGTATGGGTGGATGGATGCAAGGATGGGTGGAAGGATGAATGGTTGTTGGGTGGGTGGATGGAAGGAAGAATAGATGATAGAGGGATAGACAGATGGAAAGAAGGATAAATGGACAGACAGATCTAAGGATGGATGTATGATGAATGGACAGAAGGATGTAAGGATGGATGGATGTATGCACAGCTGGATGTAAGGATGGATGGATAGATGGATGGACAGACAGATGGATGGAAGGATGGATGGATGGATAGGTGTAAGGAGGGATTGACAGGTGTAAGGATGAAGGATGGATGGATGGATTTACAGACAGACAGATGGAAGGATGGATGGATAGATGGGTGTCAGGATGGATGGAAGGACCGACTGATGTAAGGATGGATGGACAGACGGATGTAAGGATGGACGGCTAGATGGACAGATGGATCCTTGGATGGACGGACAGACGGATGTTTTGCGGCTTCGTCGCTTCGAAACGTAATATTTCAAATGAATCAGCGGCCGAGTTGTCTCTTATCTTGACATTGTTTCCTGCCGCAGCTCATTTCTACCACCATTTGCCGGGTTGGTGGGTGTTCATTTCAAGCTCTGGTTGCTGACCATGTGAAGTGTCTGCCTTTCTAAGTGCACTATCGAATTCTAACGCAGGCTTTTGCAGGATGCATATTTAAAGTGGGCTTATTTTGGTGTGGTCCTTTTTACCAAGGAGGAGCCACCCTCCCGAGGCCACGAGTTCTGTGAGCCAATGGGGTTTGAGCACAAGTTCCGGCTTCTGTGAGCCAATCGTGTATGAGCATGGCTTCTGGCTTTCGTTGTATTTACTCCGTAACTTTCACATATTTCACCCGTCCACCAAAATCTTCCCGAACAAGTTTTGAGGTGAGAAATAAGCAATCCAGTTGCTGAATTTTCACTCATATTAGATTGACAAAGCCTCCTTTAAAAGGTTGTTCCAACTTTGGTTGCCGTTCTCAAGGCTTGTAGGATTCTTTGTTTCATGTGAACGCGGGAAAATAAAATAAAATACATCTACAATAAAAACACACTATTTTCACTGGTTTTGTTTGGGGAAACACACATCGGTTCCGAAGGAGCAGATGACCATATGAAGAAATCTGTGACGTGCTGACGTCAACTCGTGCAGAGTAGAAAACACCTTTAAAAATCAAGCGTTCAGAGCAGTCGGAAACCTGAGCGTTTTGCTCACAGCGATTTATTTGTCATTAGTTTACCTCATTATTTGACACTTTGGCCACGTCTAAAATGAGCATCCCGCACTGTAACATTTTAATATGACAGAAAATAAGAAAAAGCATTGGTCCCCTTTAAGAAAAGTCACAGCAGGATTAGAATGGGGCTCACATACTCGTTAAAATATTTCAACTTGAAATTCCAATCGTGGCACGCGGTGTCGAAGTGTTGAACAAAGGCTCTGTTGAACTGAAAGGGGAGGCGTTGTCTCGCCATCCGTTCGTCCATTGGGTTTCGAGATGACGGAGGGAACCGAAGCAGCGATGGAGGTGGAGATCACAGAGCTGAGGCATCTCTGTGATAAATAAATGATAATGCAGCATCTCATTAATTAGTGCTTGGATTGGTGGCGGCGGCGTGAGGCACCCATGTCAGGCCACAACGTAGCTAAGGACTGGGTGTAGAAATAAGAAATAAGTGAGGAAGATGGGAGGAAGGAGATTCACCACAAGCACATGGTTCCATGTCCCATCCTCTCGTCTCGTGTTGTAGATTGTGATGCAAGACAATTCGTAAATGATTTGTTTGTGGCAAACAAATCTAGATGAGCTGGGAGTCTGGAGCCACTCCGCCAAAACAGTCGTTCGCAGGTGGGTGAGGGAATCTTCTTCTCACAAACAGAAAATAATTACTGAGGATTAGATTAATGTCAAAAAGGGGTGAAGGCATTTGGCCTAATATAGAATGTGATATAGAATGTGATTGATTTACACTTTGCATTCCACCTGTAATCAATAATTTTGACAGAGTTAAATTATTCTTGTGAGAATTCCCTTAACTCTCCTTACACTGACTGAATCAAACGAACAAATAGCCGGACAATTGACCTAATCATTTCACTGACACTGACAGTTGTAAAGAGCTGAATCTTCAAAAGGAGCTGAACCTTCCATTCCTATTGAGAGAAAGAGAGAGAAAGATGTTCGGAAGTTTGAGTCGGAGCCTTGGACATACAGTGCATTACAATCAGCCTTGCTAGTTTGTCCATGAAATTGATCATTAATGACGTACACACACTGGAGGCAGAACTGAGAAAAAAAAACAATGGTGCCGTTCTGTTCCCCAGAGGATGGAGATGACGGTGGTGGAGATGAAGGTGACATTAACTAGGTCATTTCCCTGGTGTATGCAGCCGCTGCTGAAAAAGCCTCATGTTCTTGCCAGGGATAACTAAAACAATGTGTCTTGTCTTTTTTGTCTTAGGGGAAAGTATTTATTTATCTGGCATGGACCCCCCCAGCCCCAGAGTAGACCACTTACACCCCGATGTACACATCGCTCCATCTGCGATCATGGATTGTGCGCATTCAGCTCGTCTTTCCCTGTTGATTTATACGATAGCTTCAAAGCCATATATTTAAGCAGAATACTGTTTTTGTTGCGGCCTCTAAATCATGGATTATTACACTGGGCATGAGGACAGACAGCCGTTCATCCATTTTTATGACCCCGCTTGACATGCGTAACTATTGATGAAGCGCATTCCTTTGTATTAAAGTTTTGAACTTTTACATAATCAAACCTGCCAGTTAAAGTGTTAGCAGGTTTTTACATATTGCCAATTTTCCCGTATTTTTTTGTGATTTCTTTAAGGTTCATTGTGTATTGCCAATTTTTTATATTTCTTCGTTAACTTTAGGTTTACTATAGCCCGGATCCGGCAGTCTTTACAGTCCGCACAGTTCAGGTCTTTACAGCCCGTGTCACAAAGGAGATTTGACTTTCACAAAATTTGATTTGAATCCTGATTGGCTGCACACCTTCAGTCAGTCAGGATAACCAAACCCGTGACGCTATCACAGTGCGCCACATGAACACAATCCGTGTCAGAGATGATCTTTTACTTTATTTGATGACATCATCACAAAAGTATGGATATACAAATTACTGATATAACAATTCAGATCAGGAAACGTTACAAAACAAACCGACATACACTTTGCTGTCAGAGATGACCTCGGTATATCCTCTAGCCCATGTTAGCTGGTAGCGTCCTTGTAGAATATGGGAGTCGTTGTGACACCGATCTGCATGGCAGTGATCTCACACTTTGAAGCTTCATGTATCTGGTCCTGATGCTTTGGCTGCATCGGCACGATCGTCTCAGGGAGCCGCCATTGCTGTTGTTCTGAAATGTAGCGCGCTCTCTACAACTAACATCAACTAACCAGCCTCCAAGAACAACGCCAGCTTCTGATTGGTCCGTCACGTGTCTGGACGGGCTGAAAGAAACCACTGGGAATCAATACCAGACCTTGCGCTGTATGGGCAAAATCTGGCTCTGTCAAGGCTTGCTTTATTCTCTATTACCAATTTCCAGCGGGGTAACTATCAACGGTGCACCGGGCTCCAGTGACTACTAGGGGCCCATCCTATCACGGCACTGTGCGTCCACTTCCCCCTTTTTTATTTTACATGTAGGTTATTTTATTTTACTCAGTTCCTCATTGAACGAAACATAAGAAGCACCATGCATAAGGGGGTGTTCATAATGGAACCCCCCCCCCCCAAATGGCTATAGCCAGGCTGGGTGCGCGGATGCACGAGGAGCGGAGGGTCCAAAAAAATATTTGTAATGGGGCCTATCGCCATCGTGTTACGCCGCTGCCAATTTCTGTATTTTTTTGTAAATTTTTACATTCATTGCATATTGCTAATTTCTCTATTGTTATCTGTCTATCTACATTTGATAAACTCCACTCAAACAAGTGAAGCTGTCTGGCTGTGTTTCTTAAGCTTTCTTTTAGTTTACTTTCAAATTCATATCAATATGAAAGTTATTGTATCTGCTCATTAATAGGGACTTTTTTTTTCACACGTCCAATTTACTTGTTTGTGAAGGAATTAACCCTCAAAGATGTGTACATTTATTTTTTCACCTTCTGTCTCTCTCCTTTCTCCAGACCTCCACAACCACCGTGAACATCGTGGTGACGGATGTGAACGATAACGACCCCGAGTTTGATCCTGTCTTACCCACCAACCTGACGGTCAAAGAGGAAAAAGCTAACGTGTTTGTAGGACAAGTGAGGGTAAGAACAACACATGTCCTTCTTTATTAATACCATATTTAAAGGTGATAGCCTCTTTTTCTCAACCCAGGCTCTATTATTAAGTTGGTTTCCATCATTTATAATGTTCATAGCAAAAACCTCGCCCAACGCTTAACTGTTGGGAAACTTACCACTCTGCTGCAGCTTCTCACTGTGATAACAGCAGTCTAATCTCATTTATTCAGAGTTTTGATTCTTTTGCACTCCCAGAAATCAGCTCTTTTTGCAACATGCTAACACTAATGTAAGAGAATAGTAAACAGAAAGCTGTCGCTTCCTACTGGCAACCTGCTGTAGTCAAGTTTATGCTCTGGATTTCATCATTTGTAATTGTTCAGGGCAAAGCCTCGCCGAACGCTTTTTTGCACTTCCATAAATCAGCTCTTTTAGCAACATGCTAACGCTCACACAAGAGACAGGGAGTTGTGCCGCTTCTAACTGACTATTGTAGCCAACGTCATGCTCTGGATGTCATTTAAAATTGTTCAAAGCAGAGCTGTGGACTCGAGTCACTGTTTTGATCACTTGCAACTCGATGAAAAATGAATGATTTGAGACTCGACTTGGAAGTTAAAGACTCGTGACTTGAGAGACGATGACTCGAATGACTTATTTGTGTTCATTTTATGTTTTCAGTTTAAATATTATAAATATAAAATGCTCAACATTGTCAATATTCACAATACAAGTAGAGATGCACCAATTGATCGGGCGGTGACTGGCTTCGGGTGGTTTTCAGCTTGATGTGTGTGGTGGTCAAATTTACACGCATGATACTGTGCTCATGTACTTGTAAAAAAGAATACTCTGTTAGGCTCACTGACCAGAGGTGAACCCAGAAGCATGACGCAGGTGAAAGTTCACAACGCAGGAGTTTATTTGAACAAACAGGCCAGGGTAAAAAAAACAGGATATCCGTCAGCGAAGGCAAACAAGTCTGGCAGGGAACAGGCAGGGAATCAAAATCAGTGAGACACGCAGAGGATCCAAAAACAGGGGCATCAACACGGTACACACTAGCGCGCTCAGCATAAACAAAGACAATCCAGCACAGAACAGAGGAAGTCGACCAGTATAAGTACTGAGTGACTAATGAGGAAATGAGCTGCAGGTGAGGAGAAGAGCGGGAAACCTAGGTGATGTCATAGCAAAGAGGAGTGGCCGGTCTGAAATGACAGGAGAGTTAATGACAAGGCTAAAGGCAAAACTAGATTAACTTTAAATGATGTTAAATTTTTTATATTTTATTTATATATATATATATATATATATATATATATATATATATATAATAGAAAGGTACTTTATTTGTGAAAGAGACTTTCATTTGAAGTTTGAACTGGACATTTCCATGTCCTTGTTAATTATGTTGTGTCCTATTGAAACCCAGTGAGAGTTACAGGTTGCATGATACTGAAACTTGGGGACAGTCCCATATTCCATAGTGACCGTTCCATGTTGTATTTTATTGGAACTCAGGGACAGTTTCGTGTTATATTATTGATCCACAGTGAATAATTAACAATAACAAACACACAGTGTCAAAATCAGCAATGTCACTAGAAGAACACGTCACACCACATATACACACACATGCTTTGGATGGTGGAATGTGGCCTCTGCATTTGACCCATCCTGGCTTCCTGGCTGCCCCCCTTCCACGGGGGGCAGCCAGGAGCAGTGGGCAGCATTTGTCGACTTGCCCAGGGACCTGGTTCCAAATGTCCATCGCTGGTCAGACGATGATGTGTGCATGTTTTTGGTGGGGGTCCTTACTGACGTTAGGTTGAGGAAACCCCATGTGGGCACAGGGAGAACATGCAAACTCCACACAGAAAGGTTCCTATTTGGGAGATAACCCACCGGAGCATAGTGCCAACAGCGCCCCAGGCGGGAATCGAACCCAGGACTTTCTTGCTGTGAGGCAACAGTGCAATGCACTGCGTTATTATACACTACTGTGTGAACTGAAATTTGCAGCGGTAGTCCGTATGTGCAGCTGTTCTATCAAGTGATCAGATCACACAATGTATTTGTCATTGACAGCAGATATACCCAATGAGACCAAATTATAAGAAAATTTGATTTCTCTGATCATGGTTATAAACTCAAAATGATTGGATGACAGTGAAAAAGATATTTAATAGTCAATGTTTTATTATGAACATACAATTGAACGAAAATCAGAATCGGCCAAAATCAGCAGGTTAGCCTTTAAAAAAAATGCAAATCGGAATTGCGAAGAAAATTTCAATTGGTGCATCTCTAGTTACAAGTGTCTGTGCGACGTTACCCGGTATGCGAGCGCACACTGGGAATGGCATTGTCATGATTGACGGTGACTTGACTTGACATAACCTGTGACTTGACTTTTTTGCTCAAGGAAAAATTACTTGGGATTCACTCCTGCTTAACAGGATAGTGGTGTCGTGCTGTGGGGATTATTTCATTGTAAAACGTGTAGCGTTGCAGTAAAAAAAGCTGGTGGTTTATAGAAGACGCCCAGACATGGTCTCCTCTGCTCTCCTGGATCTTGCACCTTCCTGATAGATGCTATCGACCACTGAACGATGTCTTCTTATTGTTGTTGTCAATGGAGGATTATACGTCGGTGATTCCAACACAGTCGCCCGTCGTGTGTGGGAGGTCTGTCGCCTGGCGCGGTTCAGCTCCGCCGAGCTGCCACACGCTCCTCATTACGCTCACGGATTAATTGGGCGGATATGTGTTGGTGGAATAATCACAGAAAGATGCACAGAGACGTTTATTCTTTGTGAGTGTGCATTCAGGTTCGGGCTCAATGGGAGACTTTTCTTTATGCTTCTGTGTCTCTTTTCGTTCCCAAAGAAATTAATGAATGATTGAATTCACAGACTGATAAACTTAAATGTGGGATTTGTTTGGTTTGAACAGTATGAAAACAATTGTCGTCCTCGTCAGTTAAATGCAGCCTTTGAATCTCCGGGTTTTGTCGATAACGTTTAGTTTTCCGAAATTAATTCCCTGCTGCTTTTCTCCATCGCATTAGACTCTTAGTACTATTTCATTAAATCCCCGTCACCTGTTCATCCATTTGGTGTCATTGACGGTGCATTAAGGATTTGGGGCAGGCTAAACATTTGCTTTAAACCAAATTGGCTAAAAATACGATTGAGGACCCTGAGCAGATGGGTCCATTTGTTCCACATGGTCGCTGTTGGGTTGGATCAATGGTATCCACTACGGTAGAAAACCAGGGAAAGTGGTTGGAGGTTGTGGAACACAGACGTTATCGAGCATCTGAAGACAGACAGAAAGACAAAAAAAAAACATCCATCTGCCCAAATTGTTCATGAATCAATGTCATTCAATGTCCTAATCAGGCTTCTACAGCCGTCAGAGAAAAATGTAAAAAATGTAAGAAATACAATGACTATATTGTAGTATTTTACAAGAGTTTTAACATTGAACAGCATCGTTTCCTACGACTTGCTCAATGGCGCAAAACAAGGACGGACACAACACTGCATCTAACACAGGGTGTAGATGCGAACAGAATGTGTTTATTTACAAAAAGGGCCCTGTGGGCTTGACCCCTAATAATAATACAAATACAATACTAATATAATACTAATAATAAAAATACAATAATGATCCATGACTGGGACAGGGATCAGTTTTGGTCTCGTGTTGTGGTGGAGCATGAAGCGATGCAGTCGATATCACGAGTGATAGTGAAGAGTGATTTACTGTGAGTAAAGAGTGATTTAGTGACAATGACCTGGATCACACACTTTAATTCTGTAGTGTATATAGACCTCCAGCAGACTCTCCAAAAAACAAGATTTATAAGACTTTGTTCTTCAAGACCCAGATACTTATCATCTATGATCAGACCTCTGTCACTCTATAGACAATGTATGTGGAGCAGAGAAGAATAAGTACTCACATATGAGTTCCCCCTATGCACTATTAAATCTATTAATGTAAATTAATGTATTAATGTAAATTTAGAAAAATGGAAAATACAATAAGATAATCCTTTATTGACTCAGAGATACAGTGAGTAATAGGCTTTGACTATGAAATATAACATTTATTCATCATCTTCATCAGGTCTCTTGCTCGGCGACGGGGGCGACACCATGCGTAGAGCCAATCAGTTTCACCAATCTTCTCCATTTGGGTCGGTCCAGTGCTAGGGACTCGGCTTCAACAAGCGACAGGTCCATTTGGTGTAGGTCGCTAGTGACGACATCAATCCATCGGGTGCGGGGGGCACCGCGGGGGCGTTTCAAGCCGGCAGCTTTAGGTTGGAAGTGGAGGATAGCATGAGTAGGGTGATCCGAGGGGAGCCTTTTGACATGGCCATACCAGCGCATCCGACGCTGCGCTGCCAGGTGGGACGCAGGGGGCTGTTGGGTGCGTTCCTGCAGCATGATGTTGGAAACCCTATCTTGCCATTTTATCCCCTCTATTGAGCGCAGTGCTCTGGTGTCAACATGTAACATTTATTGTAGACTATTATTGTAGAATAGGTGTCTCAGTGAACACTTATGCAAGTTGCTAAAAAGCTGTTTGGCTACGTAACGTCACAATGGTTCTGTTAATAATGCGCTGCGCTTTGGTTAAAGGAGAATACAGTTAAATTAAACATGGAACATTCTTTTAAAGGGGACCTATTGTGAAAAACTAACTTTTTCAGTGCTTGTGCACATACATTTGGGTCTCTGATGGGCCTACTAAAACACAAACTTTGAAATAACACAACTCAGGCAGCTTTTTTGTGAGCTGTCAGTTCAGAAAACATGTCCTGAAACAACCCGTTTACATTTGCAGCCAAACCCTATGTCACATTGGGCTTCTGTAGAATTAGTACCACCCCCCATCTGAGTAACTCAACAAACAAAAAAATCTTTGTTTGTTTGTTGAAAAAAGAGAGAAAGAGAAAGAAGAAAGAAAGATGGAGGAATTAATACCAACTGTCCGTGAAGAAACTGCAGATGATGGAAATGTAAGTGTTTCAAAAATAATTCTGCTGTGATCCGCTGTGCGTATTCAAACAAAACCAATAAAAATAGTGTGTTATTATTGTAGACAAAAGTCCCCCTGTGCGGTGTCTCTTTTCTTCTTTCCTTGATATTCCTTTCCACTCTTTTGTTTATATTGCATTCAAATACATGGGGTATCAACCTTAAAAAAAGATAATCCGGTAGCCTTGTCCGCCATCTTGGTTGTGCTAAAACTCTGCAGCGTCATTGCTTCATGTCCTGCCTCCTGTACACTCTACCCAGGCTCCGCCCCTTGTCTAAACCAAACTGATTATTTCCAGGTTGTGTAAACTGTCGTGTTCAAAATTTCCAAATCCGGAATGATGCAATGAAACTGGAACTTTGAGCTACGGAGAGTTTATTGGACGGTTTGAGAATCTACCAAAAGAAATCAAAAAACTTTATATGTCGAGGTAGTGAGTCCTAAGCAGCGTGTCTCATCTAGCAGACATTTCACCCAGGAGTCCACTCAAACTTTTTTTCGCTCATCCCTTTGTGAAAAACGACACAACCCCCTTTGTGGAGAGGTCTCTCCTTTGCGATTTCCCATCCCCCGAGTATCTAGTTTCAGACTCCCCGCTGTGTGTGTGCCTGATTAACCATTTCAGTGCCGGTTTCTAACTGGATGAGTAGATACACACAGTGTCTTTATACATGTTTTTGTATGTTTTGGCTGTGACTGATCAATGAAAATGTATTTCATAATTACCCACAATATGAATGATAGTAATGTATATAAATACATTCATCTAATGTATACTGTAGTATACACACATATAGTTTTGCTATCGAGGATTAGTTCAATCTGTAATGTTATAGTTATAATCATAGTAGTATAGTTATATGTAGTATGTTATAGTTATAGTATATATATATATATACAGTGGGGCAAAAAAGTATTTAGTCAGCCACCAATTGTGCAAGTTCTCCCTCTTAAAAAGATGAGAGAGGCCTGTCATTTTCATCATAGGTACACTTCGACTATGAGAGACAGAATGGGGGGAAAGAATCCAGGAAATCACATTGTAGGATTTTTAATGAATTAATTGGTAAATTCCTCTGTAAAATAAGTATTTGGTCACCTACAAACAAGCAAGATTTCTGGTTTTCACAGACCTGTATCTTTTTCTTTAAGAGGCTCCTCTGTCCTCCACTCGTCACCTGTATTAATGGCACCTGTTCGAACTCGTTATCACTATAAAAGACACCTGTCCACAACCTCAAACAGTCCCACTCCAAACTCCACTATGGCCAAGACCAAAGAGCTGTCAAAGGACACCAGAAACAAAATTGTAGACCTGCACCAGGCTGGGAAGACTGAATCTGCAATAGGTAAGCAGCTTGTTGTGAAGAAATTAACTGTGGGAGCAATTACTAGAAAATGGAAGACATACAAGACCACTGATAATCTCCCTCGATCTGGGGCTCCATGCAAAATCTCACCCCGTGGGGTCAAAATGATCACAAGAACGGTGAGCAAACATCCCAGAGCCACACGGGGGGACCTAGTGAATGACCTGCAGAGAGCTGGGACCAAAGTAACAAAGGCTACCATCAGTAACACACTACGCCGCCAGGGACTCAAATCCTGCAGTGCCAGACGTGTCCCCCTGCTTAAGCCAGTACATGTCCAGGCCCGTCTGAAGTTTGCTAGAGAGCATTTGGATGATCCAGAAGAGGATTGGGAGAATGTCATATGGTCAGATGAAACCAAAATACAACTTTTTGGTAAAAACTCAATTTGTCGTGTTTGGAGAAGAAAGAAAGCTGAGTTGGATCCAAAGAACACCATACCTACTGTAAAGCATGGGGGTGGAAACATCATGCTTTGGGGCTGTTTTTCTGCAAAGGGACCAGGACGACTGATCCGTGTAAAGGAAAGAATGAATGGGGCCATGTATCGTGAGATTTTGAGTGAAAACCTCCTTTCATCAGCAAGGGCATTGAAGATGAAACGTGGCTGGGTCTTTCAGCATGACAATGATCCCAAACACACCGCCTGGGTAACGAAGGAGTGGCTTCGTAAGAAGCATTTCAAGGTCCTGGAGTGGCCTAGCCTGTCTCCAGATCTCAACCCCATAGAAAATCTTTGGAGGGAGTTGAAAGTCCATGTTGCCCAGCTACAGCCTCAAAACATCACTGCTCTAGAGGAGATCTGCATGGAGGAATGGGCCAAATTACCAGCAACAGTGTGTGAAAACCTTGTGAAGACTTACAGAAAACGTTTGACCTCTGTCATTGCAAACAAAGGGTATATAACAAAGTATTAAGAATAACTTTTGTTAATGACCAAATACTTATTTTCCACCATAATTTGCAAATAAATTCTTTAAAAATCAGACAATGTGATTTTCTGGATTTTTTTTTTCTCATTTTGTCTCTCATAGTTGAGGGGTACCTCTGATGAAAATAACAGGCCTCTCTCATCTTTTTAAGTGGGAGAATTTGCACAATTGGTGGCTGACTAAATACTTTTTTACCCCACTGTATATACATTTATTTTTTCCTCACAATTCCCTCCTTGGACACCGTGTCCACAACAAAATATGTATAATACAATGAAACAATTCTGCATAGCATGATGTGCACACGGCTCCAGGAGTGATTGGCAGGGAAAACCCCATTTGTCTCAGCAGGAAAACCTGCCAACATCCGTATTATTGAACGTGCGGATGGCATTCACTCATCACCTGGACCATTTACAATAAAATAGAAAACTAGCACAGAGTAATTTCTTAGGAGCAGTGTCTTCCTTGGTGTGATATAGGATCTCGCAGCTTTTTAGCTCTTAACCTCACATGTACAGCTCCTACCTGTGCAATCCCACTTTATTATGGAACAGAAATCAACCTTGAATGCCAGGATTTGTCCTTCATAGGCCTAAATGACGAGAACTGTTTCTTTCATTCGGCCCCACTCTGCGACCTTTGTCATATACTGTTTCATACGATAATTGGGGTCCCACTTGGTAAGAATATGTATGGGGTCCAGGACCAGGACTTCGACTAGGGTAAACAAGAAAAACAATTTCCACATGGTTATTTACAGAATGCTTGTGTCTTCCAGCTGGATCCTCGTTTCTTTGAGAGTTCTTGCGGGTGGGGTGGCAGGGGCACAGTGGGAGAGGTGGTGCCAGAGAGCACCAGTTTTACCTTTGACCTTTACTGCATGTGAGGTGTCAACACTACCTCCTAAAGTCCACCTTGGCTCGGGCCACTTCCCTTTGTGGACCTTGATGCGGACCCAGTCTCCGGGGCTGACCACGATGGGTGTGGGGCAGTCTGGGACAGTGTTCTTGACCTGTGAATACAAAACTCGAGATACTGTGGTTAGTGCTTTGACATATTCAGAAAAACCTTCCTGGAAATCATCAAAAGCAGGTGATTTAGCTGGTAGTTTGTGAGGCATGGGGCGGCCTTTTAATATCTCGTATACATTAATGCTAGGGGCAGGGCATCTACCCACGTTAGTTTAGTCGTTTCTGAGTTGCTGTTTTGTCTCTACCAGCACTTTGGCCATTTTTTCCTTCAACTTCTGGTTTGCCCTTTCCACTAGGCCTTGTGACTGGGGGTGATAGACTGAACCATATCTATGGGAGATACCTAATGCCTGTTCTACCTGTCTGAGTTTGTTGCTGGTAAAATGAGATCCATTGTCCGAGCAGATAACTGTGGGGTAACCCCACCGAGGAATGAGTTCTTTCCTTAACCATTTAATCACTGATTCTGCGTCCTCTCTTTTGCAAGGGACTGCCTCTACCCATTTGGAGAATCGATCTACCATCACGAGTAGGTATCTGTACCCTTTCACTCTGTTGTCCCGGCCCATGTCTGTGTAATCTATGCATATTTCTCTGAAGGGGTAGGGGGGCACTGGCTATGTTCCCAAAGGTCTTTGGTAGACTGTCTTCTTATTTAGCCCGTGACAGACTGCGCATTCTGCAATATGGTTGGCCACCATTTCCTCCAGGTAGGGATGCCACCAGTCCGGTCTGAGCCTGTTGGTGGTTCTTTTAGGGCCTTTATGAGTCTGTCCATGTGCATACTTGATGAGGTAGACCAGGAGTGCGACTGGTGCTACTGGGCGCCCATCGTGGCTTCTACATAGGCCGCTGGTGCATGTGGCTCACACATTTTTTTTTTTTCCCCTCACAAAATGCGTATGACACGGACAATCTACAGTTGTGAGCTACATGTGTGAAAGAGCAACTCCGGAAACCCAGATCTGATTTTCTGGATATTGTCTGGAGTTCATGTGTGAAAGGAGCAGAGAGAGAGAGAGAGAGAGAACCATTTTAACACTTAAATTTGACATAAATTAAACAAAAATAGAGACAAAAGGGAAACAACTATATATATCCAAATATGGAAATATATAAACACACATTCATACAAAATATATACAGCACACACACACAAATCAATCAATCTATTAACCATGATTTACAAAGACTCAAGGGCTGCCATGCAGGTCCTTGGTCAACAAAGTCCACAAAGTGTCCTCCTCTCTGTGGGGTCAGAGGTCACTCTTCCATCAAGCAGGTACATGCCAGCCATTAAAGAAACCGGGGTTTTGAAAACCCATTGAAAGAAACAAAAGAAAAGAGTTAAACATAGAAAACCAGGTCTAAAACAGGCAGAAAAATAATAGCACTATTAGGTTTTAAAATGTTGTCTCTTTTTTTCCTCTGCTCCCTCCTAAGCGTGGTGATACATTTTCTGACCTGTGACGTTTCTTTTTATCTCAAGCTTCCAAACATGCTACTTTTGGCATTGTAGAAACAGTTTCAATTAATTTATCATCATCAGGGATATGATCCTTAACATTAACAGGTTTTCCAAATTTTTCATCTTGAAATGTGTGTTGTGGTGTGTAGAGGTCCTGGGAATCTAAAGCTGACATACCGTCAGAATCAGAACCACCCACTCTCTAGTCCTTCTCGTGCCTGTAGCTGTCAGTGAGAATGTTCAGCCATTTCCCTCTGGTCTCAGTCCTGCACCTCCTGCTTCTCCGGGGAATTGCTGCCTGTTGCCCCACGTTTTCAGAAGCAGCTGCTGTGGATGCAGCCGGTGCAGCGGCCGCTGTGGGAGCAACGGCGGGTGCCGTGGTTGCTGCAGGTACAGCCTTCGCTGTGGGTTGCTGCCGTTGCTGCCGTTGCTGCGGGTGCAGCGGTTGCTGCGGGCGCAGCCTTTGCTGCGGGTGGAGCGCCACCGCCATCCACCATTTGCTCTACCTGCTCTCGCCCGGCTGCCTGCACCGTGCAGACAGGCAATTTTAATATGCCCAACGTCCCCACATTCAAAACATTTAATTTTTTGCACTGCAATACACCATATAATAACCCCCCTCCTGTTTTACACTGAACAACACGTCCATTACCTGGTCTTGTGAAATTTAAATCATGAAGATCTGTCTCCTTGGTGACTGAACAGCTTCTCACTCTGACAGCCCAGAGGCACGTTTCAGAAAGGTCTGGCAATTTTCCCAAAGCACGTGAGCTCCCTCTTCCAGGGCCTCGTTCGGTGTGAACCGAGGAACACCAGAGAGGCTGACTCTAGTGGACAGGACGGGCAGAGGGGACACTTGTTGATACACATCATTAAGGCTAAGGCCGTGCTTGATGAACTGAGCAACAAAGCATTCTTCTTTCAGAAACACCACCACCGCTATATTCTTCTGAGATGCAAACAACAGATTCCCATGACCGACCTGCTCTCCTGTAGTGAGCAGAACCTGCTCCACAGGCCATCTTACATGGAACCACACGCACTCGGTTGGGGCAGCAGGGCTGACATCTTCCTGGGCGCCCCACACACACACACACACACTCAAGAACGTTCTCGACTAAAAACTACTGAAGTAGAATAGTGCACACTGACACTGGAAAAAAAAGAGCGAAAAATGAAAGGAGAAAACATTTACAGGCTATTCAAAAATCCGCGCCGCGGTCTCTCAACAAACACTCGCTTACACACCCAACTGCCAGCATGCACCACAGACAGAGACAGAGACAGAATAAAGATGGATGATATAACATAATAAAACCAATAACCTAATGATAAATAGCCAGTAGGACACATTTTCAGATGTTTTCCACCACAGTGCAGGTGATAAGTCCTCATACTAATTTCCAGTGATTTTTGTTTTTCTTCTTTCCAAACTGAGTTTACCTGCAGAACTTAACGCAGCAGAACGGCCATCCCGCAGCAGATGAAGCTGCATGCAGTAATGCCGGCCGTAATGCTGTGACTAAGCGGCTTAAGCCAAAACCCTGAAGCGCTTCAGATTATCACTGTGTCCTAATTGGAAATCTGTCACCTGTTCCTCTGCAGCTCGCACCCACTTTGACATTTCTTACAATTAACGTGGCGGCGAGCGAGGGACGGACGCCTTAATCCGGGCTGATTGGAGGACAAACAGATAATGGTTTGTGTCAGCGGCTTTGTTAGAGTGGCGTGTGGTGCAGACTCTTAATTTGAAAGGCTCCCGCACGTCGCCCAGTCATTAACAGAGTTATTAGCGCTTGTCCCTCACTGCTTCCTCCATGAAGATGTCAGGTCCGTTGATGTGTCGCACGACACAGCCAGGCACCAGGAGACACGTTCATTAAGACAAAGAATGACGGTTTTGAAACTTTGACTGCCGTCAACCAACCCAAAAATGTATATGTGAAATGTGATGTTATTTTTCAAAACATTATGACAAACCAAGGCAAGTTCACTTGTAATGCAGATTTCACACCCAGGGCAATTCAAAGTCCTTACCATGAAGCAGAATACATTGTATAATAAGCGATTACAGGTGAAGTGAAAATGAAAGTGAAAATTAAATTCAACATGGCGGGACTCAAACCTACATCCACTTTGCTCTTTGGTATCTGACCCAGCCTAAACACATAAACATGGTAGGACTAAAACCTACATGCACTTTGATCTTTGGCAAACAGACCTGGCCTACAAATGTATGCATGGCAGGATTCAAACCTCCATCAACTTTGATATTTGGAACCATATGCTAGGGTCACACCAGGGGCGACGGGGCTGCAGCATGAAGCCAAGTGTCTCATGTCTCATGGCCAGGTCTCTGTGCCCCTGGCTTTTGTGGGCGTGTTGGCTCAAAATCGACTAGTGCGTGTGGGCGCGGCCAACATTTCAAACCTTTTGCCCTTTCCATATTCAATAGAGGTTGGGGGAGTCTCTACCCACAGGTCGGGTTTTAAGGAAGGAGACGGAGTCTTTCTTGCCGTGGTGCGCCAACATTGCGAGAGGTTTTTTTTTTTACACAGAGGAACAAAAAGACTTGCCGGCCAGAAGTATTGATGATGATGATGATGATGATAATTTGGGGCGCAGGAGGAATGGCGGGTTGGCTGACGATCCCATGCGCCGATCCCCTCTGCAAGACAGACAAACATTATGAAAGCTCCCTTCCTCGAGTCGGACCAATCAGCGCCCACGCAGTGCTGATTGGTCCAATTCAAGGCAGCTTGGCGGTCGCGGGAATTGTGGATCTTGATTATTAGCCATAATGTCGTAACCACTTAAGGTGGACTGACAAAGAGCTATGAGATTGTGAAACGATGGTATATGCTCCTGTAGAAGCCACAAGTCCGTACAATATCAACCTTGTTTTAAAGGGGACCTATTGTGAAAAATATATTAATTTCAGTGCTTGTGCACATCCATTTGGGTCTCTGATGGGCCTACTAACACGCAAACTTTGAACTTTTTTGTCAGTTCAGAAAACATGTCCTGAAACAAACCGTGCATCACATTTGCAGCCAAACCCTATGTCACGTTGGGCTTCAGCAGAATTAGAACCACCCCCCATCTGAGTTACTCAACAAGCCAACGAATCTTTTAAAAGAAGAAGAAAGAGGAATTAATACCAACTGTCCGTGAAGAAACCGCAGATAATGGAAAATATAAGTATTTTAAAAATAATTCTGCTGTGTGTTTCTTTCAAAAAACAAATGTGGTGGATAGACTGTAGGCTGTGACACGCGATCTACTGTGTATCCAAACAAAATCAATAAATTGTGTTTATTCTATGTCTTATTCTGTATTTATTTTATTTGTTTTATTTTCTAACATTGACATGAAACAAAAAATCCCAGTGTGTGGTGTCTTCCACAAGCTTGAAGCACAGGAACAAAAGTCTTAACAAATGTTGAAATAAGGCCTTAAATCTAATGAGTGAGTATTCAGATTGCTCATTTTTTTACCTCAAATTTGTTCAGAAACAGATTTTGATGGACTCATAAGGTAAAATCAGTGAAGGTTTACACTATATACAACGGAACCTGGAGTAAAGCTCAAACCCCATTGGCTCACAGAACTAGGTGCCTCAAGAGGGTGGCTCCCCCCATACAAAACAGCCGTTTTGGAATAGTATGGTATAGACAAGAGTTAGAATGGTAAGAATGGCTTGTTGAAAAGGAGCATATTAGTTCTGCTTTAAAAAAAAAACATGTTTTGTTTGTGATGTTATGGAGAAGTACTACAATACCCACAATCCTAAACTGTAACAGTGACAACTCTGATTTGTGGAGAGGTTGCTGTTACCATGGAAATGTTTACCGTGCCCACGAACGTCACTGTTGGTTAGTGAGTTACTGCTACCACAGAACTGAAAAAATTAATATATACACACACACACACACACACACACACAACACACACTACAATATATTACAACAGTATGATCAACAGTATAGATACTATAATAATGACAAAGGTCAAATTCAAGAAAAAGCAGGCTAGACTATCGTTAGGTTGCAAGTCGTGATTGTGGCTATAGATAATGAAAACCCAAAATTCAGTGTCTCAGAAAATTAGAATATTACATAAGATGAATAAAAAAAAGGATATTTTAAACAGGCTTTCAGGCTTCTGAAAAGTATGTTCATTTCTATGCAATCAATACTCGGTTGGGCCTCCTTTGAATTACTGCATCAATGCGGCGTGGCATGTAGGCGATCAGCCTGTGGCACTGCTCAGGTGTAATGGAAGCCCAGGTTGCTTTGATAGCAGCCTTCAGGTCATCTGCATTGTTGGGTCTGGTGTCTCATCTTCCTCTTGACAATACCCCATAGATTCTCTATGGGGTTCAGATCAGGGGAGTTTGCTGGCCAATCAAGCACAGTAACACCATGGTCATTGAACCAGCTTTTGGTACCTTTGGCAGTGTGGGCAGGTGCCAAGTCCTGCTGGAAAATGAAATCAGCATCTCCATAAAGCTTGTCAGCAGAAGGAAGCATGAAGTGCTCTAAAATGTCCTGGTAGATGGCTGTGTTGACTGTGGACTTCAGAAAACACAGTGGACCAACACCAGCAGATGACATGGCAGCCCAAATCATCACTGACTGTGGAAACTTCACACTGGACTTCAAGCAATGTGGATTCTGTGCCTCTCCACTTTTCCTCCAGACTCTGGGACCTTGATTTCCAAATTTACTTTCATCTGAAAAGAGGACTTTGGACCACTGAGCAACGGTCCAGTTCTTTTTCTCCACAGCCCAGTTAAGACACTTCTGACGTTTTATCTGGTTCAGGAGTGGCTTGACACGAGGAATGCGACATTTGTAGCCCATGCCTAGGATTCGTCTGTGCATAGCACAGTTTTAGTCCACTCCTTGTGAAGCTCCCCCAAATTTTTTAATGGATTTTGCTTGACAATCCTCTCAAGGCTGCAGTTATCCCTTTTGCTGGTGCACCTTTTCCTACCACACGTTTTCCTTCCACTCAACTTTCTATGAATATGCTTGGATACAGCACTCTGTGAACAACCAGCTTCTTTAGCAATGACCTTTTGTGGCTTACCCTACTTGTGGAGAGTGTCAATGGGTGTGACACCACGACTTTCCAAAATTGTACTTTTTCACAATATTCAAATTTTCTGAGACACTGAATTTTGGGTTTTCATTATCTATAGCCACAATTATCAAAATTTCAAGAAATAAAGGCTTGAAATATTTCACTCTACATGTAATGAATCTATATAATATATGGGTTTCACTTTCTGAAATGAGTGACAAAAAATATTGAACTTTTTTATGATATTCTAATTTTATGAGATGTACCTGTATATAAATAGATGGTGCCATGTGTACTTTATTTTTTTTAATGGAGTAGCTGTTTTCTTAGCAAAATAAATTACCTTTCAAAAAAGGTTACGCAACTAGTTTTGCCGTCCATCTCTTAAAATAAAAAATTGTCCTTATTGGAGAAACAAAAAAATCATAAAAAATTTCCTTATTTTATGGATATTTTAATGGACATTTTTCATAAAAAAATAATAAAATTGCTCAATCATGAACAATACGCAGTGGTCCGTGAGTCCATTTTCCAAGGATCAGTGCCATTGAGAGCGTATCTTCCCTCCTAATGGAAGTCCCCCGGCACTCAGCACTACTCATTTGCATAAAGCTGAAATCTGCTCAACTTTCTTGTTGCCGTGAAGCTGTGAAGCTCATCGCCAGACGTAGCACCGCCCCCTGCAGCTCGATGAAGCCAAGCTCCATTTGAAATGCACGCAGCCTGTTGCTTTGCAGCGCATGTGCATCAGTGGTGTTACCGTACCTTAATATATCCTACACTATTAAACACGACTTAAACATTATCCTTGGGTCGTTGGGATTTAATCCTACATTCTGCATCCCCTTCTTTTGGAATCCAACCCAGAAGGCAGCAGCTCTTTTCTTAATTTTACTTCACGCCCCATTTGCTTGAGTTGGACAGTGCGATATCGGCCATACCGAACTGTAAAAGGGGGATATGCAGACCAATTTTCCCGGATCATTTAAATACATTTTCATCATGAGCTGAGTCTCAGTAGTTTTTAATTCCGCAGATCTAATTAACTTTTAATTCATCTAAAGGAAGATGAATGTGCTCTCTTCATGAGCGGAAGGAAAAACAGCCTCTAACCAGGCCCGCAGCGGACCATGGCAGTGCTTGATCCGGAGTATTTCTGTCCACAGGAAAACTTCGACAGAAATAATCAAGACAGTTAATTGATTCATTTGCTGTGAATTAATATGAATTAATCAATTATGGCTCTTGGAAAGCAGAGACCTGTGAAAGGGTTTTTATTGAGATGTATTTTTTAAAGTGGAGGGGTTAGGGTTAGGAGCTGCAATGCCTGTGTTGGTATTCTTCTGTTTTCCAAAGACAAAATCTTTTTTTTTTTTTTTTGGTTCCCATCTTCATGTTCCATCACAGTTAATGTAATTACAGATGTATGACTGGGGAAATAAGGTTTGTGTCAACATCATTTACCAGTGGTAAATATGAGTAGGATTCACTGTAGCTTTCTCAAAGCTCGGGTATATCCGACGAGAATGTGAAACATGCAGTATCTGATCTGACCTGTAGGGGTGCAACGCTCAATCGTAGCATAAGAATTTCATATGACGATATACATCATAGAGCTTATGCATATCTGCACATTTATTTGTGACATTAAAATAAATGTACACATTTTTTATGTTTATTATTCATTGAGACATGTTAATAACCGCCAGGGGGCAGAATCACCAATTAATCCAACTTTTCTTGTAGTTGAGTTTAATTAATTGGAGGGTTTCGCTTGAAAACTATGTTATATATTGCATACACTAAACTATGTAAAAAACTGCAAAAGAAAAAAATTATATATACTGTATATATATATTAGCATTTAATTGCCTTTATTACAGTTTATTCACATTTAACCCATTCCGCTTATCACACATGAATGATTCCTTTGATTTTTGTTCGAATTCAGAGGTTGTTTCTTCTTAGTTTTTTTTTCGTCATTTGTTTCTTACTTTCCTTTGATTTTCTTCCATCGTCCTTCCATCCCTCCTTCCCAGCTCTCTCTCTCTCTCTCTCTTTCTCTCTCTCTCTCTCTCTCTCTCGCCCTTTATCGCTCTCTCTCCCTCTCCGTCTCTTTCGATCACTTAATTTAATAGCAACTAGGAATTAGCAGAAGCTCTTTGGTGTCTGTTGCGTAAACACAGGCAGCCACACACACGCACGCACATGCACATGCACATGCACACACACACACACACACACACACACACACACACACACACACACACACACACACACACACACTGGCAGCAGCATACTAATGACATTTAATATCCAAAAGGGATTTTGTATTTGTTGTAACTTTTTTCTTTTCTTTTTTTTTCGGATACACCCTGCAGGATTGTCACGGAGCAACGTTGTGTGCTTTACTGAGGCGTTTCATCTGCTTTTCATGTGTTTTTTGAGACATGATTTGGTTTCTTCAGGATTTTCTTCCCTTTGATGAAAAGCAGAGTTTGCATGAAAGGGCTTCTGGCCTTTTGAACTAGCCAATGATTAGTCACAAGCCTGTGACAAAGACACTAATCTCAATATAAAGCAGAGGCAATGGGTCTGATGTGTATGAGGTTCAGTGTCAGCTCGCATTGTGTGTTTGCATGAGTTGAGTGTTTTGCTGAAGAGGCTGGAACACTGTTTGACGTGGCCGCATTGAAACAGAAGGTCCTGCAGGAAGATGGAGCTGAGCCGCCACACATTGCGTAGTGCAGGGTTTCCCCAACCTTTTTTTCTGCCACAACACATGTTTTATAATGAAAAAATCCCACAGTGATACCACCAGACCAGTAAATATGTCACAAACCCATAGAACTGTGAATAGAACGGCCTATTAGTAGTTTGTGATGCAAGACTCGCAAACGATTCGTTCCTAGTGGAAAAAAACGGGAGTCTGGAGTCAGTCCAGGCAAAAGAGTGGAGGGAATCTTTGACTCACAACCTGAAAATAATCAGTCAACAGTCACAGTCCAAGGCAAAACATCAGAAGACATTTGGCATCATTCATATTAAATGTGACTGATTTACACTTTGCATTCCACCAAAATGAGCCAAATATCCCAGAATGCGATTTCACAGAATGACTATCCTGCGTCCTCCCGTCCCCGGGAGTCTGTACTCCCCAGTCGAACTTGCCAAGTCTGAACTACCAAGTCAGCAAGTCCGGACTTTGCGTACTTGGTATTGAGAAACGGCACTAATCTCAAAAAAAGAGTCAAACCTTTCATCACTACTAACAGTTCTCACTATTTCAGAGTGAAACGTGTTCTGATTACACAGAGCTGCTGTTCTGACTGGAACTGGTGAATTACATGAATTAGTCGAGCCTTGCAATTTAGATC